>NC_134321.1:17217832-17522717 GCF_964195595.1 Calonectris borealis
GACAGCCCTGCTGGCTGCTCCATGTGTTCACCCCCCACGCTTCCTCCGCTCACCTGAGTGAAGGTCTGGGTCTGGATCTGTTCAAACTCCTCCAAGCAGACATGCTTGGCTAAGGTTGAGTTAAACAGAGACATGGTGGCTGCCTTGTTGCACTCATCTTGCACCTGTGTAAGGAGAAGGATGACTTCTGGCCTGGTCAGGAGTGAGACAAAGTTGAAATCTGCTCGTTGTTCATCAAAAGGATAGTCTGGGATCCAGATGAGCCCTGGCACCGAAAAAAAAGAACATGTTATTGCTTGCAACAGCCATCCCAGCTTCTGTTTTAGAGGAAGAGTACAGCTCCCTCTGGGACAGCGCTTGTGAAAAGGACTCCCCTCTGATGCACAGGCCTTACCATGTAGCAGTTTCAGCAGACGGCTGGATGAAAAGAGAGTCTCTGCTCTGCAGCAGAGACTTTCTGCAGCCTCCTACTAGGGGTTGAGGGACTGCCTTGGTGCCTGACCTTCCTGAGGCTTTGGCTCATGAAGTTTCCATGAGAAAGAAGATTGGACTTGAAGAATCTTCTCACTGAGGCTTCAAGGCATGACCGAGTCCTCTCATCTGTGAGAGGCCACTTGTGAACCACTTCAAGGCGTTCCAATCTTTGGAAGATTGAAGTGCACAAAATATGCCCCCCGATCTTTTACTGTGGTCATTTTTCTCCAGTTTGGGACTCTAAAACAGCCTGAGGCCTCTTTCACACCTGACGTATGCCACAACTGAGCACAGCAAAGGGAAGGCGGCCAGCCCCAGCACAGTGCAGAGCGGAAGGCAGTTAAGCTAATTACACTGCCTTGCATTTGGTGCCATTAAGGGTACACTTGCAGAGTTACTGCAGCTTAGCTGATGGATGGTAATGTGTTATACTGAGGTAACATGAACATGCAAATATACCCTAAAAAAGAGCAGACATACTCAAAAGTCTCATAATCTCCTGCTGCTGCCCCTTAGGAGCCTTAATCATTAACAAGAACCCGAGAGTTTCTACAACAAAGCATGAATCCTATCAAAGACAAGAGGTCTTATAACCATGTCACGTTCAAACTACTTCACTGTTCCGTACCTTTCTCCGGTACTTTCTTCTCCTCTTTGTCTGGCAGGGTAACATAATAAAATGTCTGAGGTTTGGAAGTGACGACTCTGTCAAAGCTGATCCTGTTCATAGTGCGTTCATAGTCTAATCTCACTTCTTTCTCCAGGCAGCACATATGGTCTAACACCCTGTTACAAGTCATGGAAACAATGATAAGCCATGGTGTTTGAGCAGAAGTATTTCTGTAGCTTTACTGCAAAACCCACCCTTCGCTCCCTTCCTCCTGGATTTGCTAACGCAGAAGCTCAGCTACTGCTGAACGCAATAGGAGAGCTGTGCAGACAATGAAGCAGCCAGCAAAGCTATCAACTGGATATTTAATGACAGAGGCAAGTGGGGACCTGGGTCTAGGACTGCAGCCTTCTCAAGTGTCTTTTCAGATCAAAGCAAAATCTCCACTGGGGGTGTGCAGGGGAAGAAACATTACAGAGGGGAGGGGAAAAAAACAAGAACTGAGGAAGCTAGCTGGCAGTACTGGAAAAGTTGGGCTGTCCGAGCTGTCCTCCCAACCGCCTCCTGCTGAACACCTCTTGAAATCAGTCTCCTCAGCCAAAACATGTGTATAAGTGCTGAAACCCTGCTCTAGGAAACCATCATCTTTCACCTCAAGCAGGCACAGTACTTTTCTTTATACCTATATTTCTGCTCACAGAGACTAATTGCTCTCCTACTCTCTAGTTTAGGCTGGCAGACCATGCAGCCCTTCACACCTTCCTGTCTCTGAGCTGGGCAATCAGTCATGGCTGATTCCCAGCGACACCGCTCATGATTCATCAGCCCAGGGACTTGTGATATGAACTGCATCTCAAAGAGACACTTGCTTATACCCAGGTGGAGATCTCCTGTTCTGTTTGCTTCACGCTGTGCAGATCTTCTTTTGATTTTAGCAGCTGTTAATAAGCAGAAGAGTCACCAGCAGACAACAGCCAACTATCTGGAGACAGCTGGTGGTCTGCAGATCAATTCAGCAATGACTGATCTGTTCCCTGAAAGCACAGGGAGACAGCAAGGTCAACCATGCCATTTCTGTCCAACCTTCCTGCTGTTGAGGGCCACTTAACTGCAGGTGTAAGCATGGCTCAGTGGATCTGCATATGAAGTATACATCTACTTCATCTTGGAACACTGACAGATCACCCATCCTGTACATGTGTCCCTGGGGCTCTTGTCCTACCTAATTCTGACTACACTCTGGGCAAGAGGGCGGTGTGTATGTGCACAGGCTGGAAGGCAGATGAGATCCATGGTCTGTGAGTTGGATGCTCAAGATCTGCCTCCGTTGCCACTTGTTTTGTAGCCCTATGAAGTCCTACAATGTTAATGGACTGAAGGGTGAGACCCCAGACATGTACTTGATGCTTTACCTCTTCTCTTTCTTCAGTTTGGGAGTATGCATAGCCAACAGCTTCATTCTCTGCAGGTTCTTCTCGCTGATGCTATTTAGTCCATCTGCGGGCATGCAGTCCACATACAGGTGATACAGTAGCAGTGCCTGCGTCTTCTTACGCAAGCTGTTGGCAGAAACTACCCGCTGTGCAAACACCTGGGGGTCTTCGGCCAGAAACAGGAGGCAAACTCGTGGCACCCAGTACTGACATGACAACAATGGGGCTCTTCCTGGGAAATGAAAGTAAAGCTTACAAAAGTCTACAGGGAAAACAAAACTCAGAACGGCTTGCAATGCTGACAACAGCTTTTTGATAGACAATATAATTGGGCTGGCTTACTGGAGATCAAAATGAGGGATCAAAGCTAAGGACAGCAAGGGACAAGGAGCATGGAATTAGTAGCATCTCCAAACCTTTCAAAATGGGGGTACTTCATCTTAATCTGTTCACATTCCCCCTCAAAATGGTACTGGCCCAGAAAAAACATCATTTAACTTTTCTTGAAGGCAGGGAAGATGGGAGACAGAGAAAAAAAAAAGTATATCCAAAGCAAAGGCCTCAAATAGGTTGTCAAATTAAGCTGTGGAGTTCTCTCGCCTGGAGGTTTTTCAGGACAGGTGAAACAGACATGTGTCAGGACTGATAACGGGGAGAGGAATTAAATTACTTCTTGACGTCCTTCCTGTCTCTACCTAGGACAAGCGTGGGTAATGGACTGGTTCTCAGAGTATATGCCAGGTCCCAAAAGGCCTTACTTGAAACACACCTTGTGGAGTTATTCCTCCATTGAGGATGGGTCTCCCTTCTTCATCCCGCACCAGCCCACTCTTATCTGTTTTATGGACCAAGTAGAGCTCTGTCTCTTTGTCATAATCCAGAACACCAACATCAATCCACTTGTAGATTAACTTCTGGCTTTTAGGGTCCTCTGAAAGAATCAAGGATTAAAACAGGATTAGTCCATTCTTCCGAAGGCTACAGCAAACGGACTTCCCTGATCAGAGTGGTGATGCTACAGTCAAATCCATTTACTAGTTTGAATCTTGGTCAATCTCACACGATTTCTGCTGTGATCAACTAAATAATGAACTCAGGTCCTACAGCTTAGCATTTCCAACTGTTTGCACACACTAGAGCCCTCCATTTTCCTCCTCTTACCTCTGTGGGTTCCCTGTGAACCATCCTCCCACCTCCTGCTTCAGGCACTCCCACTCACTCTTTGCAGCCATAGTCTCATATTTGGGTCCCGTATGCCCCTACATCCTCTCTTTCAGTCCATTCCTGGGGACCCGTCTGCCTCCCAATTCCTTCACCCCTTGATCCAGGACCCTTCATTACCCACATGGGCTCTGTGGGGATTCCATTCTCCTCTCCCATGTGAGGCTCTAGCTCTGTGTTGCCCTCCACATGAGTCCTCATTCTTGTAAGTGGGACTGGACGTAAAACCCTGTGCCTTCTCCCCCAGTCTATTGTTTCTCTGGCTCATTCCCAGGGCATCTAATTCGGATGTTTGGATCTTCTTAAATGCTGGGAAGTGCTATCCAAACAGATATATATTCATATCGCTATCAATATAGATACAGGTCAGGACAGCGTTATACTGAAGCTGAGAACAGATGCTGTTAACCATGGGTCTGAGCTTTAGAACTTGCAGCAGTGCTGGCACTATGCAGATGCCGGTGGTCTCACCTCCCCCAGGGCCAGTCCATTCAACCTGGGGAGTGATCAGGTGTATGTTCCCCAAGCCAGCTGCAAGCAGGACTCAGCCGTCACGTGCTGGCTGCCCGAGGATCCACACAGCTTACGTTTTATGCTTAGGTTTTGCAGACAGCCAAGCCTCTGGAGGCTGCCCCAGAGCTGCAGTCAGTATGCATGCCTACGCTTTAAAGGTATTGCAGATGTGTTGCTATGAGCTGCAGCCACAGTTGGACACCAGTACAGCTGTACCTAGTGATGCCTTCTCATTGGGAAGGCTCTGAGTGACAGGAAAACAACAGATATCCACATAACTTAATTTGCCCCAGATTTACTACTTGGATTTTCACTGCAGTCTGAACTTCTCATCCTGCACTCACAGTGAAATCCAGGCAGAACATACTGTGTTCAAGCTAACTAACTAACTTCATGATGATACCTACATATCAATAAAGTGATATTTTAACTGTACTGACTTTCCGGCACAGAAAGGAGGGCAAAAGGCAGAGGCTACTTCTGAAAAAGTGGAAACAGTCAGTTCAGGGCAGGACTGACAGTCATCAAGATCCCTGGTCTCTTGCTCAGACTGCCTGAGTCTGGTCAGAATGAGTTATTGCTTTTCTGCTATTCAGAGCTGCATTCGTCAGAATCTACATGCTCCCTTCTGCTGAATGGGCCTGTAATTGTTAGTGTTGCCTCGCTTGAGCAGTAACTCATTCAAGCTTTACCGTGTCCCAGTACATCATCTGTAGGTAAAAGTGCTTTTCCAGGCACTGGCTTTCTATCATGAGATCCTGGCTCCAGTCCTAGCGAGATCCACTCTTCTGGGGTTCGACAGTCATACTCGTCATTGTCAAATATCTAAAAAGGCAGGACATCAGTGAAATGAAGTCTTACTTCAGAGAGAAGAAAACACCTGATACAAAATTTCACGGGAGGAAAATCAACATGCAGTTCCTAAATGGGCTACAAAAAGAGAAAACAGTCCAGGTGCAAAACCTGTGCTGATCTTTGATCAACAATCTTCTCCCAAACAGCAATATCTGTACCTCTAGCCCTTTCCTAGGGAGCAGGGACACCACCTGGAGAGGCCTCACGCAGTAATACTGCTGACTACTGCATCCGAAAAGGAAAACATGAGACAACACCTTTTCTTTGGACACAAATGACAGTGAGGAGCACCCTCAAGGACTATTAGCTCTGATGGAAGTCATGGGCACCTTGCAGAAGATGCTCAGCCCCATCTCTACAGGGCCCAAACCTGCTCTAAAGCATTTCCGTGTTTTAGCTTGTTGTATCAACGATGGCTAAGTGTCCTGCAATTCTCAGAAACACCCTGTGGTATAAGCAATGCGAGAGGTCACAAGTGCCAAACACGCTCTTACCTTTAATGGGAGGTAGATGGGAAAGACAGGATCTTTCCTCTCCTCAATAGTTGGCATATTGTTAGGATCGTGGTGCCTTGGCATCAGCTGATTGGAGTCTATCCCCTTGCTGGCTAAGAGCTGAGCAATATCGAAGGTGACATATAGCTGTCTTCTCCTGTGTTGAATCAGAGGGGAAAATAACCACTTAATGTGCCTCGAAGGGCTCCCATGCCTGTAACTCCACTTTTTGAACATGCACCCCTATCAGTAAAAAAGTTTTGGAGGAAAGAAGTTTTGAAATTAAAAAAGGATAAGAAAAAGATGAAATAAACCCTATTTTAAAAAAATATTTTCTACCCGCATCCCAGTGAATTGTCTTGTGCACTCCCTGCAATGCGCACACCCCACTTTGGAGACCACTGCCTTACAGGATAGTATTTTCCTAAAGATTTTTGACATGCCATGTCTCAAAAGCAAAAATCAACACCCTAATCTGCTGTGTCCATTCTGTAATGATGTCTCTATCCACTTGCTGGTTACTTACCTCTCTACCTCAATCTTCCGAGGGCATTGCCCTGGAAGCCCTTGGAAGGCAATCTGCACTTTGGGCTTAAATGATTGTACTGGGAAATCTGATTTTATGAGGTTCTCGGTGGTTGGTCCAATCACTTGCTTATCCAGGACACTTCCAAAGTCCTCAGGCATCTTGAAGGTTGTGACTGAGAGACAAAGAGAAACACACATCTGAAACCACCAGACATCACTCTGCTTTACATTCACACGCACAGGGGGACTGAGCTGTCTCCTGGGTTGTCTGCAGAAGTCACTTCACTAGATTTGTGAGAGAAATCAAGCAGACATCAAATGGGAAACAGAAAGGAAGACCTTTTTTCCTGTTGCAATATGTCATTATGGTTTTCCAGTATCAAAATGATGGTATAGAAGAAGCCTCCTGACTGAGAATTAGTCATGCACCTTATTAGGAGGTAAAGCACTGACCTGGCTCTAAAGAGCTCTGTTCTGTTCCCAGCTTTGCTACAGACTCTCTACATGATCGTGGGCAAGTTACTGTCTCTAGTGCACGGCTTCCCTCACTCTCAGAAAGGGGTGGGATTCCCCTGGGGTGCACTGAGACCAAGAGTCAGTCATAGCTGGGAGGAACTCGGTCAAGATGGTGATAAAAGGCTTATGAATATTGCAGGAGAGAACAGGGTCATCTTTATGTGCTGAATTCCTATTCACACCTTATCGGGACAAACCTCTCCTCGATTTTTGGTCAAGCAAACCTCCCACTCACATCAGCAATGGTGTGAGAAAAAATTGAGTTAAACAGCTAACAATCTCACGATTTGGCCATGTTTTCAATGGAAATTTGGACTAAGCAAAAAGTATACATTTCCAAGAACTGGCTGAAATTAAACCATGTCATTTACCCCATAAATAAACTAAACTGTTTATATTGCTAAACAAGCTGCAAGTAATAGAACAGCAGCAAACTGGGAATTTGAAGCTTAACCTAAATTAAGTAATTGCATGCAAGCTTTAAAAATCACTATTCCCTAGACAGAGCTAAGCATTGAGCTAAAAATAGATTTTAGTGGAGTGAGAGCTTTTCATTTGATGAACTTTCACACTTTACCAAGGAGAAACTTAAGGTTCTGGCTCGTAACCAGGTATTTTGGACATCAAGCTTTGGACCAAATCCTTCACCCTGCTCCGTGTGCTCCTTGATTTCAAAGCAATTATGCAGAGCAGCCAATAATACTGAAGCCAGACATGTTTCAGGATGATCAGGTACAGAAAAGGTCTTCTAAAAGGTCATTCCCTTGCCCTTCTCAAATGGCCCCTGACACAACCCCCGTAGCTATACATTGTCTGCTTAGGGACTAAAGGAAATAGCCACTGAACTGGCTTCTCTCCCTCTACTCCCCTCTCTTAGGAAGGACTCCTACCTTGGAATAAATATGAACCTAAACATTTCCATTGTCCATACCAACATGCATGCTTACAACAATTTCGAGGAATCCCTAAAATGCAGAGGGTTTACTACAGCTCCTTTAGCCTCATGCATCTCTCTTGCTCGGGGTCTTTACAGAATGTCCCTGATTTATATTTGTTGTCAGGGAGCACAGCTGTTCCAATTTTGCCACTTCATTGTTGCAAAATCCATGGCACCATCCATTATGGCACTTTGTGCACTATCAACTATTTATGTCAATACTTAGTGTTTCATTTGCATTTACATTTCCAGCTTGATAGCTTCTTCCCCCTTGAAGAAGCAGCAGATCATAAATAGAGATCTGTCTCCACTTGTTAGGGATGAGTCTAGCTTGTCAAGATTCACTTGAGGATGCAGTCATTTGTCCTCACTCATGAAAATAAATGTCACTTCTAAGCACAGGAAGGTGGTATATATAGTTACCATCTTTCTCTAAGACTAAAATCCTCTCGCATGCACACTTTCTCCCCACCTGCTGCCCGCTTATGATCCATATCCCCAAGAGTGCTCTAAGGGCCAGGAGAGTGCTGGCAAACCTTTCAACCATGCTCTGTTCCTATATTTTAGCATCCGCGATACAACAAGCTCTTGTAAGCAGGTGGGACCAGCAACTCTGTATACACAAAGACTCCTTGCATCTAGGAGAACAAGCCACTCTGGCGCACAGCTGGATGCAGAATGAATAAATGAGATAGATAGGACCGTGATTTTGGCTACGGCTACCTAGATCCTGAATACAGCTCTCAGGGGCAGATCCCATTTTCACAGGAAAGGGGCATTGCTGGCTCCTTACGCAATGATAACGCATGCAAATTCAGTGCTCTCCTGGCATATGGCTCATGGGACCAAACTCCCATAGGCAGCAATGCAGTCTACCCTGAACCCTGGGGTAGAGAAAAGAGAGCATGGTTTTACCACCCAGTCAGATCGCTTTGCTCCACCTCTAAAGGAAATTCACTCTTCACGGGACATTCAAGCAGCTCAGCACCATTCCTGGCATTGAGAGGAGAATGAAAGCATAGCACTAATCTAGAGTAATCAGCCTAGTTCCAGCACGCTCACTATATGCCACCACAAGAGTTATGGCCTCATCTCCTGCCACGTCACGTTTCCTCTTAGTATATTTACCTTTAGGGGTGTGCTGCTCGAGGTCCGCCTGTCTTACCAAAGCGTGGTACATATGAGGGCCAGCACAAGCATCCTGAAATACAGCATGTGAGGGGAGTGTCAGAGATAACAAAGCACAGTTGTAGCACAGTGGGAGAGTGGGTTATAGAGGTCCAGAGAGAAAGTGAGACTGTAAGACCAACTTTACCAGAGCTTTAGGGAGAATTGAGACTGTGAGTAATGGTCAGAAATGGCTCAAAGAGGCACAAATACCTGGAAACTTCAGCCCAATGCAGAGAGAGGCAGGGGATTTGTCAGCAGAGTGCAGCCTGATGTCATCTCAAAATGTGGATTGGGGGCTGATGAGGTAGGCAGTCATTAAGGTTTTACTTCCAAATATCATCTGCAGTCACAACCACATGCCTGCCCTGCCACGCTGGCATCCTAAACCCAGGCAACATCATGATGACAGTGATAGCACTGGCCATTGAGGAAGGCAGCACAACTACAACCAGGAAGAGTCTTATGGCTTCACTTTGTAAGGGTCAAGGTCTTGCACAAAGGCATCTGACCAAAATGAAGGGCTAGGACCTAGGGTGAAAGCTGTATTCTCCATACCAGGTGTACTATAGGTCTTTCCATTTTAGAAGGACAGTGGTAGAAAAAGAACTGCTCTTTGCACTTACCTCCGAGATGCTGGAGGCTCTTGGAGTGAGGACATCAGCATAAAACATCTTTTGTCCAAAGGCCGAGTGTTTTTTTGGCCCCTGGTTGCAGCTATCGGGAAGCAACAAACTCGTTCCTGGACTGCAGTCCCAGCATGAAGTCTCACTGCTGGTTGGGTTGGGGCTCCTACCCAGAGAATTCGTCAAATCCTTCTTTGCTTTATCCATCTTCTTCGGAGAACAATGCTGTGATGCAACCCTGGGCTTGCTGGAGTGGAAAGACATCGAGCCTGTTAAACACTCTCTTTGGCGCTCCTCCACACCCTCCCACCGCGCTGGATATTGTTGGCTTGCTAAGAAGATGAGTGGGTAACAAGGTAGGTTCGACCCCCTGCTTCGGTACCAAGCGCTGCCTTGGTGACCTGGGGGCCATTGGGCTCACGTGGCTGACTTGATGGCTCACTAACCCCGGGGAAAGAAAGCACTTTATTATTCCAAATGGGTTTTGGAGGGGGAAAACCAGCAGTATACACATGAAAAGCTGCTTTCCTGAAGCAGCAGGGGCTTTCCAGATCTGTGGCAGCATTCAAAAGGCTGTCAGGAGAATTTGAGTAAACTGGGACTACAACAGAAGTGCCACTTTTGCTGTACCCAAATCCCGTAAAAACCTTGTCACACTTGACTCCAGAGGGAGTAGGCTACAGCCTAGATACCAACACAGCTACTCCCAGGTGTAAAGTCTGACTCTTTTATTTAAATAATTCAGGAGAGATGTTTAAGCATCGCCTAACGAATATTAAAATATAGCCAGAAGCTTCCTTCTCTCTCTTCCTGGAAGGGATATTTTTGCTGGTGATCTCAGCTCACAAATAGTTTCTACTCTTCCGCCTTGGGAGACACAAGTCCAGGCAAATATCACAGCTGTATGGCTTTATTTTATAAAAACCTTCGTGCACTGAGAGATACTAATTAAGAACAGCCCTTGGACTTCTGGCACAATGATAATGCAAGTCTTGATTTTAGGCTTGTCTAAACACAGAGGTGACGACTGTAACTAATTAGTACAGCTAACGTGACACAAGCCCCTCCAGCCTGCACACACATGCACCGATGTAATGAGGTACACATACCCACATAGCTTATTCCTATAAATTATGAGTCAAAGCTCTCTACGGTGTCTCTCAAGGCTACTCCGAGTGCAATATGGCTTATTCATCAATTCCTGCTCAGGGCTAGAGCCAGACTCCTCATCGAGCCCTACCTGACTAACGGTTTGTGTCCTGCACCCTTGCTAGCTCCCACACATCTGCCTTGCTTACTTCTGGAGGCCAAGCCTCTGCAAGAGGCTGCTACGTGGGAGTCTTCCAGCTTGCCATAGCTAAGCGTTAGAAAGACCTTGTCTGGTCTTGTAGGCCACTGCTGGTGTAGTGCCCGTCTGGAGTCTCATCCTGACATTTAGACGACAACACAGCGTCCCTTCCTGCCATGCTCTCTCTGCTCTGCTCTTGAATGGAGTGAAAACTCTGCCCGTCCTATACTCTTGATCAGAGAGGGCAATTTTTTCTAAATTTCACCTTGCTGTCTGTCTGCAAGAATGAATTGGGGATACACAACAGAGAAAGCATTACATGCATGCTGGAGATAAGAGGGAATAACTGTGCTGGTTTATTACTGCAGGTTCAAGCAAGTGCACAATTTTGAGAGGTTGATTCAAAAAATAAATCAGATAATAAATCAAGGTTACCATGATGCGAATCCTTTAAGTGAAACGAAGTAAACGAACAGATTGGAGATACTTGGGAGACAAGATCAATAATACCCCCTCCCCTCCTTCAAGCTAGAAAATCTCAAATCTTTCCCCTCTCAGTTTCTCTTTGGCGCAGCAACTGGAACCTCATACCCTGAAGAATGAATTTTCCATGGAGGATTTTGTTTTTATTAGCTGTTTTATGCTCTGGCCATATCTATTTTAGCAGCCCAGCAGGATTGATTGGTATCAGCCAAGATCCAAGGATTCCTAATGAATCACTGCTGGACTCTTTCGTGCGTGCTGCACTGGCACAGAGAACAGCAGCAAGGCGGAACGACCCTGCGGTGGCTCTCCTGATATGTCACCTGAGCATCCTCTTCCTGGGCACAGGGGCAGAGCTGGTGACATGACTTGCTGTACTTTTACCTCTTAGGACCAGAATCCTAAATCCATCTGAGTCAGAAAAGCTAACTCCAGGACGCAAGGTTCATCTGAACTTTTAGTAGGGTGAGCGATTGAGCCCACTCCCAATTTAGCAGGACTGGCAATCTCTGCCTAGAACCAAAATAATGTGGCTGCCGCTGATGATGGCCGAGTTCCCATGACGGGGGGAAGACCCACAGCAAGTCTAATTCTTCACTGCTTTGCTCCCTGTGTACTCACTCACACCTCCGTAAAGTCCTTCCTGAGCACTTATCTCAAAATAAAACAAATCCCTACCCAGTGTCCAGCTCAAAAACATCCATCTGTCACGCTCTCGCAGCTGCACAGAGGGAGGGTCTGGTGTTTGCAACTGCAAAAAACCCTGACACACACCACCCAAAATAAAGAACAAAACTAGGCATCCAAAGTTTTCCTGGCAATTCCCCAGACAGATGAGTAAAACAGCTTGTCTGAGCGTGCTAAAGCTGTCATAAAGAGGGGAGAACGGCTAAGCACAAAGGGAATCCTACTCTCCTGCCACCCCAGCTGCTGGGATGTGGCCAGGGTTTCCAGCAAGGAGGTTTCCCAGAGCGTGGTGGGGAGCTCGCCCCGGTGCCAGCCTCCAGCTAGCGGGTGGTTTGGTGCTCCCATCCAGCTCTCAGGAATGGTCTCCAGGTCGGTTTAAAAGACGAGAAGAGAGATCATCTCTCTTTTATTCAGCCTAGCTGCTGAGCCAAAGGGTTTGTTGCAGAGCAGTTCACTCTTCCCCCACCTCCAACTCTGCAATGGCACCTTTCACCCTCCCGCTCCCCCGAAAACAACGAGCAGCATGCAGACGCCAGGACTCCTTCCCACCCTCCATCCGAGGGTGACCCTGGACCCTCAACCCTGGGCAGCAAAGCTTGGCGTGGATTGCCAAGGCTGTTGCTGCTCTGGGAAGGCAACACCTTCCATCTTGCAGCGAGCACGCACGGGCAGCTCGAGCTTTCAGGCAGCTCTGCTAGAGCAACTGCCGATGGTGTGAAATAAGCTCTCGCTCGAGGATTTCTTGGTTGCCCGAGGAATCCTGAAGAAAAGCAGTGAAACTGCCCCGAGGCCTGTTAGTGTCACACTCTGGCTGCTGCGGCTGCAGGCAGGAGGCCGTCTGCATGCCATGTTTGCAGCCTTCAATCCCTTCCTACTCGGAGCACTTTCCTCAGGGCTGGAGCTCCCCTTCGACAAGGAGAGGTTCAAAGGCGGGGGAAAAAGGAGTTCAGCTCATCGCAAGGAGATGAGATGTCTTCTTGAAAGCAGATCTTCTGCCCACCTCAATAACGCTTCACTCCCTGCTGCCCCTGCGCATCTGGGAGCATCTCCCCACTCTTCAATGGCAAATATCTGCCTGGCACCAAGCCATCCCCGCTATAATAAGCTTTGAAAAGCTTATTTCATGACTGCTGAAATGCCTGTCTTTCCAGCAGTTCAGTCATGCTCTCTCACACCTGAAAAGCATGTTTCCTAGATATACCAGGTATGTTGTACTATGCTAAATTGAACTATTCAAAATGAGAGCATATTCTAATGGCACTGCTGACACAACATTAGCTACAGCGTCTGTGTGTCATCGTGGCAAAACTATAATTACAATTTCTCGGTAAATCCAGGCTTTACATATCCAAGAAGTCAAACTCCCACGTCTCTTGCTCAATGTCTGGTACGAGCTTTTTGATCTGTTGCCTCTACCTCGATTCTTTGATCCAAAGCTTTGACAAAATGGACTCTTTTCTTTCAAATAAGGTTCAAAACGGCTAAAAATTGTAACAGAAAAAGAGAAAAGTACTTTAAAAATAACCTAACCCCTAAGCAAAACCGCAGATTGAAATCTAGTAGTCATTTATCTGAAATCTATTTATCTGTGGATAGCCAGAACCCCAACTACTACACCATCCAGACACCAACATGTGGAAATTCCTTCTTCCTATAATTTAAGCCATATAATATAAGCTCAAACAAGGTGATGCGCTCTCAACAAACTGTTCTAAACATTATACTCTACTTCAAATCTTGTCTACTTTAAAAAGGGAATTGAAAGTAATTTTGAGTTTTATAGCAGCCCATTCCCTCCAACAATTTGCGTGGTTTTAATTGATTTTCCTCTGGGTTTTTAAATGCATTCCTTTCTCCATGGGAAAGCACCATGCAACCACCACTAGAACCCGAGGACACAGGGGGGGAACAGCAAGACTGATGGCGAACAGCGTTCCTCATTACACAGAGTGCCTTAACGACACGGTTACACCACACGTTTTGAGGTTATAGCCATGGCGGGTGTTACAAGACACCACACAAAGTATTCAGACCGTGACTCCAACAATACTAGTTCGTTTATGAAGCACAACAGCCTCTGTTGCTGCCGGGATGCAGGAGAAGCAAGCCAAGGGCAGTAACTAATTGGGCTAATTGTGGAGATGGGACGGAGCGAGGCACCCCGAGGGAAGGGGAAGCAGCTCCCCGCGCCCCCCGCTTTGCACCAGCGTAGGTGGGGAGGGGACAGCCCACTTCTAATGGCCTGAGGAACCCAAACCCTGCTCAACATTTCCAGCGTCTTGAAGAACACGAGGGGGGTCCCTCATCACCCACACCTGCGCGTCTGCCCATCCACCCGCCTGTGCAGCCGTCCACCTCGCACCCGCCCGCCCAGGCCTCCTTCCCTCCAGCCCCGCTAGGCCCAGCCCGGCGGGGTCCCGTTCCCCCCCCAAGCCCCTCTTAGAACCCGAAACCCCGCGCCCACTCCCGCGGAGGCCCTGCCCGGGCCGGGGGGGGGGGGGCGGCCTGCCGGCGGGACCCCGGCCCGGCCGTTCCCGGCGGGCGGTACGCACCGGCCGGCCCGCGGCGCCCCGGCTGCAGGCGCCCGACGCCGGCCTCGTTGCTACGGGAGGAGGGGGCGGGCGCAACCATCCCGCTGGAGGGGGCGGCTCCCCCCCCGCGGGCGGTTGGGCTGGTCCGGGGGAGGTGCCGGGCAGCGCGGGCCGGGCAGCGGCGCGCCCCGGGCAGAGGGAGCGGCCCGCTGGGACGGCGGGGCCTCGGCGGCCACTGCCGCCACCCCGGGGCCGCCTTGGAGTCCCCAGTGCCACCTCAGAGACACCACCACAGAGCTTCCACTGCCCTCTCAGGGCTGCCACCACAGGGACACCACAAAGCCCCCAGTGCCACCTCAGAGACACCGCCACTGAGCCCCCACCGCTGCCTCAGAGCCACCACAGAGTCATCACCGAGCCGCCGCCACCATCGCCCCAGGGCCACCACGGACCTGCCATAGGACAGCCACAGAGACACCGCTGCCATAGAGCCACCACAGAACCGCCACCAGAGGCCACTGCCACCAAGCTGCCACCACCACCGAGCCACCATCAGCCCTTGCCTTCCAGGGCTGTCGGCTCCAGGATGCGGGTGCTCGGCCACCCCACCGAGGAGCCGGCCTCCACCGACGAGCGCCCCTGGGGACAGCCCCCAGTCCCCGCACGAGGGAGACGAAGGGCTGGGTGCCTGCTGCTCTGGTGCCACCTTCCATGCCACCTGGCCACCAACCCCACCGGTGGCTGTCCAGAAGGGTCCAGCAGATCCCTCTTTCATTCATCCAAGCCCCAAAACCATTGTAGGCAGGCAGGTTGTGGGATGCAGAGCTGCACGATGGCTTGTCTACAGCCAAGCCTATGTACCCATAGAAGTCTTGAGCGGTCACATCTAGGGGGTCATGTCAGGTGAGGACAGGTGACTACCACCATGTGCTACTACCCTGGAGAACACATCATGCCCTACAGAGGGAAAGGTGGCACTGGGTCCTGCTGGGAAGACCCTATCGCTCAGGGAGGGGATGGTGGGGAAGGGACAAGCAGTGCCAGCCTCGCGGGGGAGTGAGGAAGAACAGGTTTGGATTATTTTGGTGGAAAGGGAGGAGGTGGAAGAAGCAGAGAGGAAAGGATTTAAAGAGGAAAAAAAAAGCCGTAAAAGTAAGATCTAGTGTGAAGGAGGGCAAAGGACAGAGGAGGAGGAAAGGATGAAGCAGGAGACCAGAATGGAGGCTCCTGCAGGAGGGGAGCCGTGGGCAGGTGCTGCTTCGTAGCCCCTTTGCCCCCACCCCTCACCTGCTGGCCCTGTCCGGGCAGGCAGAGAGCTGAGAGCAACTCCTGCTGCTGCAGAGCTCTGCACCCAGGCGAGGTACAACTCCTAGAAAGCAGGACTGGAGGAGCAGAGCTCTGCAGGGCTTCCTGTGGACAAAACAGCCGGCAGGCTGGCTGGAGGGACCCCCTTGCACGGGGGCAGAGGGTCAGGCAGGGTGGCACCGGGGTGGGGGGGCATGCCACGGGGAGGCAGCAGAGCCCAGGCAATGAGCAGGGGCTCCTCTCCCTGCCTGGGCACCTGCCCTGGCACCGGCTCCAGCAGCCAGGTTGGCACTGGGTGCAAAGGGCCTGGGAGTCAAGGGTGGAAGAGGCACTTGTGGCATCCAAAAATTTGCAAGCAAGGGGATGTGAGGTTTGGGCAGGGAGAGGTGGAGGCTGTGGCCGGCAGAGCCTCAGGGAAGAAATACAAGCTTCTCCCAGTAAGAAAGCTCCCTCCCAGCAATGCTCAGCTCCTGCCAAGGCATTCTCCAGATCAGCCCTGCGCAGTCTCTGTGCAGATTCGCACCCCACACTGGACTGCCCCAGCCCTGCTCAAAGCAGAAATTCCCAGGTGTAGGTTCTCTGTCATACTGCCAGCCTCGTCGCTTTACTTAAGGAGCACATGCTGGCTTGCTTCAATTAGGTTTGATAAAATTACAGCTGGGGTCACATCCCAGGTGGTTCCTCTGGCCAGGAGGAAGCAATGGTGGAGCCCCTTTGCCCTTTGAGTGGGAAAAATACCTGTCCGTTTCACACCAGCTTCATCTCCCCTGCAGTGGGTTGGGATTCACAGCAGGTCTTGCTATCCCTGCAGTTAGCCGTGCTTCATTTTTCGCCGGGCTTTCAAAGTTCGATACAAAATGCTTCAGCGAGTCAGGAGATGAAAGCTGAGCTGTTTCAACTGGCTGGGCCTTCACAAACCTACCAGGCCAGAACAGAAAGCAGACGGGTGTGTGAGGCACCCCGCTCTCCACCCGTGTGTGCCATGACTGATTCATTTCCTGACCTGCCTTCAAAAGGGCCTTCTGGTTCCCGAGACTCGCTCCCAGGGATTGCAGCAGAGTGCACCAACACCATGTCCTGCTTCCGTGGGTGCTCCTTTAGCCCAGGATGGCCAGGCAGGGGAGCGTGAGACCTAATCACTTGCAAAAGGCAGGTTCAAAGTGGCAGTGGCAGCAGTTGGCACAGCTAAGCATCTCTATGCTGTCTCCATCTTGTATCAGTCGGGGCTGAGATGCCATCCCCAGCCAGCACAAAAGGTTTAGTGCTGTCTGTCTTCCAACAGTTCTTCTACCTGCTCCTTTTCTGCCGTGGGCTCTTCTGCCTGTACTTACAGGTGATGCTGAGTTCCCAGGAAAACTGTTCTTCAAGAAGAGGTTCCTGAGTCCCTGCTGAAACAGGCTGATCAGTGACTTACACACGATTTTCCCTACTACAAAGCTGTGTTGGGAGAAGGAACACACTGCTCTCCCCGTCCAACCAGCCAGGCCACTGGCGTGGTGAAAGCACGAGCAAGGGTTAGGAGAGTCTGGACCCACAGTGAGGGAGGGAGCTCTTATCTCCCCCAGTTACCAGACATCAGAATCAAACCAGTTTCAATAGGTGTTAGGATGTAAGCTGGCATGGGGAAGGGGAAATACGTGAAAAGTGCTAATGGTTCATTCGGTCTCCGAGGCTCTTTTTTGGCTGAAGAGCCCAGCTTCTCTCTTGTATCATCCATGAGCTGTTGGAGCCACCTTTCCTCCCCTCCACTTTCACCCCTTTGGCTCTCGTGCTCTTTTCCAACCTGATAGCTCAGAAAACACCATTACCAGGACAGCATATCACACCAAAGCTTGCTTCTACAGAGAACGGCCTTCCTCTAGTTACGGGAGGAATAATAAACTATCAAAAAGCCCAAATTCTGTGGACCTCAGAGATGATACACTGGTTGTTGTTTCATCACTTGCACCTACCCAACGTGGGTGGCAGGCCCCTTCAGATTTAGCAATGTTTCCATACCCACCCCCCACACATTTTGCTGAAGGTGTAAATGATCCTCAAAGCACAAGGCCACTGGAGAGTAGGGCCCTAGTTTTCTCTGTCTCCACACCCACATGTGTTCCCCCACACAAGATACAGCATTAATCTAGAGTAAAACACCACATGTTGACAATGCTAACAGTACATTTGACAGAAACTCCCTAGATCGAACCCCAAAACGCAAACCCACGGGAAAGTCATAAAGCAGGGAGAGTCAGGACAAGGTCTGGCTTCATGTTGCCTGCGCCCTGCTCCTGAAGAGGCAGTTTGATTCTGGGAAAGCGATATCAAGCCAGATTCACCTTATATTCCTGCTACTTTCAACAGCTCTCTCAATGCAAGGCTGTTAACCTTGAATTCAGTCAGGCTGGGACCGGTGGAGCAGTTTGCAGCAGCCAGCTGCCAATTCTATGCTTTCCAACCACAGTTTTCACTGCAGTCTCAAAAAATGGATGAGACTTTGACGCCAATAGAGTGACATTTTTGTTGGTTAGCTTTCTCCCTCGTCTCCACCACCGCACCGCAGCAAATCATCTCCCCATGGTGTGTTCTTTCACATTTGGGATCACACCATCAACCCAGCCAGAAGGCTTCCCAAAGGAATTTGCAGGCAGAGGTTGCTTCTCCAATGAAGCTGAGCAGAAAGCGTGGGCCTGGCCAGAAGTAGGAAGATGGCAATGAAGATTGCCAAGGCCAAGCCTGAGCAGGCACGGAATGGTGGTGATGGAGAAGCTAAGCAAGCCTCAACGATGAGATCTCAGCAGTGGTGGGCAGAGAAGCTTGCAGTAGGCATTTTTTACACAACTGGTTCAGGTTCAGCTGAATTGGTCAGAACTGTCTCTAACACAACGCTGCTGTCTTCTCCATAGGGCTGCAGGTAGAAAGAGCCTGGCAGCCACCAGTGAGCTGGGAGATTTTTCCCGAGAGCCTATATGTACTTTATAAGGACCTTGATTTCAGAGGTTAGTGGCAGAGATACTCCTGAAGATCCCACCCTCTGGTTTCCAAATCCCTTGGGGTTAGACCCTTAAATTCCTCAGAAGCCCCAGCCAGATAAACGGCCAGGTTCCATGCAGCCTGAGATGACGTGCAGACAGGTCATTTGTCAGGACGTGCACAGAGGGCTTGGAGCTCTGTAGCTCCCCCAGCAAATATGGTGCAGGCTCTTCCCCGTCTTCCTAGGGGAAAGCATCAAAATGGAGCTGTCAGTCTAACCACTGGCACTCAGGAGCATAAAGGTAGGTGGCTGTAGCCTTGCTTTTGCTGAGAGGGGGCTGTTGACAGCTGGGACACGAGTCACCCCAGGTAAGAATACCAGGGTCTGCCTCACAAGGAAGCTAATATGCCCAGTCTGTACTGGGGAGGATGTAGCCAGAGAGGTGACATTTCCTGGCACTCTTCAGAAATTACAGAGATTCATATATAAACACTCTTCAAGCATGCAAAACACAGCACTCGGGAGGCTATAGATAGAGCCTGCTCTCTTCTAGGAAATTTATCACCCGCCCCCGGTGAAAATGATCCTAAAAGAACTGCAAGCCATTTCTGAAGAGCTACTAGCAGTCTTACAACTCAGGCATTCCCAGACAACATACAGGGATCGAGGTCCTCAGCCAATTAATTTTGAATGCTCAAGGGAGTTCAGGGGGACACTTTTTTTTTTTTCTAATAGGACCAGGAGAAATGACTTGCCCGCTTTTAGAAAGGCTGGAAATTTTCCCTGAAGCTTCCAGAGGAACATCAAGATTTTCATGAGAGAGACGGAGATATCTTGGCGCCCTACCATAAGGGCATTTGCTATGGGGTGTGGGGAGCTCTTGTTCAAATCTGTGGTCTGGACCAGACCCATCAGGCTTAATGTTATATCTTCTCTCAGCAGGTAAGCATCGAAATCATCTGGTTTTGAGCAAAAATTCCATCCTTTGCTGACAAACAGTGATGTATTCCTGCAAAAAACCTTTCTTTCAACCAACTGGCATATGATCAAGGAATCCCCAACCTGTTCAGATTTTTTCCACTTGAAAACATGTGCCAAAAGCTGGGATGGATCCTCACCTGAACAACACCAGTTCAGAAGCGGTACAGAGCAGGGCCTGAGCCGATGGGCTGAACAGAGCAACAAAAATCAATGCATTTCTTTGCACCAGGCCTTAGAAGTAGTGCAACACCATCAGAGGCAGAGGTTCAAGCATGCCAATGTGTCAGAGTGGCATCACTCTACACGAGAGGATAACCCAACACTTTCGGATTCCGAATGGCTTCAAAACGTACCTTCTTGACACTTGTTTGTCAGCTGATTTATTGCACCAGGTGCCAGCCTGACTTGCTGCCATCAGTAACACAGCACTGTCAATATCTGGGCGTTCATATAATTTATCTGGCTGGTTCATCTACTCTTGAAGTACCTTCTCACTTAGCAGCGAATATTCCCATAGAGCGCTCTCTCACAGAGAAACCATTAAAAACTATTGGTGGAAAGCAAAAAAAAAACCCAAGTGTTTTTTTTCTGTCTGATTTTTGTATGCAGCTGTGATTATTGTAGCAATATAAATATGAATGTGAGTACAAATATGAAACCCAGAGGAGAATGGAAGTTGGGCTTGGGCATGACCTTTTATTGCAGGTCAGCCTGCCTGCCCTGCACTTGGTGTAAAGGGAATTACTGATGTGTCCATCCTGCAGAGCAGGGCGACATTTCTGGGGATCTCATGGGGAGGAGATTCCTGAAGCCTAAGGTTGAGCTGCTTCTGCCCAAAGGAAGCGTCACCCACTTAGTGAGTGCCAATCTTTTGCCTCCATGCTGGGAACAGAGCTCAGAGTAGGCAAAATCCGAAGGAAGCCATGGTTGTGGTGTTGCTTGAGAGAGATGTAACTGGGAGAAACTGGGCAATCAAGTCAGAAGAATTATAGCTCCAAATGCGTATTGTCATCCTGCTAATTCCTAGCTCCCCCCTGCTCCCTCCTCTGCTGACGCTCCAGTCCCCACTTCAGTACCTGCCAGGTCCTTTTAGAGAGCTGACATTTCCATTCCTGACATTTTCTGCAGCTCCATCTGGGAATTAATGGCCGGATATTAGCAGCGATGGGGCCGTTTATCATAATTAGTCTCATGAAGCTACTAAGCATCCAACTATTTTTCATCAGCGCCGAGGAAATAAACTGCAGAATCCAGTAGACGAGACGGACGATTTATTTATTGATTGATTTATTTTGGTCTGTCAGGATGTGGCTTTAAACTTTGCTGAGATGAGCAATGCTTCTCCGAGGCAATGACGACAGTGGGGCTGGCTCACCTTGGGTGCACAAGCTGCAGAGAAGAGGTCCCGAAACCCCCTGAGACAGTGAGGAGGCATTTGTTATCCTACATCTGCTCTGGCCTCCTGCTGATGTACAGTGACAAGTTGCAACAGGTTGAGCCCCGGCTGGACAAGCTCCGGAAGAGAAAGCCACTAGCCGCATGATGACATGATAAATGAAAGCCATCTCCAGGCGTGCCTTTTCTTCTCCATCAGGAAAGCAAACCGAGGGTGCCATTTACCCTACAGGAGGTGGCACACAGACCAGCAGCTCCAGGGCTGTCATTTGGCTGGGTGGGCCAGGTCATCCTCGGACCTTAAAGCTAAAAGGAGGATGCTGCAGACAGCACACGTGTCTGTCACCTTCCAGACATGCCTGGGAATGGATGAAACTGTTTTCTTACTTGTCGTCCCACTCGGAGCAGGGTGAAGTACTAGCTTGTTGTTCTCCTTCCCCAAAGGATCAGCAGTGAAGGGCGGAGAGGCAAAGTCTCGTACACAGGAGAGACCAGACTGGGTCCCCTGCAGGTAGGGGAAGGCCCCTTGGAAGGGCTGGGGCTCACCATGAGCCACCTTCTCTGGGGGAGATAAGCTCCACCCTGTAGTAGCTAACACCTGCTGCACTCTCAGTCTTACTTTTTAGGGGCCAGTGCAATATGCTGTCTGTGTTTGTGAGCTTGGGTACCCAAGGAACATGCCAGAGCCTGTACTCCTCTCTGGGGATGGCTGAGCTGCTGAGATCCACCAGACATTGTTATCCATCCTGATGGCTACTGCTCTGGGCAAGGAACCTCTGCTGATTTCAGTAGCTCTTCTACCATCTTGCAAGTCTTGATGACCATCTCACAAGCATTGAATGGGAGGAGATAGGAGACTCCTGCCAGGGTCAGCTGCCTCGTACTGCATTGCTCTGCATGGCTTGTAGCCTGCAGTTGGAGCTCCTCTGCCTGCAGCTCCTCTTTGTCTAAGCAAGAAATGAGGATTGCAAGGCTGTGTGGAGCTTCTGCCTGGAGCGAGGCATGAAGGCCTCCAGGGCTCCTGGACTCAGTGTTGCTCTTCCGTCTATTCCCATGAAAACCCACAAAGTCTTGCTACAACCCATACACCTCAGTGCTCACCTGCAGCAGGCCCACCTCCTCTCCCGCAGGCTGATTATCAAGAGCTTTCCATCCCGAGGTTTGCTATGCAAACATCAAACATTTGTGTTTAAATATTACACTCTTCTGCTGATGTGAAGCTAGTAATTACAGCCAGATGGGACCTGGCTCACAGGCAGACACAGGGCCCACACACTGCTGGGTGGCTGGGTTTTTTTTGCAAAACCATGTGGCCGACCACCAGCAGGAATATCAGAAAAGCTGAATGTAATTAAAAACAATGGAAAAAAAAAAATGGTTTCTAAATATATTGTGCAACGTATCCCAGGTGAGCACTAAGTGTTCCTGGCGGCAGTGCCTGGCAGCCTCAGTACTATACCTGGGACATGATCCAAGCCAGCGTGCTCAAGCCATACGTCCCTCCAGGCACAGCCTGACAGTGACATGCACCGATTTGATATTAGCACCTCCTGCAGTACCAACAGGGTCTGATCCTGCACAGCCTTCCTCAGCTGAGTAAGAGCTCTTTGCACAAGAGCCTGATCAGCCTGCACTCTAGTCCATCAAAGTAGCCCCTACCAATGTGTTGCAGTCCCAGGGCCACCACACTGCCAGCGTGAGCTTACATCTGCTGCTGCCCCCTCACCTGCTAAGTTGAGAGATCATCTTCGCTTTGCTTACCTGCACACATTTCTGCCTTGAACGAGCTGCCCAGGGTAGGAAAAACTTCATTTTCTACCAGCTCCAGGATTTCAGGTCTGATTCTGTTCAAGGCAAAACAAAAGCATTGTAGTGAGTAATGGATTTTTTTCCCCTGGATGATAGTCCATAGTCCGTATTCACATTCAATATCTGATTGTATTTTTAATAGACAATCCTCTCCCCCTTTGCCTCTCCCCTACACATCAAGCAGTCCCGAAGGGTGAGCAGGAACATACCAGTTTGAGCAAAACCCCTCAATGTTTGTCCTACCCAACATCTGTGTTATATATACACACCACCAAGTGCCCAGGTTATATATACACACCACCGAGCACCCAGGTTATATATACACACCACGGAGCGCCCAGGAAGCCATCCCTCTCCTCACCCACAGACCTGATCAAGCTCTAGCAGCTACAGTGATGCAGACAACAGCCACCATTTTCAACCCAAAAGAGGGGCTAGCTCATCATGCACAATTTAAGTAGCCTGGTAAAGAAACCATTGCAGGTGACACCACTCCAGGGGAAACGAGCTATAAAGGCCACAGCCCTTTCTCTGCAAATCAATCTAGCTCTTTTAACCTCCATTTCCCCATGAGCTGGTGGCTCCCCCTCTTTGTAACAAATACTCCGGCATACTCTGAGGATGCTCCCAAGCCAAGGGGTGCAAAGCCAGAGCCCGGTCTCCTGCCCAAACAGCCGGGGGTGTTTAATTCCCTGGGACAGCTGCTGGGATGTATCCTCCCTGTTGTAACAGTCAGCGTTACACAGCGACCTGCTCGCCCACCCAGATGGAAGAGATGTCCTGCAGCCAGCCTGCCAAACAGGAGCCATTGTCTCTGGCTGCAAGAGGAAGAAAGAGAGAAAGCAGCGAACAGAAGAAAGAAGGACGTCCAGGCGATGTAATAGAAATCATTGTTTTGTGAGAAACGGTAGAGCTATAGCAAACACATGCTGTAATTTGAGACAAGTGCCAAGCCCTGATAGGTTTCCCGAGGAAATCGGGATCAGCCTTGGTGAGAGGCGGAGAAGGGGGGGCAGGTAACACACACGGGGAGGTGGGAAGCTCTGATACATCCATCCAGGAGCCTGCACCAAAGCTCTTGGACCCCATCCTCTGAGGCTGGCCGACCAGAAGCCTGTGGCCATCTGATTCGCGTTCACGCTTCCTCTGCTTCTCTGCTCCCCTGATCTCACTTGTCTGCCGCCTCTGTGGGGAGCTGCTTCTCCCTCTTCCTGTGCTGTGTGGGCTTCTAACTTCCCAAATCTTCCTCAAAGGACCACGAGTAGAGCTTTCCAAGGAAGCTTATTTCTGCTGTCATATACCCCAGGAGAGTGTTATCGGAAGGGAAGGGAAGGACTCAACACCTTTCTGTTTTCTGCACCCGAGACGCAGAGCTTTGGCATGCCGTTACCAACCCTTGTCTCTGCAGTAACCTTATCCGACGCTGCCTGGGTCTGCGGAGGCTGTGTCCTGCTACTGTTGCCTTCATGAATAATGGATCCCCCTCCACCTTCCCTCTCCTCTTCCCTGTTAGATCCCATTTCATATTGGGCATGTCTGGTATGTTTGCTCTGTCCCTGGGGTTGATCTGAGCCCTCTGATTCCCAGCTCCAGTTCCCCCCCTTTCCCACATGCAAGTGATACACAAGAGGGTACCAGGAAAAATCCAAGTGGTTATTAGCAGAGGCATGAGCAGGATCAACCTCTTGGGTTTTGTAAGGGTTTAAGGTATTTCTGTTGCTTCCAGCAAGACTGTGAAGCTCACATGGTCAAGGCCCTGAGGGCACTAATAGGCTTTAGTAGCCCTGACCACCCTCACCTAAGGTGTACCCCTCCCTACTCTGCTCCAGGAGCACTGTTTAATCTCAGACCTGGACCCCCAGTTCTTGCCTGAGCTACTTTATAGGGTTATCTATCTCTAGTCCCGTCTCTGGCCCTGCCTCCTGGATGGACTTCAGACCCATGTTGTAGCCTTGTCTCCAGTTCTGTCTCTGGCCCTTGTGCTCCTAACAGGACTCCGTGGATGGACCCTGGAGCTGGTTCGTTATTTTACCTTGTCTGGGACTGTCTGTGGCCCTTGTTACCAGCACTTGGCTCTGCCTGCCAGGTTCAGATGCTGTGGGACTGTGCCCTGACTGGTCAGGACAATGCCGGTACTGGGGTCACCTTTGGCTCCTGGCTTGCCTTCCGTTAGGAAACAGTTGGCCCTTGCTAATCCTAGAAGCCTCTAAGCTCTCCTTCTCTTCTGGAATTTCATGTTTTAAAGACAAAAAGTATAGGTGCAGGAAAAAAATGCCCATCATTCTGGTTCTAAAAGGTCAAGCCTCTGGCTAAAAGAAGCATGTCTACATTTCTATGTGTTTTTGGGCCAGAGAACATTGGGGACCACTTCTACAATGCAGTCTGGAGAATTTAATTTCCCTTGTTCCTGGAAATACCCAGCTTTATTTAGCTTTATCTGGTAAAGACTGGTATTTTAGCTTTATTCCTCTTCAGAAGCCACAGGCTCAGCAGTGAGATAGCCCTGATTTTAGCAGGGAACATGCTGTGGCGTTTAGCAGCATCATGGGTGTCCTTAGGTCCTCCTGCAGTAGCATCATGACCCGAGATGAGGACTCAGTTGAGTTCAGCCAAATATCTTTTGAATGGCTTTGTAGGGTTTGTAGGTATGAAGGCCTGTCAAAGCTGCGTGCTGATCCCAGTTCATTGTCTTTCTCCTTTAATCTAATCACTCCAGGCTATGAGAAGCACCAAGCTTACATGCCCTTTTGTGGGGCTATACCTCACCACTCTGTCTTCTTCTGCCAACCTCACCAGCCCAGTTCTTTAATCTCTGCCATCCTCACTTTGTGTTGCTGCCCCTGCAAGGGGGGTTTCTGTGAGGAGGGCCCATGTTGGCTGATATTTCAAAAAAGAACTGTGGGGGTCTGAAAATCAAAGCCAAGGGATGGCAAAAACCCTGCAGCCAGGAGAGTGGAGGCTGTGCGATTTGGGTGAAAGCGTAATGCTTACAAAGGGAAGGGAAGAAAACAGGGTCCTCAGTGAGAAACCCCACTGCCAGAGGCCCTTGGGAAGCCACAAAATCAGTTGCCTGGAAACTAATGATGCCCCTCGTTATTGTCAGCAACAGGAAGAAGCCACAAGTGCCATAATTCAGGCCACCACCACTGTCTTTTTCTCTTGACTGAATGGAAGAAGAAAAAGGGAGAGGCTTTTCATGTTCTGTGGGTCACCTTGCCCTCAGCTCACAAGGGATTGCAGGCTCAGTGCCATTGCATCTGGATGGTCAGTTCCCACGGCAAACCTCAGGACCTGAAGGTTAGAGGCTAAACCATCTTCTCCCAACCCGCTGACATCCTAAACTGCTGGTTGTCAGGAGCCTGAGAGAAGGGTCACACGCTATCTGTCCTCCAAGCAGTCACCCATGACCGCCAGCAGGAACAGTGCTACGGCAGGTGAGTCTTCAGTCTGACCCAATATGATGAATAAACCCAATTAAGATATTCTGAAAAAAGGATTGGAAAAACTAGTTTCTTCACATCCCCTCTCAAAATTCAAACTTCTCTTGCTGTGCCTAGCTTACTACAGCAGATAGCGGTGCCAAACACCTAAAGCAGCCTTAGAGTTTGCAGAAGATAATTAAAACAGGAGAGACAACCCCATTGTCAGCAGGGTCAGAAGTATCAGTTAGGGCTGCTCAACATTTCCCACTATAAGACCAATTTTTCAGCTGCTTAGAATTTTGTCCAACTTAATTGTTTTCACTGAGTTTTCTCTATAGGGCATCTACTTAAGTTTGGGGGAAGTGTATATATATATATTTACTTTGTCGCCTTCTACAGCTACTTAAAAATCATAGAATAGTTGATGTTGGCAGGAACCTCTGGAGACCAGGTAGTCCAACCACCTGGCTCAAAGCAGAGTCAGCTCAAGCAGGTTGATCGGGACCGCATCTCATCAGGTTTTGAGTATCTCCAAGGATGGAGACCCCACAACCTCTCTGGGCAGCCAATTCCAGTGTTCGATCACCCTTACGGTAAAGATTTTTGTTTAATGTTTAAACAGAAGTTCTTGTTCTTCCCAGCTCTTGCCATCCCTGTGAAATATAACCAAATCTGGCCAAAATCAAAAACTCTTTGGCAAAAAGGACTGTATAGGTGACTATTACAGAACAAAACATGCATGCATATACACATGCAAATTGCCCAAAGACCAATCTGCTTGCAGCATGAGAAATGCTAGGTCAAAGTCATTTGCACAGACCTTAATTTTTTTTATTGCACAGATTTTTTAATTTTAATGTTAATTACACAGTTGAGCTATTTTCCGGAGGACCCCGGTTCATCCCTTGCACAGGACAAACATTGCACGGTTAGCAAAAAGCCTCTCAATACTTCGTTTCCACTGTGTTGTTCAGTGCATGAAGCCTTAGGCAGGATTTACTGCACATTATTCAATCTCTGCCAGGGAGGTAAGATTATTAGTCTCCTAAAAAGCTTTTCAATCAAGTTCACTAAAATAGCTGAATGTTTCGAAACTGTTCATGATTTTAGCTTTGCGACTCCCCTGCCAGAGGGTGGGTCTGCGCTATGGCTGTTTTACAAAGAGGACAAAACTTGAGCCCAGAAGGGCTAAAGGGATGGGATTTCTGGGGCGCTGCAGGGACACACCTCAGGTGGGACGTTACAGAGCACTTAGGAAGGTGTAGCAGCTTCCCTTCAGGACAAGTGTCTTTCTGAAAGCCAGCTGCCCCACGGCAGACGCCTGGAAAATGAAGCACACAGCAGCAGGGAAGGAGTTGCTTAACCAAGCTTCTGCACGAAGAGCAGCTCTGTGCCCGGATGGCAGCGGAGGGTCTGCGCTAGCACCGTACCCAGGCATTGCACCGCCTTAGCGTGCTGACCGGTGCCAAATCATTTTCTACAGCCCAGAACAAAAGAGGGTATCGGTCACTTCAAATGAAAAGAGACTGAGATTGCCCAAATCTGGGTCTAGGCAGGTCTGGCTCATCCTAGGCTAGGCACTTTGCATTTGGGGGGTCGAGTTGAAAGTAAAGAAAACACCTCGAGGGTCAAGCTTGGGCAGACAGGTAGCACAAAGTGTCTGGCATATGTCCTCCTGGCCACGTAGCCTTCATCACTCAGGTGGTGGCTAATCCCTGCTGTCCACAGCTGTTTCTATAATCCATGGCAGCACTAACCTGCTTGTCTATAGCCCAAGGAACCTTTTGTCATCAGACCAGAGACCACTGCAGGGACCCTTTTTCCTGATTGTCCCTAGGAGGGGGATTTGGCTTTTGTTTGGGCGAATGCTTTCCTGATTCAGCATGGGAGCGGGGGAACACGACACACGTTTCAGGAATTAAATCCATTGCAGGAACTGAAAAGATCCTAGTCCCCAAAATGCTGATGCACAGTGTCAAGCAGGGAGGGGGAAAAGGAAGGTAGGTGGACAAAAAAGAGTTTGCAAGGAGCAGACCAAAGGCAGGTCTGAATTTCACTGGCTGTGGAGGAGAGCGAGCCTCCCCTCGTTCCCTCCCTCCCTCCGTCTCCCAGCCCTTCCCTCTTCTGAACACAAGCTGCAAGTCCCTGGGAGGCCCCTAATCTGCTTTGCTGTACAAAAGACCCAGTCTACTGGCTTTCCTTTTCTTTTTCCCTCTTTAAAATTGAAGTGGGGATCGGTTTCCAGACACCAAGGCAGGGAGGGGGATGGAGCAGGGCGCAAGCGGTCGCTCTGCAAAAGAGATCCTGCGGAAGGCAAGAGCACAGGTGGCTTCAGGTGGGCTGGAGACACAGGGACACAGGGTCGTTGGGGTTGTCAAGATCCTTGCTTTCTAATTGCTGAGGTTTCCTGGTGTGCTTGGATAGCACTCATTCTTGTGCCAACATCACTCCTTTTCTTCCTCCCATGTGCTCTTTCCACCACCCCAGCTAGCGAACCAACGGAGAAGATAACTCCTTCCAGCCTTTGTTTTACTTGTGAAATAGGATCTCCAGCCTCTTGATCGTACTTGCAAAATTTTTCTGCCCTGCTTCTGGCGTAAATTCAGCCTACCTGCCCAGGACTCCTACCCGATGCTAGGCGAGGTCTTGCCAGTACTTTGCAAATGCTATTAATAATTTTCTGTTTCTACTGGAAATATCCCAAGCCCCTTGGGTCTCGTTCGTCTTTTTGTGCCTTTAGCTCATTGGTGGTTCATAATCACCCATGACTGCTATAACTAAGTTCACCTCCTCCTCAGTCATGTCCAACTGACACATTCCCTGTCTAGCACAAAAAACCCCCAACCCTGTGATTAGTCTTGCATTTCGTGCTGTTGAATTTCAACTTGTTCTTGTGTCTCCGCGCTCAAGGTTGTCTGCTGCTTTCTGTTTGATCTCCTGTCTCCTCTGCATTCACAATGCCTCCCCCTTCTGCGTCATCAGCTGGCTTAACCTAAGCGCTTCCACTTCTTATGACAACATCATTCATGGAGAGAATAAACAAGATCAATCCCAGGATCGATTCCAGAGAAACTCCAGTGGTGAACTCTGTCTAGCCTGCTACTGCCTCTGTCCAGAGGTACAGCTTCTGTACCCGACTTCTATTTCTTCCACTAATCCCATCATCTCCAGTTTAATTAGTAATTTCCCTGTTACTCCATTGAGCACAGCTTGCTGCATTTGTCTAGAAATTTGTCTAGATAAATTGAGATGAGCAGGCTGTCTCGGCCGAATGCTTTCTGTGGCATGCCGAGCTGGTTTTCCTCCAGCCGTTTAACCATGCTGGTCTGCACGTTTTGTTCCAGGTCTTCGCGTGCTACTGACCCGTCCTACAAACTCCCCAAGCCCCACAGTAAAAAAATAAACCAAAGGAAGCATGGGTATTATGTTCACAGTCTTCAGCGTGGTTCTTTCTCTTCTGCGAGAGGTTCTGCCTCTGGAAACCTTGCCACCACACCTGCAGTTTGGCACATTTGTTTGGAAACAACAAATACCTGCTTGTTCTAGCTGCAGCGCATCCATGTATCTGACTTTTGTCTCTTATTTTGTTATACCATTCAGTCTTTATACTGTCATTCTCTGCCTTGCATGTTGACCCTACACCCAGCACTATCACCTCCTTCAGACTGGTTGGGGACGACATCACGAACACCTTTGCTGCCCAATAGACCTACTATGTTGAACTTATGCCTGAATGGTATTTCCCCCTGTGTCATAACACCCTTTGTAAGATTTATCTCAGCTCGGCTTGCCATGTTATCCTTACTGCTTCCAGGTCTCTAGAGTACCATCTCTCTTGTCACCAAAACTGGTAGGGGAGGACATTGATCCAGATCCAGTTGGAACTGAATTTCCCACAGCTGAACTCTTCCTTGTCAATGTGAAGCCAACACATCCCAGATCCAGTCCTCAGTTAGGGGCTCAGGGAGCTTTAAGGTCTTACATTAGCTTTGCTAAATGCCATGCCGGGGGACCTGGTAGTCCCACTTCTTCTGACCTCAGGCATTGGGTCCCAGATGTTCCCACTGCAATCCAGGCCTGTTAGAGGCACCTTTGATGCTCCCTGGGGATGGACCAGATCCTCTCTAGTGGGGACAATGCTAGACCTGGGAGTCACCAGCCTTCATCTGGAAGGAAAATAACAAAGTGTGTCCTGATTAAATTGTAAAACCCTCTCCATCAAGCCACTGAAAAACAGCTTTTCCCAATTTAATCCAACCTGCTGGGGCACTGGGATCCCCGAGCAGGGAGAAAGGGGTAAATCCATGCTCAGTGAACAGAGGGATGAGCAGACTCCATGTGTTTTGGGGAGGCTGGGACAAGAGCCCACGTCCTGTAATGGGCAGGTGGGACGGACCCGCCGGAGGGTCACCACTCTGTGTTAACCTTTGCAGGAGATGCCCTGGGCGTCGCTTTGCTCCCCACGCCGCCCGGGATGCTGCCGGCTGCCTGGGTACCCGGCGTCCCTGGAGACCGTGCCAGTTGCTCCCACCTCACCTGCCCTGCTGTGAACACCAAAAGCGAAGCCGGAGCCTCGCTGCGCCTGCCCTCTAAAGCCTCTGTCTTGCGGTGGAAATAAATTGCCTCAGATTCCTGTAACTCAGGCAGAAAACCCAGGCCCCTTGCTGATAAAACCAGGCGGCCTGGACAGCGTTACCCTGGCAACCTGCACTTTCTTCCCCATCCTTTTGTTCGGCCTCGGACCCAGACTTTTGTGCCCAGCCATAATGGGGCCAGACTCTGGGGATGTTTATGGGGTGAGGTGAGAGGAATTTCATTCAGCCCCGTCTTGCTTGGCCCGTCTCCTTCCGCAGGGCGAGGGAGGAATGTTATTGACCAAGGCCCCATGCAGCGACGGAGGCACTAAAGAAAGGCACTTTAGACTTTCGGGCAAAGAAAAGAAATTCCTGCCCTCCCCCATGCAAACATACCCCCCCTGCCCCAACGCGCCTTTTGTTTCCTCATTTCTCTTTTTGTAACTTCCCTGCTCACCCACTCCTGCCTACAGCTGCTCTCACCGGGCACAAACAAAACCCTTTAGCATGCCCCGTGTGCCTGCCAGCTCCAAGCTGCAAGGCATTCAATCCTCCTGGATCTCCGTGCTCCGAGGCACCTTGCTGATAAAGTGAAGCTGTACGTGCACGGAGCTTGCAGGAGCAGAAGTGCTGTGCAGCTGAGGCCGGGGCATGGAGCAGCCAAGCTCGGCACAGAGCCGGGGCAGGACCCCCAGCCCACTCTGAGACCCTGCCACGCTCGGTCCCTCGCCCTCTGGTTCAGGCTGGAAAGGGTTAAGCACATCAGGTCCGACTGCCTGCTGAGAAGACAAAAGGCTGCCTTGACATCCAATATTGAAGCTCCCAGGGACACCACTGAGGAATTCCCATTAGCTGGTGTTTGTGGAAAGCCTTATATCAAATGTGGAGGACGGCCAGTTTGCTTTCCTCGTGCCAGTCACTGGGAGAGCAGCAGCAACTTCCCAGCGCTGCGTTGCAGGGGAGAAGTGATGCGAGCGCCGTCCAAGTTGTGCCTTTGCAGAGGAAAGGCAAGCAAGTCTTTCACCTTGTCCCCCTGCGCTGCTGAGCAGCTCCAGCAGCAGCCAAAACCCCCTGGAGAAACTCTTGCCTGACTTGACCAGACCTGTGCCTGGGTTCAGGCAGCTCGTTTCAGAGGTGGACCCCCTAGCATCACTCTCTTCTTGGCCTTCAGACCTCATAGTGTCTTAGGAGAAGGCAAATAAGTCCACGGTTTGGGCAGAAGACTTTGAGGACCTGTTACTGGCAAGGCAGTGCTGTTTCCCATGTACCCTGCCCCACGCTGCTCTGTTTTCAGGGCAACTGTGCAAAGCAAAAGGCATGGGCAGAGGTGGGATGTTGGGCAGGATGGGCATCGGGTTTTCTTCAGTTCTGCTGGGGGCGTAAACAGAAGATAAAGCCCAAGTCAGTGGTGTTTGGCTGGGCAAGGACCCATCGAGAAGCGAGTGGCTCCTGCTGTGGGCAGCATCCCACGGCTGTTCTCCTTTCGCCAGTGCTCAGCCATGCCAGGGTACTCTGCCCTGGCTGATCTGGCAGCAGAGAAGAGCCAGCAACTCTTGGCAGAGATGCTGAGTGTCTTATGGATGGAGAGAGGCATCGGTGGAAGCTTTTCTTTAGCTCTGAATGGATTTGTATGGTATTGCTCTCTCCCAGCTGGATTATCTGATGTCTAATTAAAGGTGAGCTCATACATCATAGCCTTTCCCTTCAGTTGGTGCTGCAAGAAGATGGAGGAAAAAGACCTGGACACCTGTTTTCATAACACTTGTCTTTGAGACTCCTACCCTTCCATCACGTCTACTTCAAAAAAATCAGCTAGTAGATTTAAAAAGTGATTAGTGAGCTGGGCAGGGGAGAGGAGAGGCAACCCAGACAATGGAGGACCACAGACACCTTCTTCTGGGACTATCGCCAACAAAAACCAAAGCCCAGGGCGTGCCCAGTTGGCTCTTGGCAAAGAACTATCAATCTGGCACCATTTCAATGCTGCTTGCCTCGAAGGCATGAAAACCCAGCTTTAAAGTAAGCTGGGAACCAAGTGGAAGCAAAATGCACTCCAGCCATGAATAATGGGGCAAACGTGTCAATGCAAACAGAAACACCCGGCAGCCCTTCCTTCCCGTCGTCCAATCTTGGCAAGGTCTTTCCAAAAGCTGCTGCTAAGGTGAGCCCTCCTGGATCAGAGTATGCCCGCAGGCGTAATCCCCGAGCTGGGTTTGATATATGTGTTTCAGGGGTTAATGATTCAGCCGCAGTGAGGGATCACGCACCCGGAGGCACTCTCCCATCGCTCCTCCATCACCTGCGCCTCCCTCACACCAGCCTGCCGACCCCGCATTTTTGGGCAGGTTACCTGAGCATTGATTTTCCTTTTCAAAAGGTGCAGAGCTGCAAATTTCATCGTGCGATTTGAAGTGCTTGAAAACGGCTTCTGAGCAACCCTTGAGACGCGAAGCCACACTGAAAAGGTCCCTTTTCTTGCATTTGTAGGAGCGTTCATGTTTCTTATGTTTCCTCCTCGTGGGACTGAGCAGGCGCAGGGCAGGGAGGAGGAAGCAGGCTCAGGTGCACTCACAAACAGATCTCCATTAGGAAGTGTAGCACAAGAAACCTGCTTCTGGACGAGAAGAAGGAATGAGGACTGAAGTTCTCACTGCTGATGGGAAGAGGGCTCTTGGAAGGCTGGGAGGAGGCAAGACCAGCTCAGGAGGAAGAGCAAAGGCTGAGAGGGATCCTTAAGGCACAAGAAGGAGGGGAAAAAGCAGTTCTGTTAGGGAAGGTTTTGAGACACAGGGAGAACTGACACAGGGTGCAATCCGGCAAGTGGCTCTGCGAGCTCCCCTCCGACTATTCACTCAGTAGTAGCACAGGGGCCAGGACAACGATGGAGAGAAAGATGTCAACTTCCAGCTACTCCTTTTTCTCCATGTGCAACACAGCCCAGCAGAAAGGCTCCCCAATAATCATCTAGAGACATCCAGAGAGGGGATTCTGCTTTGGAAATGTGGGCCATCTGATCTGAGGCTTTCTCTGAAAGGGAGGTTTGTCTCACCCTGAGACATATGTTTGAGCAGGAGAAGACTCCTTCTGTAGCAGCCCCTCTCTCTCCTCTGATGATAGGAAAAGCCTAGCTGATGAGTTCAGCACTGGGCTCCTGATCCTTTAAACAGCAGAAATCACAGGAGATTGATTTCACCCAAAGTGACTTGCTCCTATACCTGAAAACATAGCAGAAGGGTTGATCCTAGATCTTCCAGCTCCAGGTTACAGCCCCAGGCCACTCTGGGAAAGGACACTATGTGGCCACTGCTCTTGGGACCTCCAGCATCAAGGCAAGACCATCACAGCCCTATAGAAAAGACCCCCTCCAGACTCCATTCCAACCCTTTCAGATATCTTGTGGGCTTCTTCTCACCTTCACAAAGAGGTGGGATGACCAGCTTCATTTCTGAGAGAAGGTCTGTGAAGCAAGGGTGCCCCAGGGAGGAGGGGATGCTACAGGGACCTCTGTGCATGTGGGGACTTGGGCAGTGAGAAGCCAAACACCCAAAGCAGCAGAACAGGCAGCAAATCTCTGCTCAGATGCCCCTGCACCCCCACACTGTCTTGGTGACTCGCTGCGTCCAACTCATCTCGAAGAAACCAATTTTGTTTCTATGTAGTTCACTGCAATCTTCAGGGGGCTGCGGGGTCCCTTCGAGGTCTCAGTGAGGAGATATGGTGCAGCGACTTCAAATGCTGCTTCAACCGTGGCTAATCACTGGACATCGGAATTGTAGGAGTGGGAATCGTGGCAGGCTGGCACAAGAGAAGTTCTGCTGCTAACGTCTCGTCAAGCCAACACGGGCTTAACCTGTCAGGCAAAACAAGAAGTGGTTGAGACAGAGTACCAGTTAATAGGCTTTAGGACATACAAAGCAGCAGGAAACCCATTTTTCTCCAACCGCCCACGTCCCATACTGATGTAGCCTTGGGGTTTTTTTTCAGCTTTGTGTTGGTAGAAACAAAAGCAAGTCCCTTCTGCAATACATTTGAGCAAGAAAAATGAGATACACTAGAGGTTCCTGGGGAGGCTTGTTTTATCAGAGATGCTGGTGTCAAGGGGATAGAAAAGAGACCAATGAGTTATGAATGTTGCACTACATTTTGGGCTGTCAGGGATGTCTCAGTTGGGACAGGGACGTCATTGCGTTCCCTCTTGCCTCGGTCCATGCGGGTTTGTCCTGTCAGTGCCATAGAAGGTTGACAAGGTGTTAGCTGTAATGCTGACCACCCCTCTTCAGAGGGCAAATTAGGGCCAGTTTGTCACAGCAGCAGCCTTTCTGCATCCAGCCATGCCCAGAGGTCCCCAGGAGAGGTTTAGGTGCAGAGGTGCAAGACAGTTCTCCATGGGACCTGCGGCAGACGTTCAATGCAGCCAAAGCTAAACTGTTTGTAAATCTAATGAAGTCAAATGGGGTTTGTCTCCTGTTTCAAATATTAGGTACTTTGATGTGCATAAAACACCTTGGATGATCTGTAAGTCAGAGAATTTTGCATGGAAATATTTCCTTGGGATCACTTCTAGCAGAGAGAGAGAGAGAGAGAGTGTTCCTTTTTAAAAAACAATCCATAACCTCAACTTTCAGATCAATGTAAAAAAAAAAAAAAAGTATCAAATTATTTTCTTCCTGCTCTCTTCTGACACTGCTTTTCTCAGCACCCTCCTCCTCCCCGCCCGTTAGCTGGAGGAGCATTACAGGGTGCTCCGAGGTGACAGGAGACAATTCGATTACAGCAGCGCTGAGCTCCGAGTGCCGTCGGTTCCTGTCTTAACCTGCTGTTTGCGGGGAGCAGGGCAGCTGTGTGCCCCCCCCAAAGGTGGGCATCCATTGCTTCGGTGGGTGGCAGGAGATGGAGGTGCTTCTGGTTTAAAAGGCAAATTGTCGGTGTCATTATTAGTGAACTCGAGTTGTGTCATGCAGCAACAGAAAAAATAGGGAAGAAAAGAGAAAGCAGCTGAAGAAATTCCTAGATTTGCTTTTTCTGTCAGAAAACTAGAGATAAAAATGTAAAGGGGATGAAACAAATGGGAAACACATCAAGACGAAGCAGAAACGGTGTCAGCTTTCCAGCAAATTACGCACTTGGCGTTTAGAGACCACAACTTTGATTTCCAGTCCTCCGGGATATTCCAGTGCATCATCTTCAAGCTGGCTTTCTCATTCAGCCGCAGTTGGGTCTGATGACTGGTATCGGCTCTAAAATCGTGAGAGATTAGTGTTAATAAAGGCAACACCCCCCTGTTGTGGTTTAACCCCAGCCAGCAACTCAGCCCCACCCAGCCGCTCGCTCACTCCCCCACGGTGGGATTGGGGAGAGAATCTGAAGGGTAAGGTGAGAAAACTCGTGAGTTGAGATAAAGACAGTTTCATCGGGAAAGCAAAAGCCGCGCACACAAGCAAAGCAAAACAAGGAATTCATTCACTGCTTCCCATCGGCAGGCAGGTGTTCAGCCATCTCCAGGAACGCAGGGCTCCATCACGCGTAACGGTGACTTGGGAAGACAAACGCCATCACTCCAAACGTGCCGCCCTTCCTTCTTGTTCCCCCAGCTTTATATGCTGAGCATGACATCACATGGTATGGGATATCCCTTTGGTCAGTTGGGGTCAGCTGTCCCAGCCGTGTCCCCCCCCAACTCCTAGTGCCCCCCCAGCCTGCTCGCTGGTGGGGTGGGGTGAGGAGCAGAAAAGGCCTTGACTCTGTGTCAGCACTGCTCAGCAGTGACGAAACATCCCTGTGTTATCAACGCTGTTTCCAGCACAAATCCAAACCACAGCCCCGTACTAGCTACTGTGAAGAAAATTAACTCTACCCCAGCCAAAACCAGCACATCCCCCCATGCCTTGCTTTATTTTAAGAATGGCCTTGTGCTGGAGGTGGGACATTGTTTCCCTTCTACAACCATCCGTCAAGGACAGTTCCTCTCAGCCTCCGATAAATCCTGTTATTTCAGCTGCACTTTTCCACTGCCTCCGAATCAGCAGCTGATGATACGCAGAGCGTTGCAATAAATGTTTATGGCTCTGCCTCTCCTCAGCCTTTAACTTCAATGGTTTGTTGTTGATCAGCCCGTTGAACGGCAGCCCGCTCACATCATTACTGGTGTGTGCAAACAGCTCGCGCTGGGGACCAGCGCCAGCTTAGCCGCCGCACTGATCTTGGCTTGTTAGAGGTGTTTCCAGATATGATCTTATAACTCATGAAAACGAATGGTTTCCTCCGCCTTGAGCTAGCATCCTCTGCTGTACAAAGAGTGTATGCTACCGGTATATTTATGCGTGGATGAATGCCCTGGGTGTATACATAGCTTGGGATTTTATTAAAACGTATACCCACCTCGGTGCTTCTGGGCAAATTCACAGCTGAAGCACACCATCAGTTTAGGAGCTACACGCTGGCTGTGAAAGCCAGCAATTAAACATTCCCCCAAACCAGCAAGCGGCCGTTTCCCTGCCAGCCTCCTGCCTTTGCCCATGGAGCAGAGAGATGCAGGGGAGGATGCTGCTGCTCTCCCCTGCCCAAAGCGTTGCAAAGGCCAGAGGATGCTGCCGTGGAGGTCAGGACCTGCTGGTGTGAGGTGCTGCACACCTATTTTCAGCCACGTTTTGGACCTGGCAAGTCCAGCTATGAAGTCTTGGTGCAGATTTTGGGCAAACAGCCTGTGCAGGGAGTCTGAGGCATAGCTGAGCCTGCATTCCTCAGGTCCTTATCCAAGGCAACCACCCTTCTACAGATCCTGGGGGGGACTGCGATCCCAGTACTGACCACATCTTGTGTCCCGCTATGGACAAGGCCAGGCTTTCTCAGCCAAACATCCCACCAAGATACACAAGCTAAACTACTAGGCCACCATGGTAGCCAAGTTGAAGGACAGCATTTCACAGCTCCATGGAGACAACATCTCAAAAGCCCAGAGCAACTGCAAAAGCCACGGGACATGAACTGGAAGTGCTTCCAGGCTGCTCAGGACCAAGAGAGCACTTATGGGGAGGAGGAGACAAAAAGCACATCATCAAGTTTGCAGATGACACCAAAGCGGGGTGTGTTTGGAGGGGGGGTGCTGGTTCCAGCTCCTAGCAGGGTGGTCCCTGCGTGACTGAGGTGTATAGTTTCTTGAAAGATGCTCCAATTCTGGCAAAACTGGAGGCATCACTGTGCAGGCTGGAGGTCTTGCTTGGAGATGGTGCATGCTGCAGGAGGTAAGTGGAGATGGACCTGTCCTCTCTACACCAGGCTCAAGGCTATGGGTGATGGACAAGGGAGACAAGTGAGGAAACAGTGGTTCCTCCCTACCGTAGTTCTTCGCAGGTGTCCCTGCAGGAGAAGGCACAAGTCCATGGAGCTTGGTTTTGCTGGGACTCATTGGACTTGAGATCAACAGACAGAGACCCCAGTGCCTGCACGGACACAGTGATGTCAGGTGGCTGCGGCTGGGGGACCACGCGTGTCCCACATCCCCACCGTGGGACACAGACTTGCACCTGCAGACCTGCACCTGCATCAATCCCAGTTGATGCTGGGAGGCTCAGGCACAGCAGGAGGACACAAGGGAAGACCAGGAGCCGGGGATGGGTGACACCTGCAGATGGTGTTACCCATCTGGTGACACCACCATGGGTGGGGAGCGAAGCCCTTGCAGGAACAAGAGGAAGGCTCACGCCAGGAATACCTGCTGGCCCAAGCCTGGGGAGGGGGGGCGAGGAAGACGAGCTGGGGCTCTGCTTGCCAGAAAAAATGAAGTTCACAGCTCGCTTGTCAACACGGAAAGGGGAAGGGGGGGCTTCCTGGGAGAGGGATGGAGCCGGGGAGTGCGGGTCGTTAGCCTTCTGCTCACATCGGCGGGGGAAAGCAGTTTCATTTGCTGGCCTGATTGGACTGATGAGATTTCCATATTCTTCATTAAGGGGCTGCCAGCAAGCGCGGCTGGGCTGCCATTTCCCATTACTCACAGCCTATCCATTATGCAAAAGGCGAAGGGGAGAGGGACGAGCCAGCGAGCCCAGATAGCGGCTGTAATGATCCTGTCAGCCTCCGCGCCCGGCTCCGGGGAGAGGGCAGCCAGGGTGCTGCGGAGCTGCTCCGGCGTGTGCTGCCTGCTTCCTTGCCTGCTCCCGCCTGCCTGGGCACACGCTCGCTCCTGCGGGTGCCAAGTTGGTGGCATCACGCTCCGTGTCTCGTCCTGACCTCTCCGTGCCCATCGTGCAGCTCTCCTGCCCTGCCCCTCTCCCACCACCGGAGCAGGAGGACAGGAGAACAAAGCCCCGCTGCAGCCAGGCCAGCGCAGAGGGAGGGACGAAGCCCTTCCCAGCCCCAGGACGTGCCCACCAGCCTCCCGGCCATCCCAGGGGGCTGCAGGACACCCCCTCCCCAGCCCCTTCCCTGTGGCAGATGAAGTGGGGCTGCCTGGTGCTCCGCGCATCCCTGGTACATCAGGATGAGGTGGCAGGGAGCTGGGAGAGGAAGGTGGAAAAGCTTCCTTTGGTCCTGGAGGGGTAAAGGGCAGGAGCAGGTCCATCTGTGCCCCACTGACCACCAGGTGGGCACTGCTCCTGCCTGGGTGCTCTCACCGCACCCCATGGGAGCTCCAGGGCTTCAAGCTTGGTTCCCTACTACTCCCCATCTCTCCCCGGGGGGTCATGGCCCGTGCATCGGGCTGTTTGATGGGGCTGCCTGCGGTTTGAAGGCAGGGATGCCCGAAGGATCACCGGCTGGACCCTGACCCACCCAGAGATTTGGAAAATTGCACTGGGGGAGATTGGGAAAATTGCCTCTCAGTCCCAATGGTGAACTGGGTTGCTACAGAGAGGTCTCGGAGCCGGGAGCTCTTCCCGAGGTATCTGTCATGCCTGACCTCAGCTGTCACCGGCAGGCAATTATCTCGGCGCTGAAAGATCCCGGCGGGGATGCGAGGACCCAGCTCTCCTCCCGCCTCCCCTCCAGCCCCCTTTTCCCCATCGCGCTTGCCACGGCAGCGCAGGCAGCAGTAACTTTCCTGCAGGCAAGGCAGCCCTCCGGGGTGCCGGCTGTGCTCCCCGGCATCCATCCCGGGTTATGGATGGGGCTCTGCCTCGGCGGGGGCTGGTTCATGGCATGGGGAGAGGGATGGGGAGAGAGCTGCTGGTGGTTGTGGGGCCTCCCCGTCCCCTTTCCAGCTGCCAGCTGTATTTCACGGGATTGTTTCCGAGTCTCGCCTCTCCGGAGGGAGCGCAGGTCAGCTCCGACCGAGGCTGCTACCGGTGGGGCTGCGCTCGGAGGAGGGTGCCAAATGCCCAGATGCTGGAAGGAGCAGGAACACGTGGCAAGAGACAGTGTCCATTTATTAGTGACAGTAACCTCAGCAAAAAATAACCTGGTCTTTGTCACATCTTCATCCCTCCAGTGTTTCCGCGGGGCACAGGCAGAGTAGCTCTAATTGCTCCTGGGTGCGGAGAGCGGAGATCAGAGCCTGGCAGCTCTCTCCTCACCCTCTCATGCTTTCTTCTCACCTTTCTCTCATCCTCTCCACCCTTTTCTCTGCCTTCCCTCTTTCATTTGCCGGCACTGATACGACCAGTGTGCTCGGCTGTCTATGCTGCTTCATCCCTGCCTGTATTCGCCTCCAAATGCCTTCAGAGATGTTGATCCTGGTGACCCTGCTCGGCCCGGAGGAGATGTTGCTGCTGCTGTCCCCTGCCTTCCTGGCTGCTTCTGGGGACCGCTATGGCAAACGCTCTCGTCCCTCCCCTGCGTGCGGGCAGGAGGACCACGCCAAGAGGGATGGGCAGGGGCCGCGCACGCTGCCCCACGGCCAAGCCTTGGCTTCGGGGTGGGAGACCCGCTCTGGGCGGCACGGGGAGAGAAGGGTTAATTGCCCACGGTGCGGTGCCATGTTCGGTGCCCGTCAGCCGCTCTGTGTTGCACCAACAGCAGGGCACTGAATACCTTCCTTGTTGGCCGCGCTCCAGCCTGGCGGAGGAAGCTGCTGAGAAAATGCAATTACAGCAAACAACAGCCACACGCGCAAGCGCTGCAATCCACACCTGGCACTAATTAACTTAATTAGTCCTTAATGAGCTACACTGGTCGGAAGGCCTATTTTTACTTAATTATCCCCTAATGCGCTTGGCAGAAAGTGGGGGCCCTGATGGATGGAGAGGTTTTGCCTGGCTTCCTCTGCTCCGGCAGGATACTCCATCATCCCGGCATCCCTAACGAGCTGAGCTGCCCGTGAGCGGAGCGGGGATGAGCCTGGGATGGGTGGGAGCCTGGCACCTGGCAAGCAGCAGGGTTTGGCAATGCTCACGGGGAACCCCGTGTGGCTTGTCACTGTGTCCCACCTGCCCCAGGTCTGGGTGACATTTAGGAGAGCCTGTGGGTGAAGTCTTGGTGCTGGTGCAAAAGGCTTTCCTGGGGGCATGATGGCCTGGAGGTGCCAGGCTGTGCCATGTGGTACCCGGTGGCATGGCTGGATCTGGCCCCCTGGGTGGCTGGGAGGAGAGGTGGTGGCCAAGGTCCAGCGCAGCGTCTCCCATCCCAGGGAGCCCCATGTGAAGAAACACCCTGCGCACGACACAGGCGGGGTGGGACAGGGTGACCCTGCCAGTCCCCGGGGAAGATGGGACTGGAGCAGGCTGGGGACAGGGACGGCCCAATGCCACCAGAACCACTGTCCTGTGTCCTACGCTCTCCAGCCGCAAACTGGGCGAGAGGAGCTGGTCCCGGGTGCAGGGAGGATGCTGCAGTCCCTGGATCTGGCCCTGCTGTTTCCACAGCAACCAGCATCATCCGGCCCGGCCCTGGTAGATGCGGCATCTCTCCGGGGGCTTCCTAAGAACGCGCGTCCCGACAGCCTGAGTTAAAGATGCGGGAGCCAGCACCTCCGAACTGTGCCCTGGGAAGGCTAAAAGTGGGGTGCGGGGACCCGCTGTGGCAAGCCAAGGGGGGTGGCGGTGGCAGGGTAGGGAGGTGATGGCGCCTATCACTGGCCCTTATTGATACTGTCCCTCGATGTAAAGATTTTTTTAAATTAAAAGAAGAGCGAGAACCAAGAGGGCAGCGCCGCTCTCTCAGGCTCGTCAAGCCGCTCCGCAGACGGACATCTCTGTAAATTATAGATCAAATGCGCTGTGCTTTCCAGCAGCAGCGGAGCAGCCGAGCTCGTGACGTGCTTGCGAATGGAGTGGCTGTCCCCCACGGCACGGCACGGCACGGCACGGCACGGCTGGACACCTTGGGGCTGGTGCTCTTCTCTCACCTGCCCTGCCACCACCGTCACTGCACGGCCAAGCTCGTCCTCGCCAGCAAGCGGCACCGGGCAGCGCCGAGGCGGTCGGGCAGCCCTTCCTCCTCACCCTCCTCCTCCTCACCCAAGCAGATTCAATGAACGGCGCCGTGTCAGATATTACCTTCCCTTGGGTTTTGTCCCTACACCTTCCATCGCTCCTCATCCCATCGCTTCGGTGGGATCATGTCCTAACGCTACTTTAATAAAGTTTCTATTTCTAATTTCTTCCTCGTTAAGTTATCACTGCCCAAACCTCGGCAAAACACTTGCCTGTTGCTTTCCCGGTGCAGGCTGCGGTGTGGAGCTGCGGTGGCTGCTGCGGCCACTGTCCCTGCACCCCGTCCCACGGGACCCCCCCCTGCCTCCCTCAATCCTCTCCGGGCTGATGGATGCTTTTGCACCTCCGGCTCGTTGTTTAATGGGTTTAGGACCAATAAATTGGTCTTTATTGCCTTTTCTGGGTCTTAAAGGATTTTGCTGGGTGCGGGGAAGACACGCAGGCTTTTGGGAGGTTTCTCTGGAATTCGGTTAATTCACTCTGTTCTCCCCAATGACTCGAATCAGAAGCGCGAGGCCCTTTATTCACCCATTAAAGTGTGTCGAGTGTTTAAAGGAGGGTTTAGAAGCAGGTGGCGGGAGCGGGGAGGGCTCTGAGGGTCGCTGGTGGGGCTGCCAGCACCCCCGGCAGCACAGAGGCCGGCCTGTCCCCCGGGGGCATCGTGTCCCCGAGGGGCATCCTGTCCCCAAGGGGTGTCCTTGCCCCAGGGGGATTTCTGTCCCCAGGGGACATCCTGTCCTGGATGGGGGTCCTGTCCCCAAGGGACATCCTATCCCTAAGGGTCATCCTTCCCTGGTGGGGGTCTTCTCTCCTAAGGGTTTTCTGTCCCCACAGAACATCCTGTCCCCACGGATGTCTTGTCCCAGATGGGGCTCCTGGCTCCCCGGCCCCACTCCACGGGACGTTTTCCACCCTGCTCACACCATGGCACAGCTGGGCCGCCGTGAGCCCCCCGGGCACCCCAGGTTCCCCCGAGGCACCGCTGCTCACCCAGCTCACCCCCACAGCCCCCTCACTACACCCCCTCCCCACGGGCAGGTCCTCCGGGGCAGCTCACGGCACGTTTATAACGATGCTTTGCTGCAGGAAAAAGGGGTCTCGGGGAGCCCGGCCGGGGGGGCTGGCGGCCCTTCCCCAAACCGGGGCTGTTATTGTGTTGTTGTGGAGAGAAAATAGGGCACCGAAGCGCGTTTGAAGGTGAGCTGATACAGATTTATTGGTGGCCGGGTCTCTTTGGGAGAGACATTTAAGTCGTGCTAAGAGGATGCTGGAAAAGCATTTCCAGCGGTGAAATCTGTTGTTTGTCCCTGAAGGAGAGCGGGGGGCTCCAGCCGTGCAGCCCACCCAGAAAGCGCCCGCTGCTGTAGCAACGTGGATGTTTTAACCAGGGGCTGAAGCCCCCGACCGCGTTCCCACCCCCTCCCGCTCGCCGTCAGGTCCGGCACCCCTGCCTTGGACCCCCACCAAGCAGCATTTTGGCATCTAAATTCAGCAGAAAGAAGCTTTTTTTCCAAAGACACCTTGCTCCTGGTGACCCAATAGTGCTCCCCGGGGCCAGCACCCATCTTACCTGGGCACCGCCGCCTTCCCGGGGAGGGAAAACCCCGCGGCAGGGCACAGGCATCGCCCCCCAACTTGGCCTTTGTATTTGTGATTTTTTTAATCTCTCATTTGAAATGGATACAAGGGGGGGAGAGATAAATTAGTCCCATTCTTCTGGGAAGAATGAAGTGACCCTGCGAGGCGAGGGACGGCAGCGATGCCTGTCCCAGCGGCTGAGGCAGAAATGCTAATTTCTCCTTTCCTCCACCAAACGCCGGAGCAAAAAATGCTAATCGGGCTGACGGCGGGCTGGAGATAAAAGTCTGTGTGTCTGCCTGCGCGCACGCAGATGGGTTTGAGCGCCGCGATAAGCTGGCAAACAAGGTAATTAAAATAATTAAAATGCTAAACAAAGGGGAGGATGGAGGCGAGCGGTACAAAGGGCTGGGAGGGGCGAGCGGCTCCTGGGAAATGGCAACTGAGTGCAGGCGAGGAAGAGGAGGGCAGAGGGATGGAGGTGGGTGGTGGGTGGGCTGGGTGTCCCGTGGGAGTCGGGGGGCTGCGGGGTGCATCAGGTCACCCGCCCCATCGCGGAGCCCTGTCCCTGGGCTGCCGCCGGCTCCGGCCGTGGGGACGTTTGCGTCTTCCCCATCCATCGGCAGCCCCGGCCTGCCGCGGCGTCCACTGCAAAGGTGCTTGGGGGTGGGGGTCCCTGTCCCCAGCAGGCACCCCCCAGCCAGAGGGGAACCTTGAGCAAAGGGAGCACAGGCAAATTCCCACCGGCTTGGCAAATTTCTCCAGTTTAAAACAAACTGCCCCCAAAACAGACATGTTCTGTTGCTGGAAATGACTATCTCAAAGTCTCCCTTTTATTAACAACATCCATTAAAATAAAAAAAAAGCAAGCTTGAAATTAGAATTAATTTTTGTTTCAGGCCAAGACAAACATTTGATTTGAGCAAAGCAAAGTTTTATTTAAAGCAAAGTCCTTGGGTGCCAGGCAGCTTTTGTCCGCGAGGAGTGCCGGGGGCTGGAGCCGCTCTGGAGACCTCTGTGCCATGCCGAGGCCAAATCCCAGCGTCGCCGGCTGCAAGTCTGCGCCGGCGCGGCATTTGGCGGCGGCCGAGGTTACACTTCCCATTGCAAGCAGGGTTCAGGCTTGCTTGGGCTGGTGGCAGCTCCTCCCTGCTGAGTGCAACGTCAGCCTTTACCTTCGCCCGGTGCTGTCGCCAGGCCTGGCACAAGGGACAGTGCCACCCAGGCTGCTCCCACCCTGTGTCACCCCGAGTGTCCCTCCTCCCCAGCTGCGCGGCACCCACTGTGCAATGTGCAATGGGCAATGGGGACATCCCTGCGAGGCTGCCCCCACCATGCAACGTGCAAGGTGCAAGGTGAAACATGCAATGTGCAAGGTGCAAGGTGCAACGTGAAACATGCAAGGCGCAAGGTGAAACGTGCAACATGCAAGGTGCAACATGAAACGTGCAAGGTGCAAGGTGCAACGTGAAACGTGCAAGGTGCAAGGTGCAACGGGGACATCCCTGCTGGGGTGCCCTCACCACGCGATGTGCAACACGCAATGTGCCACATGCAATGGGGCCGTCCCTGCCAGGCTGTGTTGCCCCATGCCAGGTCTCTGGGTGCCCCGGAGGAGCGCGCTCCTCCTTCCCTGGGGCTGTGCATCCACCCCTGGTGCTTGCCCAGTGGCCGTGCCCCCTGGACACCCACCCTTGCCGGAGCAAGGAGCCGGCGAGACAATTTTAGCAGAAGCCGTGGAGGGTGGGGAAAAAGCAGCTGCCCTGTGCGAGGTGGCGGGGGTCAGGGCTGAGATCCCCCCGCCCAGCTTCCTGCTGCGAAGGAGCTGCAGCCAAAAAGCAGGCCGGCGGCTGGCAGCCTGCCCGCCCGCGAGCTGAATCTCCGGCTGCAGTTTGAAGCTCGCAGACAGCTATTTAACACAAACAGCCAAGCTGTTATCTTTTCCCTTAGGGCCACCATCCCGTTCGCTTCTCAAATGCCAAATTACAGCCTACATTTAATTTCAATGCCACGGGGAGATGCATGTCAAGGGAGGGCAGCTTCGTTTAAAATTAGCCACATTAGATTAGCGGTGATACAGCCCGGGAGGAGGGTTTGGGAGAGAGGAGCCCCATTCCCATGAACTTTGGGGGAATTCCTCCAGGCACGTCGAGGATTGGGGTCCGGCGGAGCCGGGTCTGCCCCATCAGCTGCATCCCTGGCTCCCGCAGGGATGCTGGCTCTGGCTGGGGACATCCCACGCCGCACGGATCCAGGGATGTAGGGCACGGGAGGCACGATGCGGAGCTGCCGCAGACAGATGCAGGGCACGAAGCGTGTTTCCAGCCGTTGGCTGTTATTTATTTGACTAAGGGAAATTTATAAGGATCTTCAATGGAAATAGTATCTTCTTTTCCCCCGGCAGCGCTCACGGGAGCAGGGCACGAGGTGGCGTTGGCTTCCCGGCCGCGGCGTTGGCATCAGTGGGATTCCCGCAAGCTTTTTGGATGTAGGTATACAGGTCGAGCAAGCGAGGGGGAAAAGAGGACTGAGCCCCGGCTAGGGCACAGCTACATCGTGCTCCGGTCTGAGCCCCCAAAATGATGGGGTTTTTTGGGGAAACAATCAGAGAAGTTTGAAACCAGCCGTGTGCAAGTAAAAAGTGTCGCCCCAAACCTCAAATTTTTTTTTTTTTTTTACATTGAAATGCAGAAATGCTAAAATTGTGGGCAATGCATGGGGAATAGTAGTGACAGCCAGGAAAAAGAGAGAGAGCCCGTAATTGCAGGCTTTCACTGACAGCAAAACAACCCTTTAATAATAACTAAATACGAGGAGCGCGCAGAGAGCAATCTTCTCCAAAAGAAACAAACACTGATTTCTCTTTTTTTTCCTCCTCACCAGAAGCATCTCCACTACAAAAGGGCCACCCAGCATCGCCCCGCACCTCCTCCAGCCCCGGGGTCCCAGCTTGCCCCACCGAGGATTTCCAGGCTCGCTGGCGCATGGCAGGGGAGGATGAGCCCCAGTGATGCTCCTGCTCCTCCATGCCGGTACCCAGCGGTGCCAGCCCGGCCATTCGCGGGGTGTACAGTGGGTTCACGGCACGGCAGGGTCCAGCATCCTCCGTGCGCTGGGAATCAACCTGGGTAATAAAACTACTGCAGCCTCCAAACCCCCCGGGGTAGGGCTGTGGGGGCGGGGGGCGGAACGGGCACAGGACACTGGGAGTGAAGCAGAAGAAATATGGAGAAGAAGGTCCCCAGGGAGGGGTGGGGGCAGCGGTGCCATGGGGCAGTGCCACCCCCGCTCTGGCTCCATGCTCGGGGCAGAGCGCTTCAGGCAGGCTGCAGCGGGAATCCGGGCAGCCCCACGGCACAGGGATGCTGCTGCACGTCCCTGGCACAGGGATGCTCTTGCACGTCCCCATTGCAGGGCTGCTGCTGCATGTCCCTGTCGCAGGGATGCTCCTGCATCCCCCTGTCACACAGGTGCTCCTGCATGTCCCTGGCACAGGGGTGCTTTTGCACGTCCCCATTGCAGAGGTGCTTCTGCACGTCCCCATCTCAGGGTGGCTCCCGCACGTCCCCATCGTGGGGATGCTCCTGCGCAGCACTAGTGCTGGCTGGCCGCATCCCTCAGGGCGGTGAGCCCAGCTCACCCCAGGGAGCAGAGGAGGTGCTGATGGGGCCATGGCTGGTCCCATGGGGACTTCAGCAGCTCCTGTATCTCGCGGCATGCCACGACCTTCCCGCAGCACTCCCAGTTTCAACGGACCACGCTGTCCAGCTCTGCCTTGCAGGGTCCCTCTGCCCCGGCACAGCAAATCCAAACCCCTCGTTGCGGGCAGCTCTTCCCTGCCCCGAGACCACCCAAAATACAGTTTGCCTTCCCACGCAACCAGCCGGCTATTTTTACAGCAGGTGAGAAAGCGGCGGCGGAGGAAGGGGGGAGCAAGGCTGGGCAGAGCAGCGCCGAGCCGCAGGGATGCTGCATCAACATGCAGAGCGGCGTGCCAGCCCGACGGTGGCCGGACGGTGTCTAGCTCGCCCAGACAAACTGCCGCAGGGAAAGGTGGTAAATTCAGCCCCAAAAATAACGGTGGAGAAGGAGCCCCCTCGCCTCGAGGCGGGGACGGTGGGCTGAATCCTGCCCGGGGACCTGCTGGCAGGAGCTCCTCGTGGCCCCGTCTGTATTTAGGCTGTAATTTAGGCGCTAGCTCCAATTAGAGAAGCGAGGCCACGTCCTCAGCTCGCATAAATCAGCGGCGTAACCCCGGTGCCAAAGCCACCCCGCCTGTCCCCTCTCGCTGCCTGGGGGTGGCATTTGGGGTGGGAAGCCGCCGTGCCCGGTCCGGGCTGGCCAAGCCGCTGGTGCCAGCCCCGGTGCTCGGGAATCTGCCGCCTCGTGGGGCTTCAACCAATGTGACTTGCATCTGTAATTTATTTTTAAAAGGGGATTCTTGCTGTCTCTCTCCCCAAGCTGCCTGCTGGCTGCTCCTGGATTTTCCAAGCAAAGGGAAGGGGAAGAGGGGTATGAATAAAATATCATCATGACAGCTTTTATATATATACATGAACCCGCTCCGCCAGGCTGCAAGCTTCATTTTTAAATAAGAAGCTCAACTCCGTTCCCAAGAGGCCGGGAGAACGTGGCGGGCTTTTAAGAGAAGGGACCAAAACAGAAGAGCATTTTCCTCTTCCATCGCATCAGACTGGAGCTGGGTTAATTACGCTTCTCTGTCCTGATTTAAGCACGGGAGCTTATTCAGTACAACTGTTCCTTTATTAATGAATTGCAACCCAATTTTAACCAGAGGAAGCTGGCGAGGAGGAAAAAAAAAAGGAAACCTTTTGCCAGCGTGCTCTGTTTGCCGCTGCCTTTCATTTACATAACTTCAAAGTGATGCATTTTTTAAACCAACCTATTTTCGGGTCCGGCTGGACTGCATGGGTGCACGGACATCCGTGCGGATGTGCCACCCGGCGTCTCCCCGTGTGCGCCTGTTGCTGCCGCAGGGTGCAGCACCTCCTGGGCACGGCCGGGATCCACCACCCCGCGGGGCTGGGACGTGCCCCTCCCGTGCTCTGCCGCCGTCAGCTCTGACCTGTGCCAGCCGGTCCCTACAACGTCCCGGGGCACCGCTCCTGCCCCGGCCCATCCTCCCTGGGCTGGACTCAGGGGCTCGTGGGGGGTGCCCCAGGGAGCCGGGGGGCACGCTGCCCCGGTCCTGTGCCGGTCCCGCAGGGCATCGCTGGCACCTCGGGGTCTCGCTCTCCCTCCCCGCAGCATCGGGGGAGCCGCGGGCATCACTGCCCGCCGCCGCGCGCTGGGGAACCGGGGACATATGCTGCTTTTTCACGCCGTGGAAACAACACCTGCTCGGCTCCCTGCTCAGCCCCAGGCAGGCGGGAGGGGAGCCCATCGCCCCAGTGCCCCCCGGGACGTCCCCATCAGGCCCCTGTCCCCAGCCGGGCTCGGCCTCCCCTATCCAGGGGGTGGGCACCCACGGGTGGCCTGAGCTCTGGAGCCCCACGGGATGGCACAGCCGCTGCCCAGCGCCGTGCAAGCAGAGAGAGGCGAGAGCAGCTTCCCAGCCCCGCCGTGTGCCAGGACCCAGCCTGGCGCCGGCACCCGCCGTTGGCTCGCCGCGCACCCAGGAGAGGTGCCGGGGTCGGGGGGAGCCTCATGGATATTCATGAGCAGAGAGTTCGCTGATCAAAAGGCACAATCCTGTTTTCCTTTATAATATGTCTGGTTAATACGGACTTAATGAACGAATGAATAATAAATTAGTCCAATTTTGTTTTCTTTCTTCTTGGAAAGGCGGGCGCGAAGGGGGACTCTGTGCGGGTTTGATTGATAGCAGGGGCTTGCTGGGAGATCTGCTCCTCGAGCCCTTATTAAATATGAAACAAATAACGGTGCGATTGGTTTAATCTTGTTGCGGCAGCGGATGCCAGCCGGGCAGGGGGAGAGGAGGAGGAGGAGGATGGGGAGGAAGAGGGATCTCGTTGACTTCTCCCCACGCTGAGGCAGGGCGCGAGGTCCCCGGGCAGGGTGCGGGGCAGCTCGGCGTGGTGGGGTGCTCTCGTTGCACCGTTAACCGGAGCAGGGTGCGGGCACGCGGCTGCAGGACGCAACCAGCCCTGCACGGCCGCGGCACAGCCCGTGGCCTGGAGTGATGCAAAAGGCATCACGAGAGGAGGGAAGGAACCAGTGCGATGGCATCGTTGCACCAGCTGGATCAACGCAGGGTCTTCTGGGCTCGGTGGGTGATGTCTGAGGAGCTTTCACCAGAAGAAGGACAAGATGATGAGCTCCATCAGGGCGTTGTGGCCACCCCCCGTCACGGCCCCAACCCCGGGATGGTGAGGGGCCGCAGGTCCCCGCGTGGCAGCACAGCTCGCTGAGCCAGGGCTGCCTCCGCCGGCACAGCTCATTACAGCCTTTGGGTTCCTCTCACATCCCACCTCCTGATGCAAAGCGCTGGGAGAAGGTGTTGAGTCGGGGCCGCTGGCACAGCCGCCAGCCGGCCGAAGCACGGGAAGGTGGCCGCCCAGGGCAAAGCCCACCCTGGCCCAAGGTGTTTCCCTGGGGAGCACCAGGGCTGGTGTGCAGGTCTCCAGGGACACAGATCCCTTCAGAAACACCCTCTTGGCCTCCCACAGGCTTCAAGGTCTGGGCTCCATCCTGGTCCATCCCTAAAATATCCCACCGAGGTGCCTGAACCGCCCGGGCTCCCTGCAGAGCCAGCGATGGGAGCATCCTCCTGCCCTAGGACCACAGCACCCGTCTCTCCCCAAGCAAGGGTGCTGGGCTCCCTGGGGGGTGATGGACATGGGTGTCATGGGTGGCTTTCCCACTCCCAGCACCCCTCTGCCTTGCCAGGAGGGGCCGGGCAGCGGGTACCACCCAAAGCAGCACCCAGGCCCAGCTTACACCACAAGGTCACCTCTCTGTCCCCCCGTGCCGGGGATGCCCCTGTCACCCCAACCTTTCCAGGCGGGAGGAGGTGGTGGGTGCACCCTGCTCTCTGCCTCCGGGTGGGTGCCAGCACCCCGAACCACCCAGCAATGCCTTACGGCACCCAGTGCCGGTGCAGCAGGCGTTTGGTGTGAAACCTGCTCGTCTCCAGGTAGTTTTCCGCTGCCATCACTTCAATCAAAAAAAAAAAGCAATTCCCAGCTGCCGCAAGCTTAGCGCCGCTCCAGCTGCCTTGGCCCAGCCTCGCCGCTTCCCTTTGAGGCTCAAAGCCCCTCGCTGGAGTCCCGGCCGCGGTGGGAAGCCGGGCTGGGGATGAAAGCGCCGCTTACCTGCTTACTTCTGCTCCAGCGCCCAACGAGCGGCAACGCACGGATTACCAAAAATAATTCCTCCTAGAAAAAGACGGAAAAAAAAGAAAGAGGAAAAAAAAAAAAGAGAAAAAAAAGAAAGAAAAAAGCCTCTGCTGTGGGAACGGCCAGCTAACCTCGAAAGCCTCTTACCTGGCTAGATTTAACTGCCTTTGTTGCTGCATCAGCCTGAAAAATCCCCTCTTGCATCGTGTCGGTGCTGCTGGCAGCTCCGAGCCGCTTCCCGGCCCTTTGTAATGAAAAGCGGCGCTGTGCGGCACAGCGGCCCGGGCTCCTCTGCTCCCCTTTTGGGCTTTTCTCCTGGGAAACCTGGCTCATCTACCACGTTTTTTTTCTTTGTGGGCCTGTGCCCGGTGTGCACGGGGCTCCAGAAGTGACCCGGGAAGGATTTGCCTGTATTAAACAGCCGCCCCGGCATTAAAATGTCTTCTGCCTCCTTGAGCCTGCTCCTCGCCGTGATCCGAATTGAGGCACTTCCAGCTCGCTTACAAAGCGGCATTTCTGAGCCATCTCTCCAATCTATTAATTGATTAATGGCTTTATTAATGCTAGAGGAATGGCACGGGTTGCACCCGGGGACTGTGGACACGATGGGCAGGGGGGTTTGGGTGAACCCAGGGGGTGAAGGCGAAGCCCGGGGCTGTCCCCGGGGGTCGGCACTGGTGGGACGCAGCCCCCACGCACTCCCCGTCCCCATCCTTCTCCAGGGAGAGTCCCAGGGCCACCCCTGCCATCGTGGCTCAGGGCCCGGCAGCTGTGCCACGCTCTAGCCAGCAGCGCCGTGGGGCTGGGGGCAGGCAGGGCATCGTGAAAGGGCAAAGGGGGGCTTTTTGGGAAGCTGCCGAGCGGGGACATCGGTCCAAACCATCCCCATCCTTAAGCCGTGCCTCAGCCCCGAGGGCCACCTTCCCTCGTGGTTTTGGGATGAAGTTGCTGCCCTTAGACTGGCACAGGCAAAAGGGAAGCCAGGGTCCGCATCTTGCAGCCTAGCGTCCCCCTCTTGCCGTCCCCCTCTCTGCCTGGCATGACGGGGAGCGCTCCGGGCTGGCGTTCCCGAGCCTGGGTGCCATCTGTGCTTTCCCTTTGATTTTTCTGCTGGCTTGGCCCCAGCCCTCGGAGATGAAGGGGGAGGCAAATTAGTTGTGAGGCATCAAAGGGGGAGGCGTGCGTCTGGATGGGGCGCAACACCAGCCCCAACGTCCCCTCTGAGCTGGCGTCACCCAGGGGGTGGGTGGCAACCACCTTGCCCAGGAGCATCAGGCAGAGGTGGCGGTACCCAGCTTGAGGACACGGACGAGTGCCCATGTGTGTGTGGTTTTGGGGACCTGTGCGCGCCCCAGCACCCATGGCTGCGGCACTGGTGTGGGATGCACCTGCAGCACCCCATTGCCCCTTCCCTGGACCTGCCATGGCTCGGTGGGGAGCAAGCGGGGAAGAAGCCGGTGGTGACGGTCCATCCTGGCTGAGATGGTTTTGGTCTTTCTCCCAGGGTGGGCATCCCTGTCCCAGTGCTCCCCCTGTGCCCCCCATCCTGGACTGCGTCCCCCATCCCGGGCTGTGCTCCCCCTGTAACCCCCACCCTGGGCTGTGCTCCCCCTGTAACCCTCACCCTGGGCTGTGCCCACATCCCAAGCTGTAGCCCCCGTCCTGAGCTGTGCTCCCCCTGTGTCCCCACCCCAGGCTGTGCCCCCCATCCTCGGCTGTGCCCCCACTGGGGCTGCTCTCCCTCTGTGCCCCCCATCCCTGGCTGTGCCCCCCATCCTGGGCTGTGCCCCCCATCCGGGCTGCTCTCCCTCTGTGCCCTCCATCCCAGGCTGTGCCCCAAACCCTGGCTGTGCTCCCCTCTTGGTCTGTACCCCCCATCCCGAGCTGTGCTCCCCCTGTGCCCCCATCCCTGGCTGTGCCCCCCCATCCCTGGCTGTGCCCCCCATCCTGGGCTGTGCCCCCCATCCGGGCTGCTCTCCCTCTGTGCCCTCCATCCCAGGCTGTGCCCCAAACCCTGGCTGTGCTCCCCTCTTGGTCTGTACCCCCCATCCCGAGCTGTGCTCCCCCTGTGCCCCCATCCCTGGCTGTGCCCCCCCATCCCTGGCTGTGCCCCCCATCCTGCGCTGTGCCCCCCATCTGGGCTGCTCTCCCTCTGTGCCCTCCATCCCAGGCTGTGCCCCCCATCCTGGACTGGGCTCCCCCTTTGCCCCCGTCTGGGCTGTGCTCCCCCCGTGCCCCCGCCCGGGCCCAGCGCTGCCCCGGGGGTGGGGGGTCTCGGGGGATGTAGGGCGGTGCGGGGGGGCCGGGGGAGGCTGCGGAGGGGGCGGGGAGCTCCGGCCGGCGCTGCCGGGGCTGGGGGCCGGGGCCGGGCAGGGCCGGGCAGGGCAGGGCGGACCGGCGGTGCCGGGGGGAGGCCGGGGGCGGGGAGGGGGCGCTCGCCCCCCCCCTTTCCCGCTGCCCGCCCCCGCGGCAGCGCGACTCGGCGGCGGCGGCTGCAGACGGGGACGGCGGCGGCGCCGCGCAGGTAGGACCGGCACCGGCACCGGCACCGCGGCCGGGCGATGGGGACCTCGCTGCGGGGGCAGGAGCGGGCGGCGGGGCGGGCGCGCCCGGGCTCGGCTGGCTGGGTGCAGGGTGAGGGCGGGGAGCGGGGCTGGATCCTGCCCGGCCGGTACCGGCCCTGGCGGGAGCATCCCCGGGGATGGGAGCGGAGAAGCCCGGCGCGGGGGTCCCGCTCCCCACCCCCCGGCCCGGCTGCCGCTGGCCGGTGGCGTTGGGCTGGAGCCGGGGCCGGATCCTGCCGCCGGAGGGTGCCGGGAGCCGGCGGGGAGGGAGGCGGTTCCCTCACCGGCCGGGGGAGAAAAGGCTCCCGGGATGGAGGGGGGGTTGGTAGTCCCGGGGACCTCTCGGGGTGATGGGGGGCTTCGCGGGTGCCCCACGGAAAGCGGGGTGGTGGGATGCTGGGGGCTGTCGTGGGCGTGGGCTCGGGGCGCCGGCTGCCTGATGGCAGGTGGATCCGCGGGAGAGCTCGGTGGGACCCCTCGGCCGCTCGCTGTGTCCCCCCACGTCCTCAGCCGTCACTCCTCTGGCCACCGTGGTGGGGACGTGGGGGCCTGGTGGAGAGCCCACGCGAGTGGGGAGCACCCTTGAGATGCAGGAGCCGTGCCCTGGGGGGGCCGAGCCCTTGTCTCCCCTGCACCCTCTTCTCCCTGCAGAGCCCTGGCCCACGAGGGACTGACTCCCTGTGGGGGCACGGCATCCCCCCGGGTGGCCTCGGAGGGCTGTCGGGGTGGCCGGTGGCTCCCCGGGGGTGCGATACGTGTGACACGGCCGAGCTCCCCGCTCAGCTCCTGGCTGCCGCCTCTTCCCTCTGCAATTTTTTACCCTCCCATCTCCACGTCTACCTCTGCAGCCTCCGGTTTCTTTTTTATCCTTCCCTCTTGTTTCAAGATCCGTGGGTTTGTGTGGTTTTTTTTCCAGCCTCCCCCCGCCCCACGCCTGTTTTCTCATCCGTGCTCTCGCTCGCTCTAGCCCTCGTCTTTGTTTCAGCTGGGGGAAAAAAAAAAAAAGAAAGAATTGCTTCCCTTGTAAAGTTGGCCCTGGCAGAGCGAGCTCCTGGAGAGCGATGCTGCCCGGGTGCGCGGGAGCCAATGGCAGCCCCTGCCGCCCTCCAGCCGCGGTCCCCAGCGCGGGGGGACAGCCGCTCGCCCCAATAAATACCTGTCACCTCCCAGGGAGGGTGCCGTTGGGATGCCCCGCGGCTGGGGGGCACGGGCAGTTTGGCTGGGGATCGCACAGGTACCTCCCCGGCCCTGCTTTTCCCAGGGTGGGTTTTTCTCCCGGCAAGATTTTCATCGCGGGCCCTGTGTCTCTGTTTGGGCACCTCCGTCACTTGGGTCTGCGTGTGGTGCCGGTCCCCAGGGGTCCCGCGGGACTGGGGGGGCCTCGGCCAGCCTGGGGTCTCAGGGGGGTTTGTGTTTCACGTGTGCGCTGCTATGCCCAGGTTTGCCTTTGTCTGGAGCAGGGACGGGGATGGGGGACGGGGGGGGTCAGTCTTTTATTTTCCCTTTTGCATGTGTCTTTGATACTGTCCCCAGGAGGGGATCCCGTTTCCCCAAGCCGCCTTCGCTTCGCGTCGTTCCTCCTGCGCCGCCGGGATTCACGCCGGCCCCAGGTAAAAGGAGAAGCCGGGACTGATCCGTGCTTCTCGCTCCCCGTAGCGCGGGCAGGCTGCCGGATCCTGGTTGCGATCCCCGCACGGAGCTGCTTTCTGGCTGGGTTTGGCCTCACTGGCTCAGGTATTGCCTGCCGGATGCTGGCGGCAGAATCTGGCCCCTTGTTTATAAGCGGGGGAGTAGTTTTGCCCTTACCTCCATCCGCTACGGAGGCCGGAGCTAGAATTTCAACGGGATGCTGCGGATCGCCCCAGGTGGCAGCCGGCGTGGGTGCTACCCCAGGGGACGGGTGCCCGGGGGAAGGTGTGGGCACCCCGAGTGGGGCAGAAGAGCAACAAGGTCTGCTGAGCCCGGAGCTGGACAGTCGAGGATCGGGGGTTTAGCCGTGGTTTTATTGTCTGATGCCTCTGTCTCCCCTCTGCTCTGTCTGGTTCCTTCTCCAACTTGGGGCTGGCTCTAAAAGGCAGAAAAGAGGTGATGCTCGGGGTGGGTGGCACACAGAGGGCATGCGGGGTGTTTCGGAGGGTACGTACACGCTAGGGTCTGCAAAACGCCCGCACAGATGCCTCATCCCCAGGAAGTTTTTTTGGAGGGTGCTGTTCTGGCTTCGGGCACCCAATGGTTTTGATAAACTAAATAAACCCAGGCTGTGTGGGAGCGGAGCGCGAAGGTGCTGAGCCCCGCGCCGTGGGGTGCGCGGGCCGGGCCCCCCCGGCTCGCCGGTGTCGGCGCCGCCGCGCCAGCTACGTGGGCTGTGTTTGGAGGGATGACGTGTGCGGTGACGGGAGGGAGGGAGGGAGGGAGGGAGGGCGAGCAGGGGACGAGCGGGAGCCCGAGCCCGGCCACGACCCGGGGCTGGCGTGGGCAGCCGCAGCGGGGACGGAGAGCCGGGGAAAGGGATGCAGAAGGGATGGCGTCTTCCTCCGACCTGCCCCTCCGCCTGCATCCGCGCTGCTGAGTGCCAGCACAAGGTGCCGCGAGCCCCTGCCTGCCCCTGCCTGCCCCTGCCTGCCCTCTCGAAGCTGGTTGAACTCGGCCACAGGGAAAGAAGGCTGGGCGTAGGGTTTCCTCCCACCTCCCCTTTTTTTTGTGGGCTTTTAGACATGAGACATTCCTGAGCGGATATTCGTTGTCGGGGCTGGGATGCCTCCTCCCAGACAAAACTAATAGGAAATGGGGGAATTGGTTTGGGATTTTTTCTCCCGTGTCTTGACCCTGTGAGTTATTGAAAAGCCAGCTGCTGCTCAGCCCTGTACAGCGATTCCCGCGTGTCTCCAGCCAGTCATTTCGGGTCCGTAGGTGGTTTGCAAACAAGTCATCGTGCGTACGGGAGCGGCAGCTCGCACTGTCGTGGTTACTGTGGTGGGTTACATGATTTTGCCTCTGTTTCGCGCCCCCCCCGATCAGATGTGTAATTATCAGAATCGGTGAAGTGTAAATTATAAAGCAAAAACCCTCCGTGAAATATTCATAACTCTGCCCTCAGCAAAGGGTCAGCCTTCGGAGCTGGGAAGCCCAGAGGAGGGCTCTGCCGCCATCCCATCACCCGGCCACCATCCCATCACCCACCGTCCCATCATCCCATCGCCCACCACCCCATCACCCGACCAGCCGGTGGCAGGGGAAGGAGAGGGGAGATGCAGTTAGGCAGGCAGGGAGTGGGTGACCTTGTGACGTCCCCGCCATCCTGCTTTGCTCCACCACCTCTCATTTTTGTCCAGGCACTGTAGACATCTCTGAAAGCTGTAATCTGCAAAGCCCTGGGGGGCTCCACACTGCGCTGGCTGCTATTATCCCCGAGACAAAGAGGGACAGGCAGGCAGATTACCTTGGCCTTTATTTTTTCAGCTGGGAGCAAAGAAAAGCCTTAAATGAGCTTGCTGCCGGGGAGGGATTGAAAGGGCAGAGCCCCCAGCGCCCTGTGCCCCTTCCCTCCCCAGAAGCTGCAGGACCCCGTCCCTCGCCCCGGGAACGGCTCGTGCTGCCCCATCGCTCCCTGCTCCGCCGCAAAGCCCCAGGGCCAGGCGAGGTTTTGGCTCACGGCTGGGGCTCTCCTGCAGCACCCTCACCTTCTCGGGGCACGTAGCACCCGGGGACAGGGTGGCCGGGAACAACCTGACGTTCATACCCATCTTGTACCCATCACCTCTGTGCCTGGCGGTTGCATTTCCAGGCTGGACCGGCGATGGGCAGAGGCACAGCTTGCATGGCCCCATTCTGCGCGGCTCAGCACCCAGGGTCCTCTCCGTGCCGGGGGGCCGCATCCCCAGCCAGGCTGGCCCCGTGCCGAGATGGCACCGCCGCGGCGAGGGGCAAGTCCCCTCCATATGGTGCCCCTGGCCGGCTCCCAGCGCCAGGGTGGGTGCTCTCATCTGAGCTACATAAAACCCTATTGTGGGCACCCGCAGGGTTTCCCTCCCGGGGCAGGGACCCATGCCAGCCCCTGCCACTCTCCTCACCCCAGCCTGGCCGGACACGGCTGCATCCTCCGCAGGGCTCCCCGCAAAGGATGCTCTCGTGCAGCCGGTGTCCCCCTCTGGTCCCCTCCACCTTGAGCCTTTCCCCGGCAGCCCCACTGCCGACAACGATGCTGGGTGGGTTTTGTCAACTGGCCGCTGAAGTGCTGATGGTTTTATGCCTGGCACTTAATTATTTCCCCGATTGCCACTGCCATGTGCTGGCGAGCGGCGCTGGCTGTGACCCCGCCGAGCCCGACTCCGCTGCTGCAGCCTGGGGAGCTAATGGCAGAAGTGTGCCCCACGTGGAGTTTAATTATTGGCTTTCTTCCTTAACAGAGTACATTGGCTGACCTTAATGCAATTAATTAGGGCTTAATCAACTTCTGGTGGCTCAGCACAGCACACAGCGATTCCTGTCTTTCCAGGAGGGTTTATGAGAGGTTAAAGCAGCTGAGGAGGGGTGGGATGGAGTCTGTAGGTTCAGTGGGGCTGTGCTGGTAAGTAGAGACCAGTAAACTGGGCACTGGGATGAGACTCACGTGTCCTCCCAGGCTGGGCTTGTTGCTGGAGATGCTGGTAAAGGCAGGTGGGAGGTGAGCTGGGCTCGAGGGCTGTGCCCGAGGTGATGTCTCTGTACGGAATTGCCTGTGTTGCTTGGTTTTGGCATCACCCTGAGCTCAGGGGTGGCTTTCTGCAGGGCTTACCCCTGTAGCCTGCCCCGGGCCAGGACTTTCACGCTCTTTGGGTGCTCTCTGCTAGTGATGGGGCTGTGGCTGAGTCGTGCATCCAGCAGCTGCTGGTGGGTGGCTCCCAGCTTTGCACCCAGGGTGCTGGGGGTGATGTGCAGGAGCCCCTTCACCCCCCCTTAGCAGGCGTTAGCCCTGGAGACAACGGAGCTGTCAGTCACTGGCTCTCCCTGGGCAAGAGGGAGGCTCCTTCCCCTCCCTGCCCAGTGGCATTTAATAACTACTAGTGCTAATTAATATTGCAGGATGTCCCCAGCACCTCTGGCATGGGACCCTGGCTCTGCACCCCATGGCTCCCTCTTGGCTTGCCTGGTGGGTGCCCCATAGGCTTTTGGAGCCCTTAAACAGGGACTGAGGATGTCCAGCGTAGGATTTATTCGTGTGCCTTGTGTCTCCAGCTGCTGGCTTTTAGGTTTCCAAGCCAGCAGGCACCCATTGGCGTAACTGGTGACGGGGTGCCCCATCCCTGGGCTGCTGGCTTCATCTGAGGACGAAGTGACTCAGCCTTGGTCTTGCAGAAAGCCCCCGGCAAGGTGGGTGTCCCTGTGCAAGCGGTGGCATCTCCCAGTGTCAGCTGTGGAGATGGGGACCAGGACCGCAGCGTGCCCCACCATGTGTTCTTGTGTCCTGCGTGCTTTGCATCCTCCCTGCCCAAGCCCGTGTGGCTCCTCTCTCGTGGTGGCACATGTCCCCCCTGTTTCCTTGGGTCCCTGTGTCCCTCTCTGTCCCCCAGCCTGGGGGCTGTGCCACCAAGCCCCCTTGTGCGGGCAGCTCGGTGCTGGGCCTGGGAGATGGCAGCAGGAGCTGTGCCAGTCGCCGGCTTGTTTGCTTCAGTGCCAGTTCATTAATATCGAAGAGTTAATTAGGATGCCGCAGCCCTTCCCACCCGTCTCTCTCCTTCGGAGGCTGGAGGGTACTTCTTGTTTGCAGGATTTTGCTGCAGCCCTGTGTTAAAACGACGTGGCCCTGGTCTGTCCCAGCCCGGTGGTTTGTGTCCGTCTCTCCACTCCCGGCTAATCCATGTGGCTAAAGCCCCTCGAAGCCCAGCAAATGGGAAATGATATTTGCCAATAATCCCTCCGCTCCCCCGGGCAGGCTTCTCATATTCCGGGTTATTAAAAAACCCAAACCCAGGCAGCAGTAACTGCGGCCCGGGGAGAGCCCAAGCACCGATTGCTCCTGGTCAAACCCCACCCAGCAGAAGGGCTGCAAGTGGCACAGCACGGTACGGCACGGCACAGCCGGATCTCGTGGAGCATCCCTAGGCAGAGCCCGGCCCCTCTTGCAAGCAGAGAAGGGACAAACCACAATCCTCTTGCTCCCTGGAAAGCAAACAGGGATTCCCACGAGTCGCAAACTAAATCCTGTTTCTCCCCGCAGAGGCTGCGGGGAGCCCCGGAGGAGGCGGAATAAACCCCGCTATCGCACCCCGGTGTCAGCATCCCCCGGCCTCGGCATCTTCCCTGTGGCTGGGGCCGGGCTGGGCAGGGGCAGCTCCAGCGCCGGCATCTCGTGGGGACAGCACAGAGCCAGCGCTGCTCGCCTGCCACCCCTCTAGGACAAAACCAGCCCCTACTCCCAATTTTTTGCTTTGCTTTGCAGGGCTTTTGAGAACATTTGCCCAGCATTGGGGATGCTGTTTCCTCCAGGACAGGGCAGTGATGCTGCCTGCAAGGATGGATTTGTCCCGCAGGAAATTCAATCTGCGAAAGATCTGTAGTTGCTTGCAATTTCTTTTTTTCCTGCAAAAATATTGATTTCCCTGCAAGGAGTCTCACTGCAGCTCAAAATGTTTCATTGCATGGGTTGGGGGGTTTTCTTCTGGTTTTAAGTCAACATTTCCCCTTAAAATGTCACTCAGGGAAGCTGCTTTTTTTTTTTTTAAGCAAAAGTCTGTGATGACATTAAGTGGAGAAGAAAATTGCTGCTTCATTTCAAAATGTCAACTTCGAGTGGGGTGAGTTTGGGTTTTTTTTATTCCAGAGTTTCCCAGGGGAAAAGCGAAATGGTTTCGTTTGACTGGAGTAACTGTTGTCCCCCCATCACCCCCAAAATAAATCCTTTTTTTAACCCGATTGTGTTTTTGCAGCAGAGAAACTTTTGCCAGGAGGAGTCATGCTCTGGTGGGACGCTGTCCCGGGAAGGGACAACCCTGTCGCAGCCAAACCCGAGCCCTCTATGGCAAATCCTCTGTCACCAAACTCCAGTGGGGACCTGCGGGAGAGATTCCATCGCTGCTGGCCGGCTTCGATCGCTGCAGGAGGGATTAATGGCACATCCAGGTTTTGAAGCTCTCCTCTTTCTGCTTTCCCTCTGCCTCGCGCTCCTGGTTTTCTTTCGCGCAGCTTGCCCCGAAAATCACTTGTGCTAGATCAGGCTAGAGACCGGAGTTATCTCCTTTTTATTTATTAGGGCAATTATACCTAATGATTCACATGCTCGTGGAGAGTAATTACTCCCAAATACAGCACCGGTGGTGTTCCTACCCAGCCTGGGTACAGTGATTCACAAACGCATCACTTTGTACAAATCATCAAATGATGATCCCTTAATTGCTGATTTGGTTTGGAGGCGGTTAACAAGCGATCGAGGACCTGGCGGCACCATCACCGTGCCGAGTTCGCTCCGGTGGTGTGGTCACTCGCCCGCTTCTCCCCCCTGCCGCACCGATGGCGGTCACTGCTTGCCTTCTGCGTGGGTTTTGCTGGGGATTTTGGTTGGGTCGAGCCCCTCGAGCTGTGGGATTTGTGTTTTTTGAAGAGCCGTGACACCTGATCCGGCAATTGCTGTGGCACAGCCTGGCTGGGGGAGAGCCGGGGCTGCCTCCATCAGAGCTGCCCCCCCTCCATCCTCCCAAAGCTCAGCAGCGACGTGGCCCGACCCTCGCCTCTTTGTAGCTCTTGGAGCAGGTGGGTGGGAGCTTACGAAATATTGATGTGGAAAGCCAAACCCTCCAGGTTTTGCACCAAAAAAAGGCCCCTTGCTCCAAATTGTTCAGCGTGGGGCAGCTGCAAGGGATGTTCCCCCCCCCCCCCCCCAGCCTGGCAGCCCCCTGCCTGCACTGCCCCAGGGAGGGGACACATGGGGACCCTTGCCTGGGGACCCCTGCCCGCCTACCGTGCAGGGTCCGGCTGGGCAGGAGCATCCCACAAGGGATGACGTGCAGAGTCCAACCGGCTGAGCTGCTCCGGCCTCGGGAGAAACCCCAACCCTGGGGATGGAGGAAGGTTTCTGGAAGTGTTTTGAAGGGTATTGATGCTTCCCAGTGCTGCCACGTGGCTTGGAAAGGAAGCCTGGAGCTTGAAGTTCCTCCTCGTCAGTTAAGGGGAGCCGAGGGTGATGGCTCTGGGGTGGCTCAGCCCCTCCGGTGCTGCCCAAGGCAGCGCCGCGGTGCTCAGCTGGAGGCTGGTGATCAGCCATGGTCCCTTGGGCCAGCGAAAAGAGGTTTTTCAGTGCCCTCAGCCAGCTGAGCATGGCTGTGCATTGCTGCTTTGCTCTTTTTTTAGCTAAAAGAAGCTCTTCCCTTCTTGGTGCGTGTCCGGACCGCATTGCACAAGCCTGCACCCGCCACCCGTCCCCTCCTGCCGCAGGCGCTTCTCTGGGTCTCCCATCCTGCAGATGCCAAAATCGCTGCTGGGATGGCAGCGGGAGGAGAAGAGGCAGCACAAAAACCCCTTTCTGCTGGCTGCCACTTGGCTTTATCCCCAGCGTTGCTTGGGTGGGCTCCTGCGGGAGCCTGCCCTAGTCACCCCCCTACCCCAGCACATGAGGCTGCCCGTGGCAGCCGTGCCGGCACCGCTCGGTAAGCGCTCACCAGGGCAATAGCTCCCTGGTTTCATTCCACCCATGTCCAGCTCCTTAGCGGAGGATCCGCGCTCCTTCGCGCCGGTGCCTGGCCCCCTGTCAAGAGCTCCTGCAGGCAGCCGGGAGCTGCTCCTAATGGGCTGCCGGAGGATTTGTGCTCTGGCAGCTCCCTGCAACCACTCGCTCCACCTGCCGGGCTCGCCTCTTCTCGGTCAGACGGCGGAGGATGCTCCCACCGCTGCGGGGAGGGGGCTGGCTGCTTTTTCTCCCCCCACCAGGTATTTGCGATGATGGTGGAGGCTTGCGGTAGCCATTGCTTCAGTGGGGCTGATAAAGCCCTGGGGACGACGGTGGTGCAAGCAGAGGGTCCCCAGGCTGGAGGAGCCCCTGGAAGGTGATGCTCCAGGACGGGGGTGGGCAGAGGGGAGGTCTGGGTGATGATCTTAGAGGTCTTTTCCAACCTTAATGATTCTACGGGTGTACCACAGGGCAAGCTTGGTTTCAGATCCAAGGGGGGGCCTGGGGTGGGAGGCCCCTGTTAGCTGGGAGAGCTGGGAGCACGTGCTGACACCCCGCAGGGCTCCCTCTCCAGCGGCTCTGGGGCCTCCCATGCTTTCTGCTGGCTGAAACATCGCCGCTCTTCTCTGTCTGATGCAGGGCAGCCACTGCAGAGGGGCTGGCCTGTCGCCCCGCCAGCATGGAGCAACTCGCAGCCTGCCGTCTTGTATGGCTTTTTATTCCTATGTGATTATACATCCCACTTCATATAGGGATTGAAGCCGTGCAATACGCCGGGGTCCTACGGCGGAGAACAGTCCCTCAGGAACAGTGCCACTGGAGCCGGCCTCGGAGGGGCCACCAAAGCTATACCCCGGGGTGCTGGCCTCAGCCTGGGCTCTGTCCTGCATCCCGGGCTCCCCAGACCTCTCGGGGGGGGCAGGTGAGGGGTGCCAAGCTGCTTTGGGGTGAGGCCAGCACAAGCCCACTCCTTGCATTGCACCCCCTTGCAAGGGTGGGCCTGATTCTGCACCACATCTGCTGCAGAGAGCCCCAGCGGCTGCGCTGGTGGGCTCATCCCTGGGGAGACCCGGCTTTGCTTTTGCCACCCACTATCCCGGGAGATGGGTGACAGCCTCTGGCAGCATCTGGGTGCAGGCGCTGGAAGGAGGCGCTGCCAGCAGGACAGGGGAGGAAGAAGAAGAAGAGGAAGAGGAGAAAAAAGAGAAAGGAGCTGGGGAACGGCCACGGCAGCCAGGGCTGCCCCAAGCACAACGCTCTTCATAGTTTCTCAAGAGGCCTCAGCCGCTCCTTCAAGGTTTGCGTTAAATCTGTCACATTAGCGAAAATAGTGAAGATTACCCAGCTTGTGGAGGAGATGAAAGGCAGCCCCCTTCCGATCCCTCCATAAAGGAAGGGCCCCATTAACACCTAGTGAAATATTAGCCATTAATCAGGCTCCGTGCAAAATAAAACCATCCACATTTATCATTATTGGATCCTTAATGAAGTGATAATGGGAATGCTGGGGAGCTGTGATATTAATGTCTCCTAAGAGGCAAGAGCAGAGCCAAGGGCGGCAGCCAAGATTTTTAATTTACTGCCAAAAGCTTGCGCTGTTAATAACGCAGTTACTTCTCCCGGCCATTAGCACTGTTTGGCTACAAGCAGCCCGCTTAGGAGAGCAAATCGACCCCGAAAGCACCCGGGCTTTGCTCACCCGCTACCTGTCCAGTGCCTGGGTGTGCTTTTCACGATGGCTGTCCCTGCGTCCCCTGCCCACGTACGGTGACGTGGCCAGGGAGCTGTTGGCCGTCTCTACCCATCTCTCTCCTTCCTGGAGGCTGGCTGGCATAGAAAGAGTTTTGCTTTTCCAGTAAAAAGGGAAGGGACTGGGAGTGTCAAAACCAAGCAACTCTTATTGTCCTCACTCTTTTTGTGACTTGTCTCCTTAGGTGCAAGCACCCCAGAGCCAGGATGGCACGGAGCTGGTCCCAGCATGACCTGCACACTGGGATCACTCGGTGTGACCGCAGTCACACTCTGGGTTTCTTCATTTGCCCGGGTACGCTCCCATGGTGCTAATATCCCATCCGGGACAGCGTGGGCAAGCTGCAAAGCCCTGCTCAGCTGTGGTGGCTCACTCAAGTTCCTGACAGGAAAGTCATGGCTCCTGGCAGGCTCCGGCAGCCCGGAGGCAAATCATTCCTTGGCAGGTAAGCAATGCTGTTGCGTCTTTAGATGCAACTGTTATCTCACAAATCCTTGCAAAACCTGACGAAGCGTGGCCCAAAAGTATGCTGGCTCACGCAGGGGGTCTTTTGCTGTCAGCGAAGGGACCGCAGGTCGGAGGGAGCTGGCGTTGGGCTGGAGCAGTAACAGCAATTCTGTGCTGAGTATTGTCCAGAGGAATAAAACAATGCCTTGTTTGTAGGGGGTGCGCACCAAAGCTCCTTTCCTCCCTAGGCAGAAGATGTACAAGATCCACTCAAGCAATCCCTCAGAAGTGGAGCTTCAATCTATCCAGGTAGAAGCACCAGAAGAGGAAAAGTTTTTCTGTAACCTGGGTGTCCTTGGTCAACCTCCCCCTGTCCCGTTATCTCCTCGTTAGAAAAGAAAGGACAAGAACAAAAACCATGTATGGAGGCCAAGCAAATGTAGATGTGAAGTGCACTTCAAAGAGCTCCATCCTTTCGACAAACCTTTTATTAGCCTTCTCTCCTCCCCAACACAAACTGTTTTTAATCATTAGTGAAAAGCCACTGTTTAGAAAGCAAGGACACTGCTCAGGGTACATGTGGCAGGCATTTCCCAGGAGAAGCCAGCGAGCGCTAGCCCAAGGTCTTCTGAACTTGACTGCGACGCAGCTCCAAGGACTATCGCAGCGCTCAGCAACATGGCAGGGCTGTGGGCAGAGCGCAGGGGTATGGTGGGCCTGTGGCAGCGTGCCCAGGCTGGCACGCCAGACCTGCTGCTGGAGATGCCAGTGACCCTTCTGCCAGGCACCCCAGCCCAAAACTGGAGTCACTCTGGATTTCACTGGAGCAGAATTGGACAGGAAGCATTAACATTTTGGAGCCAGCTTTAGCCAGTTATCCTGGCCGCAGCCCATACTTTTTGGCTGTATCACTGCACGTGTTAGTGCCCCCATGGTGCTGGCATGCCGGGCACGCAGCAAAAGCCAAATGCTTTGAAACCTGCTGGCCACCTCTGGAGAAAAACACCCGGCACAAAGCAGCTTCTCCAGCACAACTGCCACCTGACATCACGGGGGCACAGCGAGCTTTATAACGCTTGGCAGGTTTTCCCCAGCAGATCTCAAAGCTGTTTGCCAGCGTGAGCAAGTTCAGGCATGTTACAGAAGACCTTCAGACTCAGAGGACAAATGAGATGCGTGGATGAGTTTAAACCACTGGGGTAAGACTGAAGTTTTGAAATCCCCAGGCTTATGCCTTGACACTACGCCTGGGCTGTGGCCCAGACAGTCCAGCTGCCAGCCTGGCATCAATACCAGGCCCCGTGACGGTCCTGCTGATACCCCTGCTTGTTAGATATTGGCTTCGAAACCAAAGCAGGAGGTGTTGCATCCTCCTCAGAAATCCACCCTCTGATCCATCTTGGAGTGGGGTGCAAAACGACTGTTCAGTGAGACACCACGACTCATGTGTTGGCAGGATGGTGTATTTATGTCACGAGATGAGATCAGCCACACGGAGTAGGTCGGTCTGTCTGGAAAGAGTCTGAGTCAAGCGTATCCTGTTAAATTAGGGCTGGATTTTCAAAGGAGCTCAGCTCCTACTTAGGCTCTGTAACAAGCAGGCAGATATTCAAAAGGAGTCGGACTTGTTGGGTCATACTGGCTGCTGAGCTGAAGTCCTTTGAATATCCAGCCAAAACCATCACTGTGCCTGTTGCTACAGGCAGAGCCCTTCTGAAATCCAGCCCCACCGTAGGCTCCACGTCCTGGGAAACCCGGCTCATCTCTGCTCTCCCACATGTTGCACTGCAGTAGGTGACGAAACCGTGATAACCACTGCGTCCTTATACATGCGGGGGAGCGGCTTCCTGTCAAAGCACGGCTCCGGCAGCTTTGCCCTTTGATCAGCTCAGCAGCATGGGTCAGGAGAGCCGAGTGTGAAGGTTTCCTTGCCTTTTGTTCTGTGGAATTAGCAGAGTTAATCAGAGTGACAGCGACTTCTGCCTCAGTGCAGAAGAAAGGTCAGTGGCTCAGGCTGGATGCACGACTGTTTTCTAAGCAGTTGGAAAGCAACACCGTGAAAGCTCATAGCATACATGCAGCTGGCATGGAGGCTCTCTCCTGACAGGGATCAGCGGGCAGGATGCCCCTGCGGAGGGAAGAAGGCTGGAGGAGAAGGACTCCACTCAGCTGGCTTGCCACTGCACCTCAGTCGTCCCCTTCCTTATGCTGCACAGTGAAGGTATATCACCCTCTGTGTCACTGTCACTGGGCACTGCTTTTGTGTCATGCGTCCAGTATCAAACGCTGCTCTCGGCCAACGTGCTCCTTAGCCGCGCTGCTGGGTGTGCATCATGCTGGGCTTGGGGTCTCTGTGTCGCCTCGGGTACCGCGTGTGGGAGGAGCTGCAGGGCACTGTGCTGGCGCGTGGAGTGGGTGCTGGGTGTCCCCTTCCCACCTGCCTCTAGCTGGGCAGGCCTTGCTATTGCTTTTACATCCTTCAGTCACCGTAATGCACTTCTGTGAACCTGCAAAAGCTGAGCTGCTCTTGAGCTGGGGGCACTGGAGATGCAACAGCCACAGTGAGGACTTTCCCTGGCATGGAGAGTCCTACCCTGGCCTCGATTTCCCCACATCTTTTAACTATAGTTGAAGCAGTCACAAGAGTGGCGGCTCTCAGCAGAAGTGTTAAATCTGGCCTCCGTGTCTGTAATGTGACTTCTTACCTTCCTCTGATCCCAATTACAAGTGCTTGCTTTTGCTGTGGGCGTCCACTCATGTGTCTAATTAGTGGATTCTTTCTGTCAAAGACATTAGCACCCTCGACAGCAAGCCCTAATTTAAGTAGTTTACATTTGTCTGCAGTGTTGATGCCTTAATTTACCCCCGATCCCAATTAAATGCATCTGGATATCTGCAGAGGGAGCTCTCATGATCTCTCTGTGGCTCTAATTAAAATGGCCTGGATGTCCATGACGTTGGTGCCCGTCAAGCCTGTCACCAGGAGGTGATGCCCACCGTGGAACTGGCTGAAGAACGTATAGGAGTCGTTGTTGCTCAGAAAAGCCTCCACATCGAGGCCCTCCTGCAGTGCCTCATCCACCAGCTCCGGGCTGCAGAAGGCCCCTGCCGCCTCCGTCGGCCCATCCTGCCCGTCCGTTCCCCCGCTGAGGAAGACGATCTCGCACCTCCCTGGGGGGCTGCTGACTTCCATAGCCTGTGCCCTGTGCAGCCCCAGCCCCACGCGCAGGGCCAGCTCCTGGTTCCTCCCTCCCTTGCCGGTTCCTTGAAGCTGAACTGTGGTTTCTCCGCCGGCCAGGATGCAGACTGGTCTTTCACGCCCTAATCCTCGCAGGGCCCGTAGAAACTCAGCAAGGTTCAAACCTGGGATCTCCAGCTCTGCCGCCAGCTGCAGGAGATTCCTCCTCACCTCATCGCCCAGGGGCCCTTCTCCGAGGCCGGTGAAGCCCAGGCAGACCAGCCGGATCAGCTGGCAGTACAGCATGGCGACGCAGCTGACTTCCCCGCAGATTGCTGCGCTCAGAATCAGAGTTGCGTAGCCCAGGCCCTCGGCTTGGCGTTTGGCCTCGTCTAAAGCCAGCGTGTTTGACCCGATGATGATGTTGCAAACGTGGGAGTAGTCTTCCGGAGCAGTGGGCTTGGAGGGAGAGCTGGACAGGACTGTTTCCACGGACTTGGGCAGGTTGTGCAGCAGGTTGTATTTGGCGAGTATCTGAAGGCAGTCTTGGACACTGTGGGAGCTGGCAGCAGTGGGCCCGCTCGCTATGATGTCCAGGGGGTCACCAATCACATCAGAAAGGATGAGGCTCACCACCTACCAAGAGAAACACCTGCACATTATTGCGGGAGGCAGAGACAGGTGACCACACAAGAGCCCTGGCATAAGCGCTGCTCTGAGTTATACTTTCGCCACCCCCATGTCAAAGCAGATGGAAACAGGGGCAGATCTTGGCCCATTTTTGTTTTAAGGGCCCATGAGAGTCACCTTGCCCTTCTTGAACTCACAGATCTAAAATGTCCTTTGATGCTGGACCATCACGTTGGAAGATGTAACCCATGCCGCTGGATTTGTCAGGCTGGTAACCTACAGTGGGTTCAGCGATGGCACGTGCTGACAACAGTCCCCAGGGGAGCCAAGGGTCGGATCCAGCCTCGAAAGCGCTGTGGTGGAGCACCACACATTGGAAGTGCCTGCTGGGTGAGGGCTGGGGTCTGCTGAGAGTGGTGTGATGGGACGGCTGACATTTGCGGAGTCTGAATTCCCCCTTCTCCACCTCTATCTCCCTGAGAGTTTGGGTCCTCAAGGAAATCTGAGTCCCAAAACAGTGTGCAAAGGTGGTTCACTCAGTGACGGGGAAAAAACCCTGCAAGCGCACTTAGGTCAGTTGATTAAACTCCTATTTTGAGGGCCGATGGGTGATCTCTGAGCAAGCAGGGGCTTCCCCTCAGTTACCCGTGCGGGATATGCGAGCTGGGCCAGCCCTCCACCCTTCAGCAAGGACAGTGTCTTCCGGACGATATTCAGCTCTTGTATGGCAGCTCCTCGGGAAGCCAGCATCTTTGTGAGTTTTTCCTTCTCTTCAAGGAGGATGGGAGGGATGGGAGCAGGCAGCAGGGCTGATCCACCCCCTAGGATGTAGAAGAGATGGCAAGAACATCAGAAAAAGGAGGACGGGAGGAAAGCAAGGCTGTTCAACACTTGAGCCTTTCCTCTTCCCTCACCAGTGCGCAGCGGGAAGGCAGAGGTGGTTGGGGAACTGTGCTAATATCTCTGGAGAATTCAGTTGTCTTCACCAACGGGTTTTAATCACTGCTGCCCTGCACTGTCTGCAGTCAGCTACACTTCACCCGGGCAGCGTAACCTCACCGGACCAGGGTACTGCATGCCTGCAGTATTGCGGGGATGACAGAGAAAGGCCAGCAATTACTACCCCCACTACATCAGGCTATTCGTGTGTTGTCACACTGATTTTTTCAAGGGCTACCTGGATGGGTGAGCAGGGACCACGGGCTCCATGACTTGCACAGCATCAGTGCTAAGCAGGTGGAGACACTGCCTGCTTTGCTGGCTCCGTTTATTCAGGACAGTGTGTAAAAAGACCAGCTATGTCTGCAGCAAGATCAGAAACTGCTGAACTGCACTCATCTAGGCCTGGGAGGAAAGGAAAGGGGGAGAGAGTAACGCAAAGGACAAAGCACACCCACAGTCCAGGGTGATAGCCTCATTGATGGGAATCCTGTCTGATACAAGCGGGCATTGGAAACGTGGAAAGGAAGGCAAAGAAAAAAAGTTCTAATGGAAAAGAGGAATGGATGGAAAATACAGAGTAGAAAGGAGCAAGATCTGAGCAGAGAGTGAACGTGCACAGAAGTACAGCTGAAAGCTTCTGTCAAAAGGCAAAGCCTGCTCAGAGGTTTGAGACAAATCAGCATCAATAAAACATGATGAGCAAGAAAAACAAATGCAAATGCCTGTGTTTCAGTCAATAGCCAGGGATCTAGCTGAGAGGCAGGAGCAGTTGGGGACCGGTTGCTGTGTGGGAGTGCACATGCACAGGGAGTCACAGCCACGGGGAGATCCTGTACAGGCTCCCCGAAGGGCTGAGGAGTCTCTTGGAGATCCCCGTAGCCAAAGGACAGGAGGAAGCCCAGGGGAATCCCCAGCAAGCGCAGCTAGATTCTTGGGTGTTTGCCTAACGGCACTATTCTCCCTGCACCACATCAGGCTCCAGCATCCACAGAGGAACAATCACTGGGTAGAGGAGACCAAGGGATTTCTACAGAGCTGCTCCAAGCCCCTGCATGCAAAATGCCCCGTGACACCCACTCTCCCAGCTGAGCTCAGCCTGGGGCGATGTCGCTGCATCCCTCTGATGCACAATATCCACCTTTCTTACCCAGCCCTGGGTCTGGGGACAGCCCGGGGCCCTAGCAGACAGGGCCTGGAGGTGTTCAGGGCTGACCCTGCAATCGTGCAGCTCACTGTGTTGAAACCTGGGGGCCTCATTTCCACTGGCCGGGAAGCAGCAAAGCCCTGGGAAGGGTCAGTCCCGAATCTCAACTTACAGATTCACATCCCTGCACAAATTCGGAGCATGCAAGTCCACCAAGTGCTTGCTTCTCCAAGTCTGCATCCCCAAATGTAAGGAGGGGGCAGGAAGAAAGCATCTCCTTGCTGAGGGGTGAGAGCAGCTGGCAGGCTGTGCCCGGAGGTGCCATCTCACAGTGGCGGTGCAACCGCAGGACCCAGCCTGCGCAGCTCAGCCTCTCCCCAGTGCTGGGAGATAGCGTGTCCACTGCAGCAGCAGGTAGCCCCATGCCTTCCCCTCCTGCATCCCTGGAGAAAGGCTGGTGGGAGAAGGGAGAGGAAAAATCACAGAGGTGCAAGTGTCAGGGCTGAAAGGGCCAGCACAGCACAGCGCTCCCCTGCTGCACGGCCACGTGTGGGCAGGCGGCTGGAGGGCCGTCAGCGGAGCCCATTCCCTGGGATCCCCACACTACCTGAGATGAGCACAAGGAGCAGGTCGTCCACAGTCAGACCCTCAGCCAGCTCCTGGATGGCAACTGCTCCCTTCAGAGCCTCTGGGTCCGGGAGGTTGTTCTTGGCACCTTCGATGACCTGGATTTTGCTGTGTGGCTTCAGGAGCATCTCCCTGGTGAGGTAAGAGAGGCAATTACACCACTGACACGTGCACCTACACAGGCAGGCAGGCAAATGGGCCTGGTGCACCAGAGGTGGACGGGGAGGTGGCCTTTGCTGAGTGTCTCTTCCCCAGGGCTGGGGAGGCAGCACATCCAGTGCAAGAGATGGGCTGTGTCACTGGTGCCACCGGGATGTGATGTAGGTTGAAGACCAGGGTGGTGTGGTGGATAGGGTGGGCATCAGAAGCGAGGGCAGCTGGAAAGGACTGAAGGGGTTCACAGCAACATCCCACAGAGGATAAATCTGGCAGCCTACCCCCCCAAACTGTCCAGACACAGCCCCCCTTACGGCATTCCTGCTCGCTGCAGGCTCTCCTGGATGCCTAGTGGCACGTTAATGATCCCCCGAACAAGGTGGTCTCCCAGGATCTCTTCTGCTGCTGCGGCCATCCCCAACACAGCTTTGCCAAAACCCACCAGGTACAGGTCCCTCCTCACTGGAAAGGCCTGGCCCTTCACCAGCAGCTGAGGGCACCCGTCTCCCTGGAGCTTCACAGCCCTCTTCAGCATCGGAGCCGGCCGGACGGTGCCCACCGCGCTGCGGAAGAGGGACAGTGCGTGCTCGCAGAGGGACATGCTGCGCAGGGCAGCCAGGCTGAGTCAATCTGCTCGGTGGGGTGGGCTGGTACACACTCTGCTGACGCTGGCAAGGCGAGAGCTGGGGCAGCGGGCACCTTCCAACCTGCAAGGGAAAGTGAACACTAGCAGAAGAGACAGGGCTGTCACAGGGAGAGTAGGGAGGCCAAAACATGAACAACAGAGCTCCAGTTCCTGTTTCCTCTAGACGAAGGTGCCATATCAGCAGCATTTTCAAACCTCTGCCCAGGCAGGAGGGAGGGAAGGATCCAGTGTCACATTTAAACTACCTGTCAGCTTGTGGTTCCCCTGCAATCCCATCACTTCCACAGGGAAGGTGAGCCCTACCAGCCAGCTTCTGCATCACTGTAGATTTGCCACTGGCAAGCCATCATTTCTATTTGCTCAGCGTTTGATGCCTTTCCAAACTGTGGAAGCTGCTCGCTGTCCTGGAGAGAGCAGGGTGTCTGAGTGGAACAGCTTTTCACTGCATTAACTCCCTTTCTCGTGCTAGCCAAATGCTGATCTCATTCTCTGGCTGCGCATTGCCCCATGTGTCTCTACAGCATCACGCACAGACTTTGGAGAAACAACAGGCTTGCTGGCTGCCTGATCCCTTGCTGCTGGTGGTCACAGAGAGACCAGTAATGAGGTTTCCCCACCAAACAGCAAATTAACACAAGGCTTCATTCGCCTTTATTTTTTAGTGCTCTCATTATCCATTAAAATCACATTTAGAGCCCAAACAGGACTTAAGATCCAGGCAAAGTTGCCAGCTGTGTCTGTGAAAGCCCATTTGAGCTAGTCTCCACTGAGTATTAGCATTACATGCAACAGAGGTGAGTGTGGACCAAAGGATCTCAACTGCTCAAGGGCAGACACTTGTCCTGACAGGGGAAAGGCAGCCCCTGCCAGCATGCACGCATCTATTCCCTCCTAGCATTTCTCCTTCCCTCCGCTAACTGGCAGCAAGTTCACTGCTGGCTTCTCAGGATCAAAGATCCTTGTGATCTGCATCTCTCCCGCTCACGGCAATTACAGTGCAGGCAATTAAGGCAGGATGCCAGGAGGCTGAAGCAGCCCAGGCAACACACTTGATCACAGACCCATTCAAATTACCAGAGAGAGTTAATCCTCTCTCTAGTAAATGGATGTGTTTCGGTGCAAAGCCAGTGGCTGGCTTCTTCTGGGAGACCTCACGAGTCCAGAGGTCTCTTTGTCCTAACACTCCCATAGCATTGCAAAGTGTTAATCATTAAGCCAGACAAGCTTTCCAACAGCTCCTCTGGGTCTAAATCTGCCTTATTTTGCTGCAAGGACCCAAGGGCTCTATGAAAACCTCCACACAAGCACCTTCTCGGGCAGTGAAACTGGGGCACACGCTGAAATCTATTGGACAAGGGACTTGCAGGTAAAACTATGTGGAGAATCATAGGTTTGCCAGAGAAAAAAATGATTCAATGCTTAAGAGAAACAGATTTTAAAGGCAAAACACAGGGCAGATAAACTATCTATCTACACTCCCTTTAGATACTGGTCAGGACTTTTCAATCATGAGGAGAGATAAAAGACAGGGTCCTGACCACTTTGTTACTAGACGCCTAAAGTTTACAGCAGCTGGTGCTGCCAGCAGTTTAAACCACTGAGCCTCAGCCCTCTTACAATGGAGCCAGAGTAACCGTGCTAACACCGGTGAAGTCAGACGTACACCTCTCAGGAACAGAGATTAGCATCTCCGTTCCCAGCAGGTCTCCGATTCACCTGGCAGCACAGCGCAATCAGAGGAAGGTGTTACAAAACAGAGGTGCATCACGCCCCAGGTCGCCTCGTCTGAGCTGCGATACAGGGTTTGCAGAAGTGGTTGGAGAAAAAGGCTTAAATGGAGCCAGGGGAGCTTAAGAAAATAAAGCCCCAAAGCTTTTAACAGGCTCTGTCTCTGCCTTGATGTTTCTGTGCACGGCTGACCCTGAAGACCAGGGGAATTGAGCACAACCAGACCTGCAACTGCGGCTCCTGTCACATGTGCCCTCCCGGCGGCTCTGCTCAGCTCCAACTCCAGACACGACACAGCAGGCGCAAGTTGTTGAAAAGCAATCCTCTCCTACTGGAGCTGAAAAAAATAAATGCCAGCTTAATTCATCTAGCACTTGTGTACATACTGCTCATGCTCGCTCTGGAAAGCATTTCGCTACAATAGCAGGCATGTAATCTGTTTTCTGCACTCCGAACTCAGATTATATTTTAACCACCGAGGCCTGATCCAGAGTCTGTTGAAGTCAGCATGTGTCTTTCCATTGCTTCTAAGGATTTTCGGGCACGTCGCCTGACATTGATCTCAGTGCACAGGTGTAAACACAGAGTAAATCCGGTGTAAAAGCCCCTTGCAGTCAGAGGTTATCCAACTTTACACCAACGCAACAGAGAGCTGAATTTGGCACAGACCCATTAGCTTTGGAGGTCTCAGCGTGTAACTCTGCTCCTTGTCAACTCTGATTAGACACGCAGGCTCACTGGAGGCTCCCCTTGGAATGGGGGTGCTGCTAATGATGCCACAAATCCATCTTTATGTAATTTATTTATACAGTCTCAGGCACTGGGTATTAAATGTCATCAGGGAACAACTACAAATCAGTGCTATGAAATCCACTGTAGATATTGACAAAAAATAAAACTCCTACTCATTTTACTAGGGCTTGAAAAACAAGATCAAGAGAACATCACCCCACACCAAGACATAGGCAGCCTTGGAAAGAAAAATAATCCAAATGGCAGCTCTCAGACTACTTCCATGGACGGTGGGTCTAGAAATGATGTAATTGCCACTTAGCTGCTGCGTATTCCATGTGGGGAAATTACATCCTCACATCCCTGCGTTTTCCTCTTTCCACTGCTGGCTAGGAGGAATCTGGGCTGGCAGAAGGGGCTGATGATGTAACTCATATTGCTTCACGCACTAATCTTTGTTCCCCAATTTCTCAGGGAAATCACATAGGGATGAACGAGCCCTCTTCTATATGGATATAAGGTGACATGCTATAGGCAGTAGTGGGGCTTGGGTTTTATACCTTCCCTTTGTCCCTCCTCAGGATAATTTGGAGTTGGGGTATAGATAGTCTTGTGGAAAGTTTTCTAGAAGTTCACACTTAGCTTAGGAGGAAAATGATGCTAAGAATTGCCTGTTCCAAAGAGAGGAGGAGGACTGTAAGGGGTTTAGATTAATCCCCTTTAAATGAAAACTTCCTCAGCTTTCATTGATGAATAATGTTCACCATCTACATACTTGTTTGCGTGCGTTACCATTATAAGCTCTTTCTTCAAGGGCTCCTTCTAAGCCTGCAGAAATTTCCACTGTTCACTCTTACAAAAAAAAGCAGCAAAAACCCAGCTCCTCATTTTCACCATCTCTGGGAAAGAGGAAGTGAAAGGAGCTGGACTGTGATAAAATACAGGCAAAGCGCTCGTTTGCATTACCTTTCATTAACTTTTTAATTAAAGCAATTCTGCAGGCAAGGAGCCAAAGTCAGAGGGAGAGAGAAACAATCCAGCACTAGGGGCAGAAATGTGATAAGTTGCCAGGTAAATTGGATGGTGGCATGAGACCAAAAGCATGGACATAGGGGGGCATAGTCTGAGCCATAAACTTGGAGTCACACTGGGGAGGAAAACAGTGAACAAATGAGCTGGCCATGCCTGTGCAGTGAGAAAAACGAGCCAGCACCTCGCTCCATGTCAGGTACTTGAAAGCCAGAAAAATATTCCCTTCTAGGGGCCAGTCTGCCATCACCGGGCAGAGCTGAGCTATTCCAGGTGATGTGGTTGGAGGTTTGTTCAAGGGTTTGCATCACAGGCTTGTGGTTTTCTTGAAGTTGGGGCAATTGGGCTTGTTGCAGGCCAACCCAATCACACATTCCTGAGTGTTTCAGATGCAAGATCGGAGGATATTGTATGTTAATGCTCCAGGATGGCTAATTTAACAGATCTTCATGGGCCTAAGTGAATTTATTTTTAATGTCATCGGGACTCCTCTGGATTTCCCCCAGTGTGGCAGTGATTGGTGGCTGGCCCACAGTGTACAGGGTCAACTCCAAAATCCCTGAGGGGCTCGGAAAAAATTTGAGATGGCACTGGATCAAACCCCAATTGTTCGAGGATAATTTTGAGCTCAAGCTCTAAAAGACAGATTACATCTTTGTTACAGCAGTAAACTACCAGACACAGCAAGTTTTAGCAGTGTCTCTTGCTACTCGTTTTTCTTGCTACATGACTTTCTTCTGGCCTCTTGGTACGTAAATTACCGTTGGAGTCACTGAGGCTTACCGCTTCCATTTTTCATGCATTACCATGGGAGTTTACCTATGAAGTACAACAGAGTGGAGATTTTACTGCCTTAAACTCCCATGTTCCCACTTACTGACACATCTTTTCTATCATTTGATATATCAACTTTAATTCGGCTGGTGAGCCCTGCTCAAACTCAAACTTGCTGCTCCAGATGGTCCCAAAAGTATTACGAGAAAATTTTCCAGGAGATGCACTGAACCCAGGAGGAAAACAAAGCGGTGAAGGTTTGTTCCAAGTGACTGTTCTGGGAGGATTAGATGGGGGATTTTTCAAGACTAATCTCTTTAAATGAAAATTTCAGAATTTGATTAATTTTTTAATCTGCACATGGATTTGCATAAAATTACCGCACTGCCTCATTCACATTTTATGAAAGAGAAAATGTCTGCAGCTAGGATGGACCAACTCATCACTGGTCAGCTATGAAGGGTCCAGTACACAAGTGGGTGCGCAGGGACAGGGTGAAAGGTCCTTTTGCCCCCGCTCACTGTGGTGGTCCTGCATCCATAACTGGGAAAGAGGATGATGGTGGACAGATGCAGAACGATGAGACCAGAGAGCTGCACAGAGGGTTTGCCAGGCAGGCAAGGGAGAAAGTAGGATGGAGTCTGAATACCTTTGTTTCAAGAATGTGCTGAGCTCTGGGAAACCCAGGAGTCCTAATTTCCAATACCCGTCTTTCTATATGTTTCTGGGAAAAGAAATATGTTGCTCTCATGATTGATTTACTCACCAGGAAAGTGTCAACAGGGTCTCTTTGCCTTTGATGGGGAATGTAGCCTAAGGCCAAACACAGGGAAGATAAGTGTTCTGTTCAGCATTTTATATATATAGATCAGTATCATTAGTAAAAAAATTAACTGGATTTGACATATGCATCTTACTAGTTTTTCTAGGTCACACTCCCTTCACTCCCTATATACCTTTTGGAAATGATTTTCCCATGCACTGGGGATTGCAGGGAAGAAAAATTTTTTACTAAAAAATCCTTCTGTAGCGCACTGCAGAACAGTACTACCCTGAAGCCAAGTCCATGCCAAGTCTACTTCCTTTCATGCTGCAATTTCTCAAACTCCCTATTCTGAGTCAACTTGCAATCAAAGTTGAGAGTCATTTAAAACACAGGGAAGGATCATAGTATTCTAGAGAAGATGAAAAGTTGCCAGCCTTGAGGACTGGAATAATAGAAAGGGGTCGAAATTCAGTACTGCAAAATACAAGGTCATGCTCTTTGGGATTAATAGCAAAAAATTATGAGCTCCTCGGTTGGAAATAACAGAAGAGGAGAAAAAGCCAGGAATATTAATCAGTCACAGGATGACAATTACGGCTGCCCTCTAGGCTGAGACAAGAGGCTATGGGGAAAGCGGAAAGCGGCAGATGTAATCTACCTTGACTTTAGCGAGGCTTTTGACACCATTCTCATGAACACACTGAAGAAGTGTGGGCTGGGCAAACACACTGTTAGAAACAGCTTGACCACGGGGCTCAGAGGGTGGAAATCAGTGGCTCAGGGTCCAGGTGACAGCTGGTAATCAACAGGGATTCTGCTGGGGTTTGTGTCACCCTACGGCTTCATTAGTGACCTGGAGGGTAGCACAGAGTGCCTAATTTGGGGGAAGTGCTGACAGAGCCACCTTCCAGAGGAACCGTGACAAACTGAAGGTCAGGGCCAACGGAACAGAAACCTCATGATGCTCAGCAAGGAGAAGTGTGAAGTTTTGCTGCTGGGGCAGGATCCCCGTGCATCAGGGTGGGCTGGGAACCAAGTGGTGCAACCAACTAAGGAACAACCTAATAGCAGCTACAACTACTTGAATAGTGGTTATAAAGATAGCGGAGATGAACCCTTCTTGGTAGTGGCAGAAAGTATAAGAAGGAACATGGCCACAATTTGCAAGCCAGGACATTCACATTGGACATTAGCAAAAAGTTCTTTATTCTTCTTATATGGATCAGGCCACTGAGAGAAGCTGTGGTCTCCATGCTAGGTGGTTTTCAGGATTTGGCTAGGCAAAGCCACTGCCAAGCTGATCTTGTACTGGTGATAGTCCTGCACTGAGCAGGAGGATGGAGCCAGCAGCTCCAGAGGTCCCCTCTCCCCACACTTCTGTGATTCCATGTTGTAACAGCAGGGACAGGGTTCAATGCTCCAGAGCATCACGCTTAGTTTCAAGAGTCCATAAAGAGATGCCAAGTTGTAGGATACAAGTCCTCCACACAAGCCTTCAATCATAACCGTGGGAGAGAATCACCATTCCCAGCAGAGTCCAACAGAAATCTATTCACCTGAGCAGTGTTGTTTCCAGAAGCATCTCTCTGAAATTCACGTCCACCCATCTGAGCAACCACGGGTCTGTCTGTATTGTGCGGGTTATGGTGCTATCTAATATAGAAATGCATAGGTAGAATGACTGCATTTGATCAATATTACTCAAGCAGCAATTAAACATTTTTTTCCATTAACTAGCTTTGCAGGGGCATTATCCATAATTCCTACTTAATGTGACATTTTGCTAGGAGATCCAATTATCCTGCCAGATAAATTCCAGCTTGGTATAAACTGACAAACTAAGTTCCAACGATTAGGAAGAAAGGCAGAAGAAAGAATAAAAAGGGAGTGACAAAATATCAAATCAACAACCCACGGTGTTATACCACTCTAAAACTTAGCTAAGTATTGTAGGTGTTCTGAAGTAAATTGTCTTCTGATGGTATTGGTGAGTCACCTTCAGGGCCCACATGAGATAATCCAGGCTTTGATCATGCAATTTACAGTGTGCAAGAGGCATGCCGTTCTGCGCTTCTCTAAAATCTCTCATCACACGAAAATCAGTTGTAGGTTTTGAACTGACCTGCAGTGGGGTAGCTGACCCCGAGACCCTCGGAAATAAGGAAGGCGTCTTTTGTTGAGTCCTCCTAGACTCCTGTGTGAAGATCTTGTCTCCGTTTCAAAGTAAAAATCAGTGAATCATTCTGACGAGCCAATCCCATCACAGCATGAAAGGGTGAATCGGGTTAGATGTTTAAACCTGTAACGGTGAACTCTAGTAAGCAAACAGTAAGAGCGAGTAATCTCAGAAAAGACTTTTGTTTCACTAAATCATATATGCACATAAAATAATTAAGCAGGTGTGAATGACGTGCAAGCAGACCTTTGACAATAGTTCCCGCACTTACTGTTGTTTGACCACAGGAGGGCAATATTATTCTAAAAGCAGAATCAAAATCTATTCTGGAGACTATGAAAGGAAAATGCAATTAACGTTTATGCAGGCATCTATGGTTTATTTTTTTTCCTTTTGATTCTGAGTTTTTGGGGGACCGAAATCACAAAAGATCTGGTATTCTTCTAAAATTAAAATAGTGAGGTGCTGGAAATCTTCATGGGGTGTGAGATTCTCACAGCTAGTGTTACACTTTTTAAGGTATGAGATGTAGAAAATCACAGACACGGAGCCTGACATCAAGATTCATGATAGAAAAAAATAAGAGTTCCAAGGTGTCGGTATTGGAGCACCAGCCTCAAAAGCCAAGGCGTGTGTGCTCAAAGCGCGTGCTGCTCATCTGTATCTGACGCCGCCTGTGGCGTAAGACCGTAGGGCTGCAGCTGCGGTGTTTCTGTAGTGCTGCTCGGAGGCCGGTTTTCGGAAGAATAAAATACACTGGGAAATAAAAATGTGTAACTGAACTGAAAGTAGGGGAAAAAGGAATGAGAAAGCGGCCATTGTGTATTTCAAAGAAGGGGGATGGCACGCCGGCCTGGCAGCGGCTACGGATACTCGCGGGAACGAGCGCTCGCCCCACGGAGCTGCACTCCGGGCTGTCCCGGGCAGATCCCCGGGGTAGGCACCGCCCCGCCTCGGCGCTGCAGGTCCCCTCCGGGGCCCCCCAGAAGCCGCCGCAGGCCGCGCGCCCCCAAAGCCTGCTTCCTCGCTCGTTACCACAGGGAACGCGGAAAAATACATTAAACTCCCTATCGGGCATATTACGCGCAGCGTAAAACTCGCCCGGGGGCCCCTAGACGCGCCGGAGCCCGCAGGCCCCGCGCGGGAGGGCGGCTCCACCTCGCGTCCCCCGAGCGGCCAGAGGCGGCTCCGGGCCTGCCCGGCACCGGAAGTGACACTCCCCCCCCAGCGGCGCGAAGCCGTTGCCCGCTTTACGGGATGACGTCACGCCCTCAACCCGACTTCCCTGCACCCCGCGAGGCACGGATGGGTGGGTAACGACAGCCCGGCCCCGCCGCAGCCGCCCGGCCCTGCCCTCGATCGCCCCTTCCCACCTCGGGCGCCGCGAGGGGCGGAGACGCTGACAGCCACCCCGGGCGGGGGGAGGGCAGGCCTTCCCGCCACGCTCAATATGGCCGCCAGGCACGCGACACCGCCCCCCGCTGCGCCCTCCCCAATCCCAGCAGGCCGTGCGCACGCCCCGCCCCCCCACCGAGCTCCCCCAACACCCGCAGCGGCCAAGTGCGCGGCCCCCCCCTTACCCAGGGTGCCCCGCGCGCCGCCCCCTGCCGTTCCCGGAGCAGCAAGATGGCGGACACAATGAGGAGGAGCCGCCTCTCCGCGGCCTGAGCGGGCCGAGCCGAGCCGGAGGGCGCCGCCCGCCCCGGCCCGCCGCCCCTCCCCGCCCTCTGCCGGTCCCCGTCGTCCCGCGAGGCTCTGCTCGTCCGCTCCCGCCGCCGCCCGGAGCCCCGCCCGGCTCCCCTCAGCGCCGCCGCCGCCCTCGGCGTGGCCCGGCCCGGCGGCGGGATGAAGCTGACGGACAACGTGCTGCGGAGCTTCCGCGTGGCCAAGGTCTTCCGCGAGAACTCGGACAAGATCAACTGCTTCGACTTCAGCCCCAACGGCGAGACCGTCATCTCCAGCAGCGACGACGACTCCATCGTTCTCTACGACTGCCAGGAGGGCAAGTGAGTGGCGGGGACCCGGCCTGGCCCGCTCCTCCGCCGGGCCGGGGGAGGGGATGCCTGCCTTCGGGAGGGCTGGGGGGGTTCTGGGGCAGGGTGGGGCTGCGAGGGCCGCCGGTTTGGCTGCTGCCTGTGGCGGCGTTCGGAGCGAAGCTGTACCCGGCTCCGCACCGGTGCGACTGCGCTGAGGAGGTGGCAGGTCTGTCTGCAGGCTGGTAAGCTGTAGCTTTTCTTCTGTTGTTTTTTAGTCTAGGTTTGTAAGTGGAACTGCAACGATGTCTGGCGAGGCGGGGGGAGATTATAAACGGTTAAAGTGGGGTGCAGAGATAGGAGGAGCATGGTTTTGTCTGCGCTACGGGCGTCTCTGCTTGTTACCTCTGGTAGACTGGAGCCAGCGACGGTAATTTCCCAAGTGTGAGAGAGTTCACTGCTGTGAGAACTAAATAGTTGTTAAGCTTAAAGGGTTGAGTCTGGTCACATTTCCAGGTCTCGGGATTGTTACGTATATGCCTACTGACTTCTCAGGCTTCTCTGGGCTTAAGTCTCACTAATTAAAATAGGAGTAATTGCTGTGAGCAGTGTACAGATGTGCTATTTTAAACAACCTAATTTGAGTGTAAGTTCTTGGATAAATGTTTTAAGCCAAAAGGTGAAGATGGTGTGGTGTGTGTTTGCTGTAACTTCTAAAGACTTGATGGTGTTTTCCTTAAAACCTAGTTCCTAAGCGGTGTCTGGGAACCTTGCAGATGAAGGTGGTCCTCTGTGCTTTAAATCTTTTTCTCTAGTTGCGTTTTTATCTGTAAAGCACAGTTAAATACATTTATGGTTTACATGCGTCTTCAGACGTTGTCTTAATTTATATTTTATCAATCACGGTGTTTATTGATTTCTGTTACTTAGGGGTAATGAATTAAGATCTGTGTGTTTCTCACTGAACAGAGTTGTCCGGTTTATCGTTCTTCTTTCATTGATCACACGATGCTTGTCCTGTTTTACAGATAAATCCCCAGAAATTTGCACAGCACTTGAGATATGGTGCTCTTGTTAAATAAAACATGGATAAAAACGTGCAAATAAGACCACCAGTAACACTTGCAGTTGATGTCTTGGAATGTACGCAAAAGGCATTTGTATTCTATGAAAATTGGAACAAATTGAGCCAAATGATGTCATTAGTCCATTAAAATCTCTCTCGGTTGGTACAAGTATGCATTTGGCTGCTTTAAATTCTTTTAAATTTTAAGTTTTGATTTTCATGTGATTCTTGCTGTAGAGATGTAATTCTGAGGTGTTTTTTTTTTATTTTGTAAAGTCAAGACTAGAGAGCATCACATACATATAGAAAGTGAAAGAAAAACAAGCATGTGTATTGTAGGAGAGAGAATGAAAAGGCAGGGTAATGCAGGGTTGAAAAAGAAATGGCTTGGGAGTTCCAGGAGGTAGATGTGTCAGTGTTGCATATATTTTCTAGTAAACCAGGTATTCCTAATCCTCCTGCTTTTTCAAGCAGACCAAGACATCATACTTGCTGTGTTTGAAAGATTGCATCCTGCATATTCTCTTAATTTTGTAGACCACTTATATGTTATTTTACACTTCTATTTAGTTTGCTTGCTTTACATGTTACAGTTGTTGGTGTTCAGCATCTGATAGAGTGAACTCTTACTTGAAATTACTTAATTTTTTTTATGTAAGAATAGGTGACTTTATACGTATGGTGTCTGCCATGGATTGTATTCTAGACCCTAATTATATACAATAGTAGAAGGGCTGAGTGATGTTAATGCAGATGGTATTGATTGCTCTTCCCCTTTCAAACTTGTAAAGAATAGTTTGATGGGTTGGGAGGCATTTGGTCCTTTCATCCCTATCTCCACTTAGTCCTGATATATGCTTTACAGTCAGAGGGTTTGCTTTAATTAAGTTAAATGTAGAAGATCGATGGTCGTCTACTGCAGTGTTACAGGGCAATGAGAGTAGTTTCATCAAGGTAACCCCTGTTTCAGGATGCATTTCTCTAGTGGTTATAAAATTAATTTGGAAGTTTCTCAGGTACTATCAATTAGCTTAAAAGTGTAAGTGTGACTTTTAGAGGTACCTAGGGATGCAGTACATGCTTTTTCTCTCACCTGGAAAGTTTTAGCTGTGAATTACTTTGTCACGGGAGATTCATGTGGAGATGAAAAATCAAATCTGTGAATGATTGTTGTTGTAACATAGTGGAATTTGGCAGTTTCAGGCGTACATTTTTTTTTTCCTTAAACCACCATTTCAAGGGCCTAGAACTCTTACCTTCTTGTATATGTCATTGCTAATGAATATAATGGCCAGGAGGAAACCCAACTGCTTGCTGGGTTTCAGTGTAAGATACTCCATGAAATGGCCAGAACATTAGAACTTTTCCCCATGTAAAAGTGACAAAATTTGTTGTTGGTTTTTTTTTTCCCCCCCTTTATGAGGGGTTCTGCTGGTAGAATTAAAAATGCAACTGTGTTTGGTTATACTTTAGGTATACCCTCATCCAGTTTGCTTTGTTTTGCCATACGAAAATGAGCCATACAGATACGAGAGTCATTACCATATCACCAAGCCCCATCTCAGTGAACTTCAGTTTCTGAAAGTGTCAGGACAGTTTAAACAGTTATGTGTAACCAAGAGCTGACAGGACAAGATTATCTCCTTGAAACAGATTCCCTTATCATGTATATTCTAAGCATAGGCAACAAGCTTGAAAAATTTGTCCTCCTTTTTCATGAGCATCCAGTAATTTTGGACCTGAGATTCCACTTGTATTTTAAAATGTGTAAACAACTGAATTGTGTGGGGTTTTTGGTTTTTTAAACTCATTCTGCATCACCAAATACCTTCATAATAGACTGGCTCAAAAGCATAACCAAGAGGCTTACCTGTGTCTGTTGGGGGTTAAGAATGAACTCTGAAAACTTTTAGAACGCAGTTGTGTATTGGGATGTACAGCAGTCCTTGAGGCTGGGAATCGGGCCTCGTGGCTGCAAATTTGTAAGCCTGGTATGATATAATGGTGGTCTAGCAAAGGTTTAGCTTGTGGTTTAGTATATATCAATTGTGTATTATTTATACAAATAAAGAGGTGATGATCTGACTCCTGCTTAGCCGTGGTGTTTACTAGGTGTATCAGTGAGCCTGCTTTTGGATGATGGTCTTACCTGCACTAGTAGTGATTCAAACCAAGGCACAGATATTATTACAAACCTCACCTGTGTTTTGTTTCGTCTTTATAGCAAATTTGACTGTGATCTTGTAAAGCATTTTTCTTTGATGATACTGCTTGATTTGCAAGTGGGCTGGATAGATTAACCTTAAACTCGGAATTATGTTTAGTGATTTTGATTTGTTTAAAAAAATATGTAAAACCTAGTTATCTTGTTTTGGAAACAGGCGGTTGGTCTTGTGTGAAATGACATGCTTCTGCTTGTATCAGCTTACATGAAAACTTTACTTTCTTAAAAGACAGAATTATTTTCTTTCCATCTTTTTGGTAAATGTGCTTTTGTCCATCTGTCAGTTTTTATTGTCTTGGTGTATATTCTTTGGTGTATATTCTTTTATTCTGAATAGAGCTTCTGAGCTTTAGACATTTCATAGATAAGCAAGAGCCAGACTAGGCATGAGATTCATAGTATGTTTTGAGGTTGGTGGGGTTTTTTTGTTGGTTTGAGTTTGTTTTTGTGTTGTATATTTTTTTTTTCCAATTTGGTCAACAGCATAGCTGAGGTAACTACAGAGAGCAGTATGGGGAAGTATATCAGGCATAATGTTACAGAATTTTAGTGTCTAAATTTACATTTGATGTGTTGTGTTTCATCTGTAGCATGTTTGCATCTGAAAATTGATTTTAAAATCTACTGGAGGAACTGAGGAAGAATCTGTTGAGATTTGGTCTAAGTGGTACACGTGGTGTATGGGTTTTAATTACACTTGCTGTATTGGCTTTCAGTTAATGGAAGCTTGTCCCCAGCAAGTTCATTTGAAGCCCTATGGCTTCTGCTGTTTGAGAATTAATCTTTAAGAATGAATGTCTATTTTTGTTCTGATATGAAAAGTCTCCAACTCCTGTTCTTGTTTGGGTGTGTCAGTTTGAGGCTAATGAAAACAAGGAAAAAGTTGAGCATTTTAGAAATACCTTGTCTGAGGGTGTAGTCTGATAAACTTTTCTTTTGGCAGCAATATTGGTTTAAACCGCTTCTGCTCTTTGTTTCCATTCCCATGCTGTCTTTGGTTTGTGTTGGTAAAATATTTTGTGGGCCTGTGTAACAACCAGAATTATAATTTCTGGATTAAAAATAACTCCCCAAAGAGATTGTATTATTTCTGATGTTGATTGGTACCCCTGTTGGTTGACTGCCCAGCTTTGAAACCACCGTGCTACCTCAGTGGAGGAAGAAAGGGGAAGGAGAGTGGTTGGAGACCTTGCACCGCTTAAACAGGCACTGCTACCGCTCCAAGATATGCTTATTAACCAGCTACTTCCAAGTTTACTTTGCAGTTTAAATTTCTAGTACTGCTGTACATCACTTGCTTACCAGACCCCTAAAAATCCAGTTCTGTACGTTTTCTTCGCTCTCACTAGAATGTCTTTAATTCTGTTGCAAAATGTTACATTTGAGTTTCATGCTTTAATTAAGATCGGATATGAGTATAATTGTCCAGTAGTTTGGGAGTCCCTGTGATACCATTGCTTTTTTAGACTACTGGTATATATACGTGTTTGTCTTAATACTGAGAAGCCCTATTCTGAATGAAACACCCCGTTCTAGGTTTTGAAGTATTGTAGGACAAAAAGACAAATTATTCTCAACCTAAAATAAGCAGCAGATGAATTAGAGATTTGGATGGGCAAGGGAATGATGAGGCTGTGCTGCTTGGCATTAAGGGCTTGTTATGCTAGCTCCTCATATTCTGTTTACAGTAGACATCATGGGGAAAAAGAATTTTTTGAAGAGACAAATGCATTTTGCAGGTGTTACAGGGAACTCCTCAAGCCTAGGGATGGTCTTGGAGAAAGCACCAAGGTGCTTGTTTGAAAATCAAATACAAATGCTTTTCTTTCTTTGTATGAAAACATCTGACCACTTGAAATGATTCTGTAATATCTCAATGAAAACAGGCCTTGTTAGTGTGGTGAGTTTTAGTTTGAGCTTTTTGTTGCAGAGAGTGCAATTATTTCTGCTTCCTTCTGACAGACCAAAGAGAACGCTGTACAGTAAGAAGTATGGAGTGGATCTCATCAGGTACACACATGCTGCCAACACTGTCGTGTACAGCTCCAACAAAATAGATGGTAAGTGATCAACTGGAATTGAGCATATTTAATCTCCTTACACTTAAAACTACATGCCTGGATAAATAGCTCTAAAGAGCTGGGAAAAAATTATAGCAACTTTTTGGTGGTAAACATGCTGTCAGAGACAGAAGAATTAATGTTCAACTCTAATGCACAACTTGGTGATATTCCTTTGAGCATGCTGACGTGAGTTTTGTTCATTGCTGCAATATTAAGGGACTAAAGAGTTAGTGCAATAAAAGTTTGGTTCTTGATTCTGCTGTTCACTTTGCTGTTTGATACGAGTGCCGTCAGTCAGCCTCTGTGTCTTAATTTTTTACACATGAAATGAGGTAGAAGGAGCATGTGGCCAGAAGGTGGGCTAAACGCCGTAGCTCTGCCTGGTACACACACAAGTCAGCTGCAACGGAAGGGCATGTTTTTCCATTCTCTGTACGCAGCAGGGAGGGCAGGAGGTTCAGGTAACTCAGGAGATCACCAGCCAAGCTTGGAGGAGGTCACAGAGCTCTTCTGAGATTAGCTTTGCTTCTCTTAATCTGTTTTTTCCATATAATGGACAGAACACCCATTTTCATGCCGTTTCTCCACAGTCGGTGTCTGAGATAGCTACACATTGTAAATTGGTGACATCGAAGGGCTTCTAGAGCTTTGTGACAGGCTGTCGTAGTTTAACCCCAGCCGGCAACGAAGCCCCACCCAGCCGCTCACTCACTCCCCCACGGTGGGATGGGGGAGAGAATCTGAAGGGTAAAAGTGAGAAAACTCATGGGTTGAGATAAAGACAGTTTCATCGGGAAAGCAAAAGCCGCGCACACAAGCAAAGCAAACCAAGGAATTCATTCTCCACTTCCCATCGGCAGGCAGGTGTTCAGCCATCTCCAGGAACGCAGGGCTCCATCACGCGTAACGGTGACTTGGGAAGACAAACGCCATCACTCCAAACGTGCCCCCCTTCCTTCTTCTTCCCCCAGCTTTATATGCTGAACATGACGTCACATGGTATGGGATATCCCTTGGTCAGTTGGGGTCAGCTGTCCCAGCTGTGTCCCCCCCCAACTCCTTGTGCCCCCCCAGCCTGCTCGCTGGTGGGGTGGGGTGAGGAGCAGAAAAGGCCTTGACTCTGTGTCAGCACTGCTCACGTGACGAAACATCCCTGTGTTATCAACGCTGTTTCCAGCACAAATCCAAACCACAGCCCCGTACTAGCTACTGTGAAGAAAATGAACTCTATCCCAGCCAAAATCAGCACACAGACTCTCTATTAATGTATTTGAGTTTAATTTAAAATTCAAATTTAGGAACTGGCACAATAAGTACATTAATTCTTCCTAAGGTTGGAAACAGCTAGAGTTCATTTCAAATTTTGTCTCAATTTTGTTTGTTGTAGTCAGTGTCTGAGAGTTTTTCAGTGAACACGTCTCTCACACAGCACTTCATAAATGGGTTTTAACATTGTATTTGTAAACTCATAATCATTTCTGGAATAGTGGTTTTGTTTTGGTTTTTCCTTTGCAGAGATAGAGCTTGACAGTAGAGATACTGGTGCCTTGTGGTGTGTGCTAGGTTACTTAAGGAACCTTAAAGGAACATAAAGAGTATGAATTAGAACAGATGGAAGTTAAGAGTTAGGAAGTCAGGTTAAACTAGAACCAGCTGGGCCTGAAACTAGAGGAACAAGGAAGTTTCCAATGGAATTGGATTTAATGGTGTAAAAGGATTAAAAGTGTGATGGGAAGCACTTACCTTTTTAACCTGTTTCACAGCCTACTTACTATTTTTTTAAGTTATTACCTTGTTATGTCACATTTCTGACTTGCCTGTTATTTAATTTACAATTAATTAACAATTTAATGAAGCATTTTTAATGCCATTTTGAGTTGTGAGGTTTTGTTTATAAGCAGTGGTAAGCCTTTGAGGAACCAAAACTTAACAGTCTCCATCTTGCAGGGTAGCATTATGATAAATACTTGATTAGAAGAAAAGAAAAAGATAGAATGTGAAACTATTTGTTGCTGTTACGAACTGTAAGCCTAATAAAACCAGCAGCGTGTTCTGTAGGGGACCAGATACTCTGTAGTCCCTAATGCATGCAGTCTTGGGCAAGGTGCATTGTAGTTAACCTGTTATGCAGTTACTGGGAGGGAAAATTAACCCAGGAACATGTTATAGGAGTGCTGGCGCCTGCTCCCAAGCATTTTATCTGTTGGAGTTGCTACCAATCCACTTCTGAAGATTTCCTCAAGACCCTGGAACCTAGTTCCTCTTGCCTGATTCCAGGCTGAGGTAGTAGTTTGTACAGTTTGAGGGTCTATGATACCACCCGGTACAGGAGATAACTGTACAGGCCACTGCCTTGCCTGGGACAGAGCGCTGCCAACAAAAAGGATCACAAAGGATCACAGTTCCCCAGTGCTTCCTCTTTAGCAAAGGAAGATGAAATTCTGCATGGATACTTCGGAAATCAGGTAACGACAGTTCTTGCAAGAAAAGCTAGAGAAGTGTCTTAACAGCATGCTTGAAGCATATCAGTTCTAGCCGTGATGGGATGTGACACTGGTGTTGGGGATTTATGTTTTGGATAGTCACCTCAGGTCACTTAGAGCCTTTCAGAATGGTGCGTCACCAGCGTCATGTTTCCAGCTTGATCAGTCAGCTTTAGTTTTCTTGTCAAGTGCTGGAGGGTGGTCTAGAACTCTGATCTCAACTTGATGTGAAACCTCAGGCAAAAATGGTAACTTCATCATTTTTTCACAGAAACTAAATTTTGCTGAATGAGCCTTTCAAAAAGCTCTGAACACAGTATCCCTTATAAGTATTAAAATGCTCTGCGCATATTGCATCCTCTTGGCTCTTGTTCTTCCGAGTCGAAAGTAAAAATGTCCTTTTCCCTCAGTTTATCTTTGGAGCCTCAGCAGGACTTGTTGTTACGGCAGTACGGAGTCTCTTGGCGCTGTATGGTGCGGGTGCCTAATGCCAATCTCTTCCATTCAGTAGCTTAAACTAGCATCCTCTAGCTAGTGTGAGAAGGAATTTTGCTGATGCTGCTTTCAGATATCAGAGGTTTAACTTGTGCTCTTCACGTTTCATCGCTCAGATGGATCTGCACATAAAGGTTAAAAAGTGGCTTCTGTGCTGTAATAATTTTTTCTTCTTGCAAGGATTTCTTTTAGTTTTGGGGGAAAGTCTCAACAGCATCTTCCACAATTCTGGGCTACTCTTGGTATGTTCATCTATACTCAGAATAAAATTACCATTTGAGACGTGTTGTGGTGCTGCTCTGATTTATTCAATATATTTTTAAGATTGCTTTAAGTGGACTAAGGTTTAGATTATTCCTCTGTCCTCCTCTTAAAGCTTAGCTGCTCTAAGTGCAGAGAATGATTGTCAGATTAAAAAAAAGAAGAGAGATTTGTTACTTTTTAATGGTCTTGTCCTGGCTTTGAAGTTCAGGTTTTTATCTTCTCTTTGGCTAAATGCTAGAATTTGCACATTTCCTATGCTTACTGTTTAGTTGGAGACTTATTTTCTGGATGTGTACGTAGGTAAGACAGCAAGATTCATGCTGTATAGCAAAAAAAAGTGGTAGTATCAACTTTGTAGATTTGATACTCTCAGTTTTGTGAGAATGATGGAATAAAACCTACTGGTATTTAAATTCTAGCAACTTTGAAGTTAATTTCAAAAAACTTGACAGTTTGCCTTTAAGATGTAATATGACTTTAGACTGTGGGAAGTATCTTTTCCTGGTGCCTGATTCCCAGTTTTGCCTTGGAAACCAAGTTGGTTTTTGTCTGTTTCTAACTTGATTCTGTTTCAAAGTTTGACTTGGAATCAAACGACCAGACCTAATCACTGTGGCAAGATTGCTGTTGCTGTGGGGAGCAAGTTTACTGTGTGACCACTTCTGGATAACGTTGAGTTCATGGTATAATAAAGCTTATGGTTTGTTTATTTTTTCAGATACAATCCGATACCTCTCCCTGCATGACAACAAATACATTCGGTATTTCCCAGGGCATACAAAAAGGTAAGATGTGGCTTAGAGACAGTACAGGAGAAATTGAAATAATGACTGTAATGAGCTTGAGTTACATTATACTCGATTCACTCTGGTTTTCACTTTGTAGAACTGTTCGTGGCAATTAGAGCTTGTACACAACTGCTGGGGTAGGTGTTGCTCCATTCACTTCTTTTGTGTGTGTCTGATGTATGTGTTCTTCTGTGTTGCAGAGTGGTTGCTCTTTCAATGTCTCCAGTGGATGATACTTTTATTTCTGGATCCCTTGATAAAACTATTCGACTTTGGGATCTCCGCTCTCCAAATTGCCAGGTAGGATGTCAAATTCATGTGCATAGTGTGTTGCATTTTCAGTTAGAAGGATAAAAATGAAAAATGGATGTGTGCTTGTTATAAAACAAAAATACTGCCAGAAATACATGCTGCTGATTCAGTGTTGACACCTTCCTGGAATGCTGAAGGAGCCTCGATCACAAATCTCTGCGAAATATGTATGTCGCATTGTGTAACAGCACTCACTTCCACCTATGTCTCTACTGGAGAGGCGCTGGGAAGAGCAAGAAATAACACCCACAGCTGATGAAACAAGAGAAGAGCTGGATGTCATCAGCTTGTTCATCAGGCTGCTACCCCATGCAGAGAGTGTTCTCTCTTAGCCAGCATCTCTCCTGGGTTGGGAATGCATCTTACCTGCGTGTTTATAGTGTGTGTTTAAAATTGATGCCTCGATGCAATTAAATTTGATGAAGAAACATGATTTAAAGTAACACAGCAGCCATATGGCCTATGCCCTCCTTGAGTCACCTTTGTTGTTCATCAGACCTGTTTGTGAGCAGATTTAACTTTCTAGCAAGGCAAAACCCTATTTGTTTTTATTTGTTTTGCTGGAATACTTTACTGTACTTTTTTTTAGTGGAAGCAGGCTTGTGTGGGCTGGGCAAAGTACCAGAGCTGGCAGCAGGGACAGGAATGAAAGACTAGGAGTAGAATCTCCGCCTTTTATTGGTGATGAGCTGCTTTGTCCCCATATCTGGACACGTAGTGTTGTGCTCTCATATTTTCCCATCTCACTGGGACCATTTTGTTTATGAGAGGGGGATATTTAATTATTCCAGATGAGTAACTGTAAATGCAAAAGGAAGAAAAGATGACATTTCTTACAAAATGGTTGTCTTAAAAGCAAGCTTTTTCTGACAAGTCTTAATTTTGCCTTTCTCCGGGAGTATGTCTTTAATGCCAATGTGTAAGTTTCCCTTGGGATGAATCTCAATCTCAAAGTTGCTACAGATGAGATAGGGTTGTAAATTCAGTAGCAGTTCTGTGATTTATGCTAGTGCCTGAAGTTGTAAGAATGGTAAAACTAGGATTTGTAACTGGAAGTTTGGGAAACAGGTTGAGGAAGTGTTACTTGTACTTTTCGATTTGCCCATGAGATGGCAGCCGTAGTGCCTAGAAATATTGTCGGGAAGCCAGAGGTGTCCCGCTTGTGAGGGCCCTAAGTGTTGGCTAGCTTACTGCCTAGCCTTCAGAGATCACAGGAAAAACTGACCTAAATCAGAAAGAAGAGAGAAGTAGTGCTAGACTTCTCTAGAGAAGAATGGTATTTCAGAAATGCAGAAACTTCTTAAATGTATTGTTGATTTAATCGAAGATGTGTTCTTATTTATGTGCATGCAGTTACATAAGGACATTTGGCTAACACGCAGAGACCTGCCAGTCAGCATACAGAAAATTATATGCCTTGTGGGCTTTTACCAAATTTTCTCAAGTCTTTTCTAGTATGTGAGTTAAGGAAAAGTTAACATTAAAAATAAGCACTGATACTAATCTGTCAATTTTAATATGTAAGGTCTGTTGGCTTCCAGAAGGTATGAGTTTTCATTAAACAGGCATGGAAAGTTCAGCAGTGGTGTTCACTTGAGCTGTTTCTACTTGCTTTCAAAATACTTTTTTTTTCCCTCCTTCGCAACCGTAATTGGTAGAGCGTTGCTATCAATCTCAGCAGCAGTGTTTTGTGGCACTGTCTGGTGTGGTTATTAATGCAGCCACATCATCCTCCCTTCTCTGGGTACTTTTTGAGTGGATGACAGCTCGAATGAGGTCTTGATTTCTTCTGATGTAAACTTTGTCATTGCAGGGAACTGGAAGCTCTGTATGATGACCTGAAGTAGTCAGAATTGCTTTTGAGAAGCTGAGTTCTGAACCTTTGTAAAACCTCAGTATTTACAATTGAAATTCAGTTGTTCCACCCGTAGGCTGCTGTCCTGCTCACAGTGGGCTCAAAGGGTGGTAGTAGAAATGTGAGCATCAGTTTCGCAAAATAATTTGGACGACTTCTATTTTCTAGGGTTTAATGCATCTCCAGGGGAAGCCTGTGTGTTCTTTTGACCCAGAAGGGTTGATTTTTGCTGCTGGAGTCAATTCTGAAATGGTGAAGCTTTACGATCTCCGTTCTTTCGACAAGGTGAGCTACCCTAACTTCACTTCTTACACTTTTTAGCTTGCAAGAAGTAGTCTAAACTCAGTGCTTAGAGGCTGGATTTGTTTACTCCGACTTACTATCTGGGATGCCTGCTTGGCACCTAGAGAGTTTTCGGTAAGGAAACATCTCACAGACAGGGAGGGGTACGTGCTGTCACCAGATCCTGAAATCCACTCCTGAACCAATGTTAAAGTTCCACTAACTCTTTAACCTGTTCCAAACTGCTGTTTAGGCTTTTTGTTGTTGTTGGGTTTTGGTATTTTGTTCGGGTTTTTTTCCTTGCTGCTTATTCTGGGAAAACACTGGCAAAGATGGAGCCAGGATTGTCAGAAAGGATGGAAGTTTCAAAGGAAACTGTAATTGGGTGGGCAGCTGAACTGGCTAAGCACTGAGCATAGTTAGTTCCATGGTTTCCAAAAAGTCAGATGACAATAACACTGGCTCAAGCTCTTCAATTAGCAGCCTTGTTTGAAAACTTCATCCTACCTTAAATTAATTTCTGCTGTTGAATGTGGCAGAGTATGGGACTATTGGGTATTGAAACACCCTATCGTGGCTCTTTCTTGCTGTGGAAACTATGGATTCGTACTTTTTTGAAACTTACACGTGCAGTGACATGTTTTTGCCATGACGCTTTCCTTTGGTATCTTAGGACTAAAGATTTTCTTTTGAAAAATCTTAAACTTTTTCCTGAGCTAAGGTTAAAAGCAGACTCGTTAGCAGCAATGCATACAGAGTCTACATCATATTTCCCATTTTTGATTGAAGGGGCCGTTTGCTACGTTTAAGATGCAGTATGATCGAACGTGTGAGTGGACAGGCCTGAAGTTCAGTAATGATGGCAAGCTCATCCTCATATCGACTAACGGAGGGTTCATTCGACTGATTGATGCCTTTAAAGGAGCTGTCCTGCATACGTTTGGGGTGAGCATGTTGCCTGTGTTACCTGCTTGAAACTTGGTGTTAGCTTTGGGACCTGGTGCCCTTTGGTTGCGAGATTACTGTGGACACATTCTCTACTACATATTTTCCTGTTTTGTGTCCTAGGGTTATAACAATAGTAAGGCTGTCACGCTGGAGGCATCATTCACACCAGACTCTCAGTTCATCATGATAGGTAAGATAATTCTTCTTGAAAGAATTCCAGTGCTCTGAAATTAGGTGTGTTATGTAGGACTAAAGTTGTGTCTGTTTTGGGAAGCAGAATGTATTTAAATAATACAACGCAGCTGGAAGCTTTCTTTGCATCGATAGTTTTCTGTTTTGTTAGTTTACTCAGCATTTTCTAGACTGAAATATAAATGAGCCTGCAAGAAGACTTTTATTTTTTCCTTTATATATGAACACTATTCCAAAAAAGATAAGAAACCGGCAAACTATTGTGGAGATCTGTCACATGATTTATGTCAATGATCCTCAGCCTGTGGCTAGGATGCACTCATGTGCTGCCTCTGAAAGTGTTTTGGGGCTGTATGTTGTGGCCTCCATTACCTAATGAACAAGGCACCTGTCTCTGCTTGGGCGATTGGTCTCATAGCCTGGTGCATTTGTACCCCTCCCAGGGACATTCCTGCACTGGCGACGTGCTGGGGCAGCTGCATTTTGTATATGTGGTTCTTATAAATCCCCATGTCTTTGGAACAAGCTCTGCTTAACCCTTGGTAGAAGCAGTAGGCATCAGCCTGATGGCTTCAGCATGATTCCTCTGGCCCTGGCCCCCTTCCTCATCCCCTGCAGGAGGGACTCTTGAGTGAAGTGGGTGGCAAAAAGCAGTTGCAGCTCCTGTAAAGCCTGGTGCTGCAGGTTGGGTACCTCAAGGTAAACCCTTCGGTCACTCTGCTACACTCTGCTGCCCAACAGGGCCCACGAACACAAGTCAGACACATTTGTGTGTGCTGCCCTCTCCTAGCACTTTCTTTTTGTTCTTATTTATATGGCTGGTGTGTCAAATATGTTTAACTTTGTGGTAATTGGTATCCTGATCCTCATTTTTCCTGGGTGAGTGATAGTCTTGGCAAAACTTCTTTTTTTGTTCTGGTTGAGAACTTCCTGATTGCAGAGAAAGCGAGGGTGGTTCTTTGTTTAGTCTGTCTCTGGAGAGCACTTTATTGCACATCTTTACCTTCCTGTTGTGCTACCTTCCAAATGAAAAATGTAGTGGAAGAAGTTCTAAAACACTTATTTCTGTTCAGTTTTTACATATGGTTTAAGTTGTTACTTGTGCTTCTTAATTTTTCCATCCTGAAAGGCTTACATATAAATACAGAAGCAGAAGAAAATTCCTTGCATTTTTATTAGGAATCCTATCTAAAAGCAGACTCGAACTGAATTATAAAAGTGTTAAGTGCCCAGCCTCAGGGTTTGCAAAATGCCATTTTAAAGTGAAAAACATGTTCCGTTTTAGCAATGTGGAGAGTTGACATCTCCAGTGAGGCTTCTGGTATTTGGCATAGTGCATTGGTTACCTTCAATGGTAAAGCCTTTGATTTGATTCTGTGCCTACCAAGTGAAACATTTCTCCTTCTGTGTCTGAACTGAGAACTTGTGTGAACAGTGACTCTTGGACCCCGCTTTTGGCCTCTCGCACATCGGTACAAGTTGGCAAGGGTCTCCCCTCCTTAGTTGGATGGTGTCAGCTCTCCTTTTCTACTGGGTGACCGTAGTTGTTGACCTCTTTACCACAACAGCATTGCACTGCGTTGCATAGTTGAGTCTCTGCAGTGCAAAGATCTAAACCTGCTGTTTGGATACAGGTGTGTAAACTCTAGTGAGGTTCTGTAAATGCCCTAGTGATACTTTGGGAATTTTAAAGTTTAAGCTATGAAGACGAGGCATGCTTGTTCCTACAGTTCTGTGACAGAAAAGGTTATGTACTTCATTTTCCCTGCTCGCCTCTCCAATGTATCTTGCATATCTTGTTTTCCACTCCCGCCTGCAGGTTCGGAGGATGGGAAGATTCATGTTTGGAATGGGGAAAGTGGGATGAAGGTGGCTGTGCTGGATGGGAAACACACAGGTCCTATAACCTGTCTGCAGTTCAATCCAAAATTCATGACTTTTGCTAGCGCATGTTCCAATATGGTAAGGAAAGTGGTTTAAGTTCCTCCTAGCTCAATGGGTGCTGACCCTTTTAGAAGTGAATCTGAGAAGGCTGAGTGCTACTGATGGGGATTTCCTTGGGCTTTGGTGAAAGCCAGGCCCCTGGCCTGCGCCTTACCTGGCGCAGCACACCTGGGAAGGCAGCATTTGAACGCACACATCAAAGCAGAGCAGTGAATGAATGCGCACAGAAGTATGAGTTCTTTAGGTCACTGTACACAGCTGGTATTTTCAGTTTGTGTAAGACTGGCTTGCTCTGGAGAACGTGCAATGCAAACCAAACCAGCGTAAGCACGGATTGTAACCTTAGACCGCTGGGAGGGTGTTGCTGCCTCTTTGGTAGTCTCTGCCTGTGTTCTTATGGAAGGTAGCAGGGATCAGCTCTTAAGTGTGCTGTAGGAGAGATTTCTGTTCTGCTCTGTAAAAGATGTTCGTTCTTTCCTCTTTTGTAGGCCTTCTGGTTGCCAACTATCGACGACTAATTCCTACGCTGCAGCTGCTGTCGGATGACTTCCATACTGCTAACAGCAGCACATTGTTGCAAGCATAGTATTGGAATTGCCTAGGTCTCCTAGACTGTGTTCCTGTTCCTGCGTATGTTTCCATATGTCTCACCTTAATTTGCTGCATTCCTTTGCGAGGACTCTTCCACTTGACCTCCTAGCATGTTCAGAAGCGGCATGCTACACGTTCTTACCTTCCAGTCCGTGCCAGCAGGCTTCAGCCGAAGTTGGAACTGACACAGTATTATTTCTAAGAGCAATGAAGTCTGTTTTATTTACAAAATGTTGCATTTTTTAAGCTGTAATTGTGTGTTTTCCTTCTGTAAGTGCACAAGGCTATTGATGTTCCAAGGTGGAACGTGCAGTTCCTTCCCATAAGTGCATGTTTTTCACATCTGGGATTTCTGGTTTCACTGCAGTCCACAGATGCAAAATTACTTCTGTGCCAAATGTGAACACTGACCATTTTCAACTTAAACAGCAGATGCTGGATTCTCTTGCAGTGGAACACGTGCCGAAAGAGTGGGTGACTGTAAATATACATTATACATCCTGTCATCCTTTTTCTGGTGATTTAGCGTGCAACAAACCATACAGGTTTTGTCCACTGCCAGAGCTTGCAGAAGCCTCCCTGCTGTTTGGTGTGCCAGCATCCCGGAGGGCGCAGACAGCACTGATGAGATCCGGTCAGCGTCCCAAGCAATAAAGGAGTCTGTCAGCAGGAAGATGGAGAAACCAACTAACCGAGACTGAAAGCACAGTCTGCCTGTGTATCTTCCTTGTGTATCATCTTGGCTGATCTTACTTGTAAATATCATGGGGGGGAGGGCAGTGGGAATGGGCCATATTTTTTTACTTTTAGATATTAAAGAATATGACGTGGGCCAGTATTGTGGGGTGTGTAGGCTGTTTACCTTCACCGATGCAGTTTTCCCCTCCTGGTTTGTAAATAAGCTCCATTAAATTCTCCCCACACCAGGCTTAGACCTGTATCCCTTTGCTGATAAAACTGACGTGCAGTTAGTTCATCATGCGTTTTGTTACAGGCCCTGCAGGTTTTCAGCGATAGCCCTGAAAGAGCGACGCTTCCTTTGTTGGATGGTGTCTTCAGAATTGAATTTTAAAAATCTTACACGTCACTGTGCTGACTCTGCTTTGCTGTGGTCCTGCTCCAAGGAATGCCCCTGCAAGGAGGTGGGAGGGATGTGCCCCCCTGCTCCAGAGGGGCTTGTGGGCAAATGGCACAGAAAGGCTGGCAAGCTGGTCTTCAAGCCTGGTTCCAGTTTCTTTTTCCTGAAACGTTGCATTGATCGGATGTATCCACCAGCAAGCCGGGACAGGCTCAGTGTAAATGTGTTCATTGTATTCTTGCCTTTCCAAACACACTTGGTTTTATGTGCTGGGTCACAGCTTGGAAAGTCCATTCTTTCCCTCACCCAGTCACGTGTGCTTCCCCTCTCCTAAATGTAGGATGCTGGTAAGGTGACAAGCACAGTAATGGGCGTGTTCTCTTTGCTCTCAAGTGCCATTCCATACTGGAGGACAGTGCTCGAGCATTTTACCTTGGGTCAGTTGTCTAGATATTCCACTATTACAGCAAAGTTCGTCTCAGCTGTGGGGCCCCGTGTATAATTCAGAGCATGTCTCCCTGGAAAAGTAAATCAGCTTGTAGAACAGCTTCTGTTTTGCTTTTCCTTGCCCTTTTTTTTTTTTACAGCCCTTGTCAGTGGAAATGTGCTGTGCTAAGAGCTGGGGATGGGGAATGAGCATTTCTCCACTGCTGGTTCCTTTAAAGTAGCAGCACATGCTGAGCTGCAGCATTTGCCTGTGACGGTCAGCAGGAAGACTGCTGTGCATGAGGCAGTCTGATAAACTTGATGTTTGGATCGATGCTGTGGTTGAAGCTTCTCCTTAGGCTCCGTGGCTTGCCTCTGCTGATGCTGCCGCATGAGTTTAGAGCCCTTTGTAATGGCACGGGCCTGTGGTGGGAGTTTGCCATCCTCCAGACTGGAGGAGGGAAGGGAACAGCAGACTGATGCTTTCGATCTTGCCAAAGAGGCCTGCTGTTGGAGATGCAGATGAGAGATTCGTACTACTACACCAGCATCCCTCTTCCCGGCATGTAGCGTCCCACTGTCGCCCATAAATGCCCAGCGTAAAGGGAGATGGGTATCTTGGTCCTCACAGTTGACTAGGTTTCCACAGCCACTTCTTCAACTCAATATTGCTGCATTTCAGGCTGCTTGGTGCTATTTTACCATTTTTGGTGTGTTTGTAAGCAGCTGTATTTTGCAGTGGTTTGTAACATACAGGTATTTGGGATTTGTAGTGCATTTTAACAGTAGCAAATCATCTTTCAGGTTTTTACCAAGTCTGTTGCCTGAGGAAGTGAACAGATAGCCTCCAGCCTTTTTTCTTGTTACTTTTCACAGGGAAGCATTTGGAAGTCTTTTATTCTGAAAATGCTCTTTGCTGATGTGGTTTGAGTGCTTGTCTAAAGACCGTTGTTCAGCTCTTTTCCACTTGCAGTGTTGTAAAACATGGTGCGTTGCAGCATGAAATGTTTAAGAAAGAGGACCAAAGGACTGATCTGGGAGGACACATACACTAAGAACATCAGTGGCTTTCTGAAGTGAAGATAAATTTGCAGGTTCGTGCACAACACAGCACTAATGCTCAGTTCAAAATTAAAGCTGAATGCCTTCCCAGGGCCGATTGCCACCCACACAGGCAAAGACATCTTTCTTGTTGATGTGGCACTGGGTGTTTTCCATCTGCCTTTAAAAGAGGGAAATGTGCCAAGTGGTGTCAAGGAACTTGAGTATCACGTGTTTTTCTAGAAAGTGAGACAGGAAAGGTGAATAAAGCTTTTAGCTTCCAGCGTCTACGTGCTTCTCTTAAAGTATCAGGACTGCAATTCCTGTGCTCTTCAGGGCAGCCCGCTAATGAGAAACGGACCTCATTAAAAACAGCTCTCCCAGGTCTAACCGAGTCTCCGACCTTATGTAAAACCAAGCAGGAAACAGCATTCTCCCTCCAAATTTGACATCTAAAAGATGAATCCCTTCCGTGTTCTTTGGGATGAAGTAAAGACCTTTCTTCAAAACCAGGGGGAAGTGAGACACAACAGCCCACCTCTGAATAAGCAGTGGTGGTGGCTGAGCACATCTGCTTGGGCCGTAGGAGATTTCGGGTGTAATTCTCTTCTCCAGGTTAGTCTTGTGAGAGTTTTGGTGTGGTGGTTGGTTGTTTTTTTTTTTTTTGAGGCTCCCAGGTCCTTGGCTAATGTCCCAACCCCTGCTCTGGGGCACACAGGAGCAATTCAGTGAACAAATTTGGAAGCAGCAGTGTATCTTCTCCAATGCCTCTTGACTATATTTGCACTTTAAGAGACTTCACCTTGGTTTTGGGTCAGGGGCTAGGATCCTGGCGAGCCTTTCAGAAACTGGTCTGTTTGGTTGTGAGCTGGTATGGGGAGTTTGACTCCTAGGTGGTATCTGCCAGATGAGTGTAAATACATAAAGTCAAATTATGCTTTGTCACAAAATATGTGGAGAATTCAGTGTTGTGGCTGTTACCAATAAATATTTTGTAGAGAGATCACCAAGTGCTGTAAATTCTGCGTTTGTCCGGTGTGATACAACTTGCTGGTTTCTTAGAGGGGGAATGGGAAAATCATCCATTTTTTTTAAAGCCCCTTTGTTTTGGAAAGTCAGAAGCTCTGTAGTGGAAATCGTGATGCTCTGGAGCTATCCCTACATAAATTGCCCATTTTAAGAGGTTTTTCTTGCCTAGGAATGTACCAGGATAGGGAAGCAGTCTTGTGACAGCTACTTGTTGAGGTATGGTGCCCTAGGTGGAGGGGTGTTCACAGAAGCCTGTGGTCTGGATGGAAGAGCTGAGCCCTTTCTCAGCAGGAAGGTGGGGAAATAGCTTGTTGCTTTAGAGTACCAGGAGACTTGGATCATTACAGTCAATGTATATATAGCATTACAGCTGCTGTAGGGGGAATGACAACTAGCATCAGGTTAACACGGGTAAAACTCCACGTGCATCATTCTCAGGTTAAGCTCAAGAGGATGGGGGAAAAGCGGAGGTGGAGAGAAATGTGTTTTGTTCTATCCCTTGCTTAAACCATGAGCAGATAGCCGAGAAGGCTGCCTCATTCCTGGGTCCAGGCCTCCCACTGCAGGAAATCATCTTCTGACACCTAGCCCTCGCGGTAGTACTGCTAAGGGAATACCTCTGGTGACAAACCGGCTTTCGGCAAAGACAAATCCTAAGCAAAAACTCCTCTGCAATTTTGTGAGGCTGTTTTTCTCCATCTTGGGTCTGTTTAAAACCTCTGACAGGAATTAAACTGCAGTAAGATGCATGAAAAAGTATTTTTATTTGGACTTTCATCCTTGTGGAACTTAAACACACACTGGGGTTTGTCCGCTTCACTAGGGAATCTTGGACCTTGAATAAGGAATAATGAAAACAAGAGTGGGGGCTCGGGGAGATGGGAAGCTTGTCCAGACCTGAATTTGCCTGGCTAAGAAGAGAAGCAGATCCTCAATTTAAGGCACAACTCGGTTTGGCATGTCTTCTGCGCTGCTGTTCCTGTTGTAATGAGTGTAAGCGCTTGTGATTCAGCACTGCAGACAAATTTGAACAAACCGGTTTTATTTTACTTGGACCTGTTCTACTAAATCAGCTGATGTACTTAAACACTTCAGTTCTCATCAGTGCTACTGCTACACAACCAGCTTTGCTGTCAGAATTGACCTGAATGAATAGAAGAAGTGTTAGCAAGTGTTGCGGACTAAGATTTGTTAGAAATCTATACCTTGCATTACATTCCAATGTACTTAAATCCTCTTAAGTAACAGTAAGCACGTCTCTTTACACAGGAGGCTCCTGTACACCGATGCGTAGGTTCATCTGCTAACATCGTCTGTTTTAAGGTGGTGCTGCCTACAAAGAAACTTTCTCAAGAGGTCTGGGCTACTGCTTCTGCCTTTGCGTTAGGTATGGCCATGCCTAACGCTGTCTCAGCAGCAGCTCCTGGGTTGTCAGTACCTCTTGCGTTACAGTGAACGGATACAAGGGACACTTCAGCTTACGCATCCAGTTTTACACAACTTAGTTCAAGTCTGATTAAAATCCAGCTCTTGAGACTGGCTGGATCTCAATTGATCCTCATTCTTCAGTATTAAAAAGGGAGAGGGGTCACTAGAAACGTGGATTTGAGTCTCGCTGTACCACAACGATCTTAGAAACAGTACCCTTCAGCATGCGTGGCCCCCTTTTGCAATTTCTCCTTGGCCCAACAAGGAGAAAGGAGTAAGGGGAATGATTTGTTGCCCACTGTTCCTCTCTTGCATGTTCTTAAGGAGCTAATGTTCTTGTTGATCTTCTGCGTAAGTGCTGGCTGTGCACTTTCAGGTTCCACTGCAGATGGTTTTGCTGGAGGAGAGCATACATGCACAGCAGAAATCCCTCAGTCTTGGGCTGATGGTGAATAGCACCACAGGAGGGGGACACAGAGATCCTGCGTGTCATGCTAACAGTCAGTCCTCATCCCTGTTGTGTAGTGGAATGACAAATACAGAGATGTCATCGTAGGATGCCTCGTGGCTGTCATCCAGCATCCACTGGTGGCCTCTCTTGTCTCCCCTTGCTCTGCATACCAAGCACTTGGCCAGTTCTGAGAATCTGTGGGTGGAAAAAGGGCGAGGTTTGGTTTAACGTGGCACTATCCCTTAAGAACAACATTGAGATGTTATCAAAACGGTAGGCACCAGCTTTACAATTGTTTCTTAAGGATGGGGAAAGATTCGGAGGCATTTTCCAGAGTGACAGAAAAGACAGCTTGGTCATGGCAGAGCTGACCTGGAAGCAGAGTGATCTCAGCCTACTTTTGGTCTGACCAGGTTCTCTGGAAGGGAAAACGATGGCAAGGCTGGTATTACCTGTGAGGATCTGTCCTGTTTTCTGCAAGGAAGCTCCTGACCATATGGGCCACCTCTTTGTTGCACAGAACATCCCACAGGCCATCAGTTGCCATGATGAGGACATCATCTTCCTTAATGGCATGCAGAGCAAAGTCAAATACATTCACCTGGAAAGCACAGGAGTAAATCAGTGACAATTCCTGCAGTGTACCGGAGGGGTCAGGGAGATGAGTCTTCCCCTGAGAGATGACTTAAATGGTGGGACCAGGTTGCTTTGAATCTTCTACATCCTCTTGCTGCTATGCTTCTAGATTACTCTGTCTTGGGGATTCTCTGGGCAGCATGCAGAGGTATGGGGGATGGAAAAAGGACATGGCTAAGACCTGCCAGGTCTGTAAAAGGTGGGTGCTGTAGAGGAGGAGCAGCCTGTTTAATTCCCTCCTGCAATTCCCATGTGCTGCGACTGACCTTGGGAATGCAGGAGAGGAAAGGTTTGACTTCAATGTTGGTGTCGATGACTTTGAGTTGATGATCCCCCAGACCTCGAGAGACAGCCAGAGTCCCCAGCAAGCGAGCCTGGCCCCAAACAAAGCAAAACAGTATTGAAACATAAGATGTGGCACCTTTAAAGGCTGACGTGTGGCTTGTCCTGACTGATCTATGTGTTGCATTTAGGACCCTTCTCCAAGCATCACCCAGAACAGCCCCCGGAGACTTCAGAGATGCAGAAGCGATCAGAAGCAATGGCCTGATGGGGCATGGAGACAGCCTGCCTGCCTGCGGATGGCTCCCGGTGGCCTGTGGTGAGCTCTGGAGTTAATACTCTGGGTAACGCTACAGACCAGGAAGCCTGTGGTGGCATCTGCTCTTGATTTGGGGTGAGGAGGAAGAAAACTGGGTTGGTTCAGGGGGGCGTGGGGGTGGAAAAGGGGTCCTTTCCCCTGGCAAAGGAGGTTCTGCACTGACTCCTTGCAAAGGGGATGGCATGTGGGTTGTAGTGCTGGGGAGGTGATGGGGCTTTCTTCTTGACCCCAGCAGGCAGATGCTGGATGTGTGCAGTCATTGCTTCGCCCTGCCTCCTCCTTCCCTCTCCAGGCTCCTTTTCTCAGCCTCTCCTCGAGGAAGAGGATTTGTGGGAAAGGCAATAGTTAGAGCTGGAGGAGACAGTCCAAAGTGGGATCTGATGAAATGAGCCCTCATCTGAAATGAGTTCTCGTGTGCAAGGGGAGATGAGGAAAGGGCAGGCTGGCTCGGGGCTGATGTCTGCTCCGCTAGCAGGTGCTGCGGAGGAGGATGCAACCTCTGCTCTGGAGGGCTCTGGTTTACACTAACCAGGCAGCATGGTGTAGTGAAGGGAGCTGCTATATCGGGGCTGTGGGACTGTACCGGGCTGGAGAGCCCCAGAGCACTGGGTGCCCTGCAGCCCCAGTCTGTTGTAGTGCCCTGGAGCGTGAGTGACAGCGACGCTGAGGACCCCCAGCAGACTTGTCTCTGCCTTCCCAGTGTGTAAAGCATTAAGCTACCTGCTTCCCGTGACCATGGACAAGAGGATACTTGAGGTCGGCTTTCTCCACCGTCTTGTATCCCCTAGAACAGAGAATTCACCGTTGATTTGGGATTTGTCTGACTTGAAGGTACAACCCAGCCAGAGCATTTTGACCATTGTGGTGCCCCCATGCACCGAGGCAGGGGCAAGGTGACTTGCTGAAGCAGAGGCAGTGAAGATGACCTCTTGCTGAACGCCCAGATGTTTTTCCCTCTCCCTTTCCTCCCCAGCTTGTACCTCACAGGAGCCCAGAAGGACCACCTCAACTGTTCCCTAACCGCCCTGCCAAGGCCCCAGTCCTTCAGTCAGGGGGGAGTATGCTCACAGCATCCTTCACCTGATCTGGCACAGCTTTGCACCATCAAGCCCACCGCTCTCACCAGTGGGGCATGCCCCTTCTCCCTTCACCTCCCCATCACCATGAGCAGGTAAAGCTGCCCTGTGCCGCACCCTTATCCTCAGGCAGAAAGGACTCACCAGCCCTCCATGAAGTAATCCCGGTACAGGACCTTCTGGCCCACGTCATCTCCCTTCAACCTCCGTGGAAACTCGAAGCGCGTGAACTCGCCATCCAGGAGCTTGGGGAAGAGAAAAGCCTGGAGGAGGGAACGAAGGCATAAGGATGGACAGGTTCTGCTTCAGCGGAGTAGGGCACCAAAACTGCTTCTGCCTCGGGACTGGCACTCCCAGCAGCAGAATGGAGAACAGAATTGGGAAAGCACATCCCAAGGAGGACGTGAGCATCTTCCATACCAAAGGCTGTTGGTTGAATCTTGTCCCCAGCCCTCCTTGGCTAGTGCCAGATGACATTCTGGCCACACAGTGGCCTTCGAGGAAGGCTGGTGGTTGTCTTGCCACAAGCCCTCTCTGACCCAGCGGGGTGCTCGCAGCTGGATTGTCTGATGCACGGAAGGAGTCACTCACCAAGTGCTGGATTCGCTGCCTCTCTGTCGCGGGTGTGAACTCGCAGCTCATGGGCACAACGTTGTCCTTCAGAACAAGAATCGCCCTAGGAGGGGGAAGAGGCAAAGAGCTGAGCTCTGTCCGACACTGCAGCCCTCCTCTTACCGACGCCAGCCCCAGGGTCAGCCAGGTGTGGGACTGGGGGTAACCGATGGCAGAGCAACATCGGAGAATAGCTCTGCACCCAGGAATGTTTAAAAATGCCAGTGTATTTTAAATAACTCCATTGCAATTGCACTGTTGCAGCAGAGAGCCTGCCTGGTTTGACGATGGTGGAGCTCACTGCTAGAGGAACGGTGGGCCAAGGCCAGATGAGGAAGCTCTTTAGGATGCTTTGAAATCACCTTCCACTTTTAAACACCTTCCAGGCTGAGCTTACTGCTGCACTACCATCCCTTGAAATGCCCAAACCCTTCCAGGAGGCATGAGAGCATCCGTCCATCCAACAGGTCCTGTGGCAGGCAGGAAGGGAATGGCTGGGCTGCACATTTACCTTCCATAGGGTTAAATAAGATGCTGGAAACCTTGCTTATCTCCCACCTCTCATCCCCCCACAACTTCCCCCTTTTATTGTGGCTCACCTGCTGTCCCCAGCGTTAGCCACATACAGCTTTCCCTGGAAATAAAGGGCAGCCAGAGCAGTGCAGCCTCCCGTCTGGTTCGTAGCTTCCATCTCTTGGCCGATTACTTCATCCTGTTGGTTTAAACAAGCCTGGAGAGCGACGCGAGCTGGGCTGCTGCTTTCTGCAGCTGCCTTGTGCCTTCCAGCAGAAATCCAGAGCCAAAACTGATTGCAGATGGGCCATGGGAAACCAGCAAGGCAAAAGACCATGTTGCTACTGGACTAAGGACTGCTTTAAGAGCGTGATGGGGAGCTCTCACACCTGTACATGCTGTACGAGTCTGACAATAGCCACCCTCTAGCCCTAAAGAAACGCATCCCCTGGGCACAGTTTAGCAGAGATGCCGTAGCTTTGCTCTGGGTCAGCACTGCTGACGTGCAACAGATCTGAGGCAGATCTTGGGGAGCTGACCCAGTGTCATCTCAGCACGCTTAAAGGTATGGCCGAATGTTCCCGCCTGCTCGATGAGCTGCAGAACTGCAGACCTTGCGCACTCCAAGCAGCAGGGAGGGACAGACTGACTGCTTGGGGCAGCAGGACCGGTGCCCTGCATGGGCTACTCACGCATTCCTGGAAGGCGTTCTCCAGGGCTCCCACCACCAGGTCTTCGGCGTGGATGTGCTTCTCCTCCACGAACTGGGGGTCGCTGTCGCAAACACAGCGTCCGCTCAGATGCATGGGGGGACGGGCCTCTGTGATGCTTCCCACAACCTCCTCCAGCTTCTGCTTGATGCAGTAGTGCAAATAGTTGGAGGCGATGATGGCAGCTTCTGGGCCACCGTGGCCGTCAAACAGTGCCCAGTAGTAGCCAGTCAGAAACTGCAGTGGGGAAAAGGGACAAGACAATGAAGGGGAGCTTCAGCGAGGGGGAAACAGGGGCTGGAGAGAGGTCGTACAGAGGGCAGGCTTGCAGCCAGGACGTTGCTGTACGTGTTTTGCCTGGCTCTTCCACGCCAGCTACCCTTCCCTGCGGCCAGTTAATCCCCTGCGCAGCTCAAACTCACGTGACGCCCATGTGCTGCTCTGCCAGGCCCGTCATCTGAGCTCTGAGTGGCTGCACTCACAGCCAGCCGCCCTCCCGGGCTATTCCTCTGTGTTTTAGGGGAGATGGGGCTACTCTGTTTTACAAGAGGCGAGGCAGAGCCGCTCCCAGGTGAGAGCATCCCGTGTGCCCGGTTCATGCTGCTGTCCCTGAGCGATGACCACGCTCACCGGCCCTTGCAAGCAGAGTGAGGACAGTAAAGGAAAGGTGAAGGCACCGAGTAAAGGGCTTGGACAACCTCAGATGCTGCAAGGCATGGGTCACGGAAGTAGAAACGGCACATGTGGGCAGAGCTGGGCGTTTGCTGGCCAGACAGAGGGTACATGGGTCCCCTAAATGCATCCAAGGAAGGGCTTCAGGGCATGTAGGACTGATGGGGCAACCCCATGTTTCCTGGGCCCTTGGGTGCAGACCAGGGCTGGCAGCAGGGTGAGCACAGCCTGCCCGTGGGCCATACCTGCGTGGAGCACAGGATCAGCCATTCCTCGTCCTCCTCCAGGCCTGGCTCTCTCCTCCGGATAGAGATCTGACAGCTGGCTGCCTGGTCCTCGTTGAATTCCGACTTCTCGGCATTGATAACCCTGGGAGTACAAACGCTCCAGGTAAGGTGTGCGGATGCGCTGCACCTCGCCTGCTGCCGGCCAGCTGTGCTGGGTGCTCGGCAGCCATGGCAAACGGCTGCACCTTGCCCCGTCCTTCCAGCCCCATGTTCCCTGCTCCCTTTTCAAACTTGAGGATCTCTTTGCTAGGGACCTAAGTAACAAGTCCTTTATGTGTATCGGGAAAAAGCTTGGCCGGGGACACAGGGACGAGTGGTTTTGGAGCACCCTGGCCTCAGGCAGCTTTTGTCAGCAGCCCACACTGTGCTATTTCCTTGAAAACACAGTGAATTGCAAAACCACCACTGTTTTTCCTTCCAGCCTTGCTAATATTTGTCCCTGGATGGGAGTTTGCTCTCCTTGCACAGCTCAGAGATTTCTGAAATTCTGGCCTCCTCCCCCTTTGTTTTTAAGGTGCTTTGCTAGGAGCGAGGGAATGGACGCCTGGTGCCACTAGCCCCAGAAAACTGCCCCCCCACCCCAAACATCCTCCCTGCTGCCCCCTCCCTTCCCCCTACAAGGGAGGGTTTTCTGCCCGCCGCTGCCCAACACAGCAGCCCCACGGAAGAGCCCTGCCTGACCAGCTCCCTGCAACCAGGGAGAGGACGGGTGACATCCCAGCAGTAAAACTACAACGTAAAATCGTTGCATTAGGGGATGAGCTGACCTGATGCTGCTCTCAAGGCTGCCCCTGCCACTTGTCACAAGCAATGGTGACCTGCTCTGCGGCTGGCAGGGTGCAGGCAGCTAAATGCAGGCAGGGAGGTGGGCAGGTGTGTCACCTGCCACCGATGGGGAGGGAGAAGGGCCGAGGAAAACACGCCGCCACGTCAAACCTGGCGCTGCTGCCGTGTCTGGACGAGGACGCTGCTCCCCTCCTTGCAGGCAGAGGCGGGCGGGGGGGTGGGGACGATTTCTGCCTGCGAGCCGTCCCTCCCCAGGGGAAGGCTGAAGCTCCGTGCTTGGGCCGGGGCTGCAGCCGAGGGGAGCAGTGTGGGGGGAAGAAATGGGGTGCGACCACCCCCCTGGGCACCAACCCGGCAGTCCCCTAGAGACCCCCGCCCGCACCCACTACACCCCCCTAGAGCCCCCTAACCCCACGCAGACCCTGGACCCCCCCCCAAACCTGCACTACCCGCCTAAAACCCTAAAAGCACCGCGGGAGCCCCTCCAGCCCCGCACCCCCACCCCCCGGGGGTCTCCCGGAGCCCCTTCCCCGGGCGGCCCCGCTGCCGGCCCGCACTCACTCGGCGTAGCCCGCGCCCCAGGGCAGGGACAGCTCGGGTCCGGTGCCCCGCACGGCCCGCCCGCCCCGCGGGCTCTCCTCGACGCCGCCGCCGCCACGCAGGAACTTAGGCCGGCGGTAGCAGAGGGCGGTGGGCGGCGGGCCCGGCCCAGGCCCCTGGGCGCCCCCGGGCCGCTCCGCGGGGCCGCCCCGCCGCAACCGCCGCAGCCACTCGGCGGACATGGCGGGGCCCGGCTCGGGCACGCGCGGCGGCGCCGCCGAACTCCGCCAGGCGGCGCCGCAGTGCGGCCCCGGCGCGGCGGCTCCTCCCCGGGGCGGTGGCGGCTCCTCCCCGGGGCGGTGGCGGCTCCTCCCGGCGGCGGCGGCGGCTCCTCCCCGGGGCGGTGTGGGCGGTGGGTTCCAGACTCCGGAAGCGGGCGGTGCTGCCTGCAGAGCCGTTTCCTGCCCGGGACACGGCGGAGCCGGAGCGGAGTGGAACGGAGCCCAGCGGAGCCATGACTCACCAGACCGGCATCCACGGTAAGCGGCGCTCGCCGAGTCGCTGGTCCCTTCCCGCGGGGTGCCCGCAGCCCCCGCTGCCGTGCTGGGCTCGGCAGGGGTCAGACCCCACCCCCTGGGCTGCTTCTCTGCAGCCCCCGCGGGAGGCACCCAGCGGGGACGCGCCCTGAGCATCCCCGGCCCCGCCGCGTCAGGCTGCCGGGCGGTGTCGGTGTCGCGGTAGCGATGATGAGGGCGATAAGATGAAGCTTCCCGAAGGAGCTGGCAGGTTTTCCTGCGAGTAGCCGGGGGGAGGGGGCGCTGAGCGAGGCTGAGAGCATTTGGGCGCTCTTAGGAGGCGAAGGAGGGGGTCTGGCTCCGAGGATGCTGCCGGTGAGGGGCCCTCCTGCATCCTTTGTCTGGGCTGATGCTCCATAAACTCCCGTGGCACCGCTCGTAAAGACGCCTTCTGCTGCGGCAGCACCATAATCCACGCAGATCTGCTTCGCCGCAGCCCGACATCAGCCCCGGCCACATCTCCCCTCCTGCGGTGATGCTCGGCCCCGAGCACTGCGCCTCCTCCCAGGGGGATTGCAGAGAGCCTGAATAAATTCCTGCCTGACCACTGCTGTTGTATTTGGGGGGAAGCTCCCCGCTCTCTCTCTGCTCACTCCCTACAGGACCCGGCCAGTGCCCTGAGATGACGGCTTTTACGTTTATGGGTGCGTTTGGTGCGTGACTGTGTGTCCTCACGGTATTTCCCTCCTGCTCCCCACCGACCAACTCAATTAACAATATTAATCAGGAGTAGAGGTGCTGCATAATTTATGTAACCAAATCAATATGCGAGCAGGGATGTGAGAGCAGCTGTCTCTGAAGCCCTGGTCCGCACCAGTTGGGCGCAAATCCAGCACCGCTGTGTGCCCCGGGAGGGGAGCTGGGACGTTGGCCTCGCAACTCCCTTCCTCACGCCAGCACCTTTGCGCGAGAGTGTTGAATTTGTGGCTGCCATTCCTTCATGGCACGAGCATCCTTGTTGCTTGAGCGCTTGGTTGAGAGCATCCTTCCCTCTCAGATGCTCCTGGAGGAGCTGTAGTTGCGAAGCGGTCAGTGATGGTGCTTAGATGTTTCTCCTGCTTTGCCTAGGAGTGCTGATAGCTGACAACATTTGAGTTCAGATTCGTTGCTTCTAGTTTAAGCTGAGAAACTGAAGTTCAGGCTCTAGTTGAATGTTCCCTCTACTGTAAAAAAAAAAAAACAAACCCTAAAAAAAAAAATCAGTGGAATGGACCCCAGTGCCCATCTGAACTCCCGCTGTGCCGGCCCTGCTCTGCAGAGCTCTCCCGTGGGGTTTGGTGCAGACAAGGCCTGTCGCTCTGCCTGCGCCCCAAGAGGCTGCTGCCTGTTGCTTGCTGCCGTGCCCGTCCGCTCCTGACGCCGTCCTGCCTGGCACCCCCGCGGCTGCCGGGGAGGACGCGCTGGCTTGGCGAAGCCGTCGAGCTGCTCTCCAAGAGCACCGACCTTTGCTGGCCTTGGTTGCCCACCGCTTGGCAAACCCTGCCGGGACCAGCGCTGAGTCGCTGCGAGTTACGGTTGCCCGTAGGACGTAACGTGCTCGTCAGCAGCGCTCAGCTGGAAAGGGGAAGGGACTCGGACTTCCCCCGAGGAACTGCAGCCGGTGCAGGGTGGGGATAGACCCAAATGCTCTGCCCAGGCAGCAGATCCCCAAGCTGGGGGCGGTGTAAAAACCTCCCCGGGGTATGAAAAATAACTTGTGTTGGGTGGTCTTGCTCTCCCAGCATCTTGGACATCTCTGGGGGGCTCCTCTGGGTCCGCTCCTCCATCCCCGCTGCGCGGGCCCTCTTCCGGGAAGCGGCTGTTTCCTCTCTGAATGCAAATCTGCCCCTCCAACACCTGCGACCCGGAACTGGGGCGCTCCGGGCTTTGAGGGAATCAGCCCGGGGGGGGGGTGGGGTATTTCAGTCCTCCCCACCCTGGCACGGTGATGAAATTAATTCCTTTGCTCAGCAGACAGCAGATTTGATATCGGATGAGGAGCAGCAATCCCGCTGCTACCTTCATCCCGTCTGCTGAGACGCTGAGGTCTGTTTTTTGCTGAGGAGGAGGAGGGATTTTCCGCATCTTTCTGGATTCTGGGACCTTGTTATTTTTGTGTGCGTATCGCTTTGTGTTTTTTCGTTCTCATTTCTCCCCCGTTTGCAGGAAAGCATCTGCTCCCGGGAGAAATACGATTGGACCCGCCATCTGGTTTAGGGGAGGTTGCGGGCAAGCTGGCAGGAGGTTTTGGTTGACACTAAGCCAGATCAGTGTGAGAGCGGGGTGACCTGGTGACGGGGGAGCCCCCGGAGCAGCCCCCTACTGCGATGCTACTGAGTCATCCCAGCTTTTGGGGAGAAGCAGGTGGTCCCCGGGAGGGGGAGCGATGACAGCGAAGAGCCGCAGGTTCGGGGTGTTTAATCGGGGCTGAGCCTTTCACGCAGAGGCAAGAGGCTAATTATTTTTTTTTTTAGGTATCCGTGGCAGCTCCCTCGAAGGTGCTGGTGAGAAAAGCGGGCTGCCATGGAGACTGCCGGGCTGGGGAGGTGGGTGGAAGCTATCGAGGGTTGCTGTGGGCTTCTTGAGGCTGGAAACTTGCTTTTTAACTACAGCTGGGAGCATTCAATGAGTATTTTTGCAGTCCCTGTTCTGCCCTGAGCGGCGTTAGATGGGGACAGAGTTCGCTGTTTGAGTTTAAAACCTTAGGAAGGCGATGCTGAACCACGGCTTTGATGCTGGTGGGAGGTCATCTGCTTTCAGTTGCTTCTGAATGCTCTTCCGTGACTTCTGGGTAGAGAGAAAAAGCCTCTTAAAGGGGATTTTTTTTTCATCTAGAAAGTAAAGAAATCAAATGCATGTTGTTTCTTCAACCAAAAAACCAGAGGTTGGTGCCAGAAAGCTGGGGGAGGTGGCGAGACGTAGGGATGGGGAAGGACATTTGCTCCCGTCCACGGCTGAGCCTCTGCTTTGCCCCAGGTCTAGATCTTGCATTGAGAAAGCATCTGGTAGGAACAGCCGTTTGCTTCAGGAGAAGCGTAACTGTAATGCCTGCGGGCAGGAATAATGTCAGATGGGAAAAAAGGAGCAGAAAGGGGGGACCTGGGAGCTGCTGGGTCTGCAAAGGTCTCCTTCGAAAGCAGCTGGCTTCCTGGCTCTTCAGTGAGAAGAAAGCCGGAGAAGGAAGAATCTCTCTCCATCCACGGCTTCCTCGGCCCCTCTCCTCCTGCCGTGCCGAGAGGCAGCGCTGGCTCCCGAGGTGCCTGGCCACCTGAATTCGGGGGTGGCTTCACAGCTGGGATGCCGGGGGTAACCCCCTAACCGGGGACGCATCGCACTGTGCCGTCAGTGGAGGAGGAGGAGGAGAAGAGATGGCTGGTCCATGGCCCGTAGTGTCCACGGAGGACAGAGGGCACTGGGCTGCTGCAAGGATGGTTTTGAGGAGCCGGTCCCCGCTTGTCAGCTCTTTTCTGGGGCCAGCACCCAACCTGGAGGTTGACGCCTTGTTTGGGGCGATGGCCCGCGTCCCAGGCGGTGGCACACAAGGGTGACCAGAGTGGTGACCTGGGTGGAAGACCAGACAAACACCCTGAGATGTCAAACCCCTTGAAGTTAAGCACCTAAAATTGTGGAGTAGAGGAAGCCCCTTGGAAAGCACGCCTCAGGAGGCTCTAAATGCAGTGAGAGATCACTGCCAGGGTCTGTCCCTGGGTCCCCGTCCCCCCCAATGCCCAAACCAGTGCTCCCAGTGGTGGCTTTACTGGGCAGAGAAGAGGAACAGCAACCAGCAACTCCTGCAGGCAAAGCAGGACTGTGCATGCTTGGCTCCGGGATGCGGTGTCGCCGGCTGGATCCAACCCACGCTGCCTGCAGGGTGGGCGCTGCCTACCCCGGGGCGAGGGAAGGGCTGACTAACGCTGATCCCAGGTGCCAAAGGGGGGAAAAGACGGATCCCGGGCATAGACGTGGAAAATCGGGTGTTGAGAAGCAAACGGCTGGCGTCAGGCGGGTGGCTGAAAGTCTCTGGGCGGGATTTGCGATATGGACCAGGAGTCATCCGTGTGAAATCCTGCAGGATACGGCCCAGCCTCATGGAAAATTGGGAGAAAAGCTTTGGTTGTGTCCTCTCTTGCTCAGATTTCCGCCGCCGCCCCCTCTTCTATTTTCTTCTGACATCTGTAGCTTTTTCCCAGAGAAAAGATTCCCTGCAAGGACATTTTTTTTTCCCCGTGGTGAGAAATAAAATCCTCTTAGCGCTTAAACTGGCCGGCCACGGCCGTCAGCAGAAAAGCGCTCTGCAGCGAGCGGGTTGAGCGGGCGCTGCGTGACGGAGTTACACTGGGATAGACTGAAAAGGAGGAATTTTAGCAGCAGCGACAGCTATTTTGTGCCTGTTGTAGTTGTGCCCTTTCCTGGACGCCTCGGCGGGAGTCGGGCAGAGCTGCCTGTGTGGGTGGTGCAGGTGTAACCGTGTTTTATCCATCAGCATCTCAACTACTCTCTGGCCAAGCATCCCTGGAGCTTGGACAAGTTTTGCCCAGGTTTGTGGCTGGATTTTTGGCTGAGTTTCCCTGTTGCATCCCAAGCACGCTGCGCCCCAGATGGTGAAAGGAAAGCAGCCGCTTGGAGTCGCATCGACTTGAAGATTATGTCCAGGGAATGAAAGATTGATGGCCGGAGGCTCGGGTTTCCCGTCGGGAGGGCGAGGTGGCTTGATGTATTGAGAGAGGCATCTGTTTCAGGGAGCATGTATTATTGATCTGGGAGCTGGGCGCTGTCATCGTGTTTCGGGGGGATTGGGAAGGGTTGAATAAGCAAAAACCTGTTGCTCCCCCAAGGAGCGAGCGAGAGGACGGAGAAGGGAAAGGTGCAGGGGCGGCGGCGCGGCTGTCGCCTCCATCCCCATCCCCGCGGTGCTTCCCCGGGGGTTGCGCAGGCGGCTGCGCTGGCACCCTGGCATCCCCAGGGAGAGACCGGCCCGTTGCCATGGCTACGGCTGTCATCAACGCGTGGTGCCTCTGTCTCCCTCCAGCCTCGTTACAGCCTGGCTCTGCTCAGATTAGCTAATTGGGGCCGTAAACATCAAAAAAAGGCTCGGCTTTGGGGATGGCTTTTGTGGTGGGGTGGTGCCTGCAAGCACCATCTCGCTGCTCCATCTCGCTGCGTTCTTGGGGAACCGCGATGCTTTGAGCCCGGCACTGAAATCTCCGGGGAACTGACCCCGGCCGCACCCCGGGGCAGGGCAGCGCCTGCTCTGGCTGCAAACAGCACGTCCGTTGAGTAGGTGCAGGGGTCTGGCCCCCCGCTGGTCCCCGAGGTGCGTGAGGTCTTCAGGCTTTGGTCCGCGCCTGCTCGGTGCTGCCAAGAGGGGAGACACCACCGTGCCTTCCCACCATGAGCTCCTCTTCTCCTCTGGCAGCTTGCCTGCATGGTCAGGGCCACCTGAAGGCCACTGCTGGCCATACTGTAACCTCCCGGCCACGCCGCGAGCCGCCCAGCCTGGGTGCCCTGGTGCCGACGGCCGGCTCTGCTCAGCCCTCCACCCCAAACGGGAGGCAGGTGCCCCTGGGCAGGGAGGTTTTGTGGTGCAAGGGGACCTGGGACACACTGTTAGTAGGCTGCTAAATGCAGGTGGCTCATGAATAGGGGACAACTCTGCAGCCTGCGAACTGGTGCTGCACGACTCGGTGGCTAGAGGCGATTTTTGGGCTGTCATGGGAGGGTGGCTGAGGAGGCACGGGTGCTTGTGCCCACCATGTCTGTCAGGAGGGCCGGTGGCAGGGCTGCCTTGTAGGAAGGCCAGAAGGTTCCTCAAGATGCCACTGAGCTCACCCTGCCTCAAAGCAGCAGCATCGTGGGAGGGTTTCTGGAGGTTTTTCAGGGCAGGGCTGGAGACATGGTGTCCTTTGCGGGATCTGATCACCCTCATTGTGAGATTTCCCAGATGCCGAGGTGGGACCTGATGTTTCTGGCTGGAAAACCAGTACAATCTGTTCATCGTTTTTCTTCTCTCCTCTGGGCCAACCAGCCCCAGTTCCTTTGGTTGCTCCTGCACGCTGCGCCTTCTGGCATAGGAGCCATCCGTCCTGTGCCTCGCTCCTTGCATGATGCTGAGCCTGGACATGCTGTTCGTGCTGTGCCTGCAGCCTTGTCAGCAGCAAAAAACGTGGTCATGCTCTTGTTCGTGCCTTCACGAATGACTTTGCCCGCAACAACATGAAGCAATTAACCCGAACTTGGCTTGCAACCCACCTCTCTTCTCTGGGGCTGCTGGACCCTGCCCTGCGTCAGTGTAGCTGGTCCTTCTCCTAGTTACGATACTTTCCTTCCTATTGAATTTCACCCCATTTCTTTTTTTTCCAGCCCGTTTCTCCGGTCTCCTGAGAGAACGGTGAATTCTTCTCCAGCGCGCGCTTGCATCTCCTCTAGCTTCCCACCTTACGGCTGCAGAAGGCACTACTGCAGTTGCCAGAAGTGTTTGTGGAAATGTGGACTAAACCTGGAGCCACCACAGGTCCCCAGGAGACCTTGCTCGATCCAACCTCTGATACCTCCCAGAGTGAGTTATCCGTGCAGTTTTGTGCCGGTGCTGTAGAGGTTCACCACCACCATGTTTCCCAAGGTGGCTTCCAACACTTGGAGACATTTAGAAAGCTGAGCGAGACCCTTGAAGCCCACAGGTCTGTGACTCTGCTGGAGGAAGCTAGGTTGATCTCATGCAACTTGGTCTTGGTAGATCTCCACTGGCTGTAGCCTATCTTGGGTTCGTTTGTGGATTATTTGTTCCAGGATTTTCCAGGAACCCATGTCTAGAGGGTGAGTTAGACTCGCGGGTCCCCCTCTAGTCCTCTGCCGCGTTGCTCCTCCCTTCTCCATCCAGACACAAGCATGGTGGCAGCTGGCCCCGTGCGTTGGCCATGCTGATGTGTGCCCAGCATCTTCTTTCCCACCTCGCCTTGTTGTCAAATGCAGAAGGAGACGAACCAGAAGAAGAAGCTGATTTTTGTGGTTTCCCCACACGTGAGTTTTTCAGCCCTTGAGTTGGGTCCTGGAGACTTCCCAGCATGGAGATGCCTCGGGGCGGAGGTACCGCTCGCCTCCATCTCCAGGGTAAGGTCTCCTCCTTGCCTTTCTTCCAGAGCTGGCTGTGGGCTTTTATATTAATATTTCAGGCACGCAAGCCATCTTGTCAAGTCTGCTCTGCCAATTAAGTCGTAATCATGCTGTAATGAAGCAGTCGCTGAGCTCATGTTGAAAACCTCCGCTAGCTTCTTCCTCTCCCTCCTCGCTGACTCCTGGCACTGCTTCGTGGGAGACAGAAGGGGACGTCAAAGACACCCCGGTGATTTTTTCATTTAAATGAAAATTGCTTTTTTATTTTTTATTATTTCAGCCGGATTAAAGCTCGGAAGCCCGCTCTGCGTTATTTGCAAGCTCTGCCGCTGTCTCCTCTGGAAAGCGTCTCCCTCCTTGGCAGACTTGGTGGTATTTCCCACCGTGCGCTCGGCTCCTCCGGCAGCGTCTGTGCTTCTCCCCGTCCCCTTAAAGCCCTCTGTACCTACACAGGTCCCAGCGCCTGGCCTCACTTGTCAATCACTCAACTGTCAATCATCCCAGCTGTCAATCCAATACTTTCGGGCATTCCTAGCATTTCCAGGTGGGCTGGGGGGGTTGCATTTGCCCAGACTCCTGATTTTCCAGAGCCCTGTGTGTCCTTGGGCTCTGGGAAGGATGGGGTCGGGCCGGAGGGATTTGCAAGCCCGTTAGCGCTGCAGAGCTTTCCTCTTTCTCCCCCGAAGTTGATGCTATAGAAACATCCAAGACCGATGTTATTCTCTCCTGTTGTGGCAGCGCAATAGGGATTGATGACACTTAATGCTTATCAGGAGCTTTTGTCTCCCGCACAAGGTTTCCTGGGTGTATAAATGTCTCTTTTTCTCCTCCTCTTCCGCCTCATGCGTTTGCAATAACCACAGATGCTGCCGGAAGGAAAGAGCCGCTCTCAACAGGGAAAGGGGCTAAAAATATCGGAGCAGCCTTGGATGGGAATGGCGGGAGTGGGCTGAGCTCCCAGCTGGCGCTGGGAGGGTGAAGGTCTGCACTGGGAACTGGGAGAGCCACATGCCTCGATGCTGGTGGAGGGAGAAGGATGGTTTGCTCGTGGTGGGATTGCCCCAGCAAACCCTCTAAAATGCCATTAGGGACTGATGTGCCCTTGCTGGGGTGTCTGCATGCCCGTACCCGCGGGGTGCTGCTGGGGTGGCACCTCTGGGTTTGTATGGGAGCGTGGCTGTTTGCAGGATACCAGCCTGGGAGCTCTTCCTCATTTGTGCCCCTTCCCGTGGGAGGAGAAACCATCCGGACCTCCGATCGGGGCAGGCTTTGAGCTGGTGGGGCAGATGCATCTCAGATGTATCACTTGGGGGGCACAAGCAGGAGTTCCCCGGGGGGGCTCCCCGGGACACCCCTGTCCCCCCTTCTCCCTGGGGGCTGGGGGAGCTGGGGGCAGTGCCCCCGCCCGGGGTCTGCCTCCCGGGGACAGAGGGCACCCGCATGTGACAGAGCCGGTGGCCCCACGTGTCCCTGGGTGAGTGATGGCTAACGTCCCCCCGCAGCGATGCGGGGGGCTGCGCCGAGGGGTGGTACCCGCTGCCGCTGGGACTGAAGGGGAACGGATACGGCCCCTGCCGGCAGGGGATGGCTTCTCCGGCCACCGCACCTTTCCAGCTGACGTAGCGACGGCTGTCTTTGCAAAGTGCCTTGGCCGTGGGTGCTCTCAGGCTCCAGGGACCAAAGCAGGGCCCCTTCCTGCTGCGGGCTGCCCCGGCATGGGGGTCGGTAACGGGGAGGTGGTGCAGCACAGCGCCGGGAGCGGGGGTTGCTGACGGCGACTCCGAGCATGGGTCCTGGCGTCGACTAAGAGGGGCGTGTGCCCGGGTCTCTAATCTTTGCAACGCCGGTTTCTTTAGTATTTCTAACAAGCGCAGAGCTGCCTGTGGCTTTGAACTCGCAGGACCCCCTTGGCTGCGTGGCCGCATCCAGGAAGGGGCTCGGGCACGCAGTCGAAGGGGCTTTCAGGGGGAGCTGGGCTGGGAGATGGCTGGGCGCTCCCTGGGCTGGGAGATGCTCCTTGTCGGGGGGCTTGGCCCCTCCAAGCTGCATCTCTTGGGTGTTGCCTTCGCATGTAGAATGTCCCGGGCGGGATGGGGAGCTCTGCACTGGTGATGCTTTTGGGGTGGGCAGATTAAGCCTCCGACCCTTCAACGTCCGCTGCCCGCTGTTGCCTCCTGGTAGGATGCTGAAGGCTGCTTGCCGGTGCCTGGTGCTGGGGGAGAGGGGATGAGGAGGAAGGTGGCTCCCCAAAACACTTCCTAAAAGCCGTCAGCAACCAAAACCCTGTCAGCTCTGGAGCAAAATCCTGGGGCTGTTGCCTTTCCCTTCTCCAGGGGCTCGGCTTCAAACCAGTGCCTCCAGTTTGGAGCCGTGCTGGTCCCCGGCCTCCTCAGGAGCAGCATCCCCGCTGCGTGTCACGAGCCCGGGACGTCACAGCCTGTCGGGACATCTTCCAGCCACCCCTCATATGCAAAGCCTGCCGCTCTGTAAAGCAAATAAACTTGTCACTTGAGCTCTCCTCGCCTGCACCGGCCAAGCCATCGTCTAAATTTGGGTGATTATGTTCACCCAGGCCAAGTATCAAGTTCTCTGGATCACATGCGCTCCCAGCTGCTATTTAACTCTGACGCCTCGGGGAGACGCAGCACTTCCCTCCCAGCTGTTTGGGTTTTGTATTATTATTTTTATTATCGTTTTTTTGGCACCAGAGATTTTTCTTTTTTTTTTAATTTTTAAACTTCTATCCTGCCAAGTTGCTCCCCTCCCTGGCCGGTCGCCGAGCAGCCCAGCGCCTGCTTTGACTGCTAAATCTGATCACGATGTTTCTGGTTCTTTCAGCCACCACGGAATTAAGGGACTTTTTTGCCAAAGCCCGAAACGGTTCAGTTCGGCTCATCAAGGTCATCATTGAGGACGGTAAGTCCCGTTTTTAAGTGCTTTGATTTATGCCATGTCGGTTCTCTGTTTTGCCTCTCCTCCTTTCCTCTTTGCCACTGTGGTGCCAGCTCGTGTTTTTGGAAACCCCAAGGAAAATCCTGCTGGGGCTCCCTGGCACGCGGCAGCCCGGCGCTGAAATCCAAGCCCAAAATCTGGGTGTGCTGGTGAGCAGCTACTGGAGCTCCGGGGGAGAGCAGCGACTTTGCGGGTGGACCGACGCCAGCGTCCAGGATCGGTGCTGAGCTCTGGGAGGCTTTTGCTGCCGCTGTGTCGAATTTTATTATGGGAGCCCTGCGAGAAGCTGCTGCGGGTGCCCTGGGACCGTGGTCACGGTCTATGCGCAGCACCTCCCTTCTTGGACGTGGCATCCCCCGGCAGGCAAGGAGACGGGCTGGGCAGGGGGGTGCTCCTTGGTGCGGGGCTCAGCACGGGGCCCCGGTTGCATCCCGCGGGGGATGCTACGCTCTGAAACCCATCCTGTCCCAGCCCCTGCTCCTGCGCACGGGGCTGCCTTTAGCCGGCTTTGCAGGCTGGTGCCAACCTGCCCGCGTTTGCCCCATGGAAGGGTGCCTTTGGGTGGCCTCTACATCTATCAAACAAGCAAGCGGAGCAAAGCAGTGATTTAACATCCCAGCGGGGAGCCTCTGTGGTGTAGGTTTTCCATCGCCTTGGCCTCATACAATTGCATATGAATGACTTGTTTCTCACGGCAGCAGGGACGTTAACACCCTGCCAAGCTGTCGTCACCACCTCCCTTGGGTGGGCCACCAGGACCGTGCTTGCAAATGCTGAGCTGGACGTGGTCGTAAGGAGCCTGTGCTGGCCTTCGAAGGGGCTGTGAAGCCCCACTGGAAGAGTTGGGCAACTTGAAACGCGTGGGACGCATCAGCATGGCCACCACAAGGTTCGGCAGTGTTGGCTTTGTCGTCGGCGAGGTCCCCGTGTCTTGGGATGTGACATCTTTGTTGTTTCTTCGGAGCATCTTTGACAATGATATTGCTCTCTTGGCTCCTTTTGCTTTTAAAAAGTAGGAATCAGGTTTGCGTTAGGATAAGTCATGGATGCCCTGGACTTAGGGCTTTGGGTTGTGGCTGGTGACATCAGCAAGGGAGACTTTTTACCATCAATGGAAGCCATGTCCCACCATCTCTGCTCAGGCTGAATGGGATATATTTATCTGTCCTATGTGTTGTCGGCCGCAGCTGCTTTATGGACCAACCTTGCTCGGCAGTGCTCTGTGCTTCCCAGTCCAGCTCCTCCACCCTGCAGGCTCCTTTCCCCTGACCTGGACCAGCCATGGGCAGCTCTGGAGGAGCTTGGATGTCTGCAGAAGCCTCTGAGATGTGGCAGAGCCTGAGGCTCCCTTGGGGAGGTGGAAGGAGGAGAACCAGAGCATCTCTGCGCTGAAGGGCTTGGTCTGCTGGGGACAAGGTGGTGGTGGTCCCTCCAGCCTGGCTCGGGGACCTCCTCTGTGACTTGGGACAAGGTGCTTGGTCCCTCTGGGCCACCACTCTTTTCTGTAACACAGAGGACATCAGCCTGGTGCTACCCACCAGAGAAAGACCTTTGGGTGGTAACGAGCGGCCAGGCAGACATCACAGCTGGACAGACGGACTCAAGCACGCTGACCCTGGAAGGGATGTGTCCTGACCCGGCTTGGGAGGATATGCCAGCTGCCCTGCCTGCACAGGGGACGTGGAAGAGGAGCCTCCAGCCCCGCTCGATGGCTTGCAGAGGACCTTCTGCCCTACAGGGCATTAGTCTCAGGGCATGTCGGAGCAGGCAACGGCGGGTGGAAGGAGAGGAAGATGCAAGGAGCCTTACGGCAGATGCTCTGTGTCCGGGCATCCCCAGGACAGCAGCTATGGCTGAGCAACCCTTTGGGAGCTCTTTGAGCTGATGTTGCCTTTGGGGACCTGCCGGGAGAAGCTGAGGTTGGGTGGAGAAGAAGTGGTGGGGAGCAGGTTGTGCACCAAGGCTCGGCAACGGTGTCCTGGCATGAGAGCAGCTTGTGGTCCAACGCGTTTTTAGATGATGCTCTACTCCTCGCTGTCAGTGGGTTTCTGGACAAGGTTGGCTTTGTGGACTTCCCTGTTGGGTTTCTTTGCACGTAGGTGATGTTGTGCACTGAGCTTTGCAGACTCCCAGCGCCCGCCAGAGCTGCAGGCAGGGCTGCCTTGTACGGGCATTTCGGAGCAAGGCAGCTGCCTGCGGCTGAGTGCTGGGGCACCTCGAGGGCCAGAAATGCTCCCAGCCGCGCTTTTTCCAGCAGCAGCACCCTGCAGAAACGGAGCCTGAAATAGCCGGCGCTGACCATGATGCTTTGCTGAAGGGCGGCTGCTCCGCGTTTCCCTTTCCTGATGCTTTCCGGGGAGGAAGATTTGGCCCTGAGCGGGTTGAGCTGAGCTGCGAGGAGCCTGACGGGGGGCAGGGGGACAAGCGGCTCCTCCAGGGAACAAGCTGGAGGCTGCCGGCTCGCGGCACCACGGCCGGGGTCCAGCTTGGGCGCAGCCCGGGAGTAGCCTGGAGTGACTCGGCACCGATTGCCTCATGCGTGAGGTGTCGGGATGTTTGGCAGACGGAGACACCCACGAGCTGTCAGTGGGTTTGGCGGGGTGAAATCCCTTGCATCCCTTTGGGATCCCAGGTCTTTGTGATGCACAAATCCTTTTGCAGGGCTTTTTTATGTGTATTGTAGGGGTGCATTGAGGTTTTTATGCTTCTCTTTCTCCAGAGAGGCAGTTTTGCTGAAGGTAAAGTATTTTCAGCACCTTTTTTCCCTGCTGTCCTTGTTACTGTACCAGCAGCACGTGCCCCTCCTGTGCAAATAATTACGGGTTCAGCGTGCGATGGCGGATGCCGTGTCAGGGCGGCATTGGGCAGGGACGGGCTGTGCTGCTGTCGGTGGGGGAATGCCCTGCTCGGGTGGGAACGGGATTGAGAGTAATTCATCCCAAACCCTTTATTCCTCAGCTATTTTTCTTAAAAGCTTTCCTGCCACGGGATTTGGAGCTGCTGAGCTGGTTGGGTTGGGAGGGAGAGGGCTGTGCCCCAGCCAAGGGGCTCCCCGCCTCCCGATGGGCAGCGGGGCATGGGCAGAGGTCCAGGCAGGGCACGTGCCAGGCTGAGCATCCCCTCGAGTGGCAACTGTCCAAGGCCCCAACTCGTTTTGCTTTGGCATCTCCAGATTTTCCTACATCTTGTTCCGAGTCCTGACATCTCCCCCCAGACCTTTCTGCATCTAAAAATGGAATAAAAATACAGGCTGTTTTCCAGCAACCTACGCTGATCATCTGCAGCGCTGTCTCTTTTCCATCCAGCCATCCCAAAGCTTGATTTGACCTTCACAGGGCGGGTTTTCATGTTCATAAGGTGCCTGCACCAGTGTTTAAATCCCAGCCGAGCGCTGCCCGGCTCGCGGGGCTCCAGCCCCACCACCGCTTGCGTAGCAGCTGAAAAAAATACCCTCCAGATACTTGAGACGCTACCACGTGTGTGAAATATGTAGGTCGCTTCCAGAGGCTGGGGCTCTCCTGGCAGTGTGGTCCCCAGCCAGGCTGGGGTCGCTGGGACACCTCTGGTCCCCGCAGACACGGGCTTTGAGTATTAGCTCTGATTTTGACCCATCTGAGGTTATGGGGAATCCGATGAGAGCAGCTTTGGCTCAGCATCCTGGCTTTTGCTATGGGACCTTTAGTTTTCTTAGCATCCCAAATCTAGGAGGTTCCTCCTGTCCCTGGTGAGGTGTTCTAGTGCCCTGGAGCTTGTCCAGGTGGGTCGGAGGAGGTCTCGCGTTCCCCCATGAGCAAGGAGGGATGGTTGGGGACTACGAGGCTGGAGGGAGCAGAGCGGAAGGAGGCTACGGATGGTCACCAGAGAGGAGCACAGGAGGGGAGGAGGTGGTTGACAGGAGGCCGTGGGATGCTGACAGAAAACCAGCAGCCGCAGCCCCGATGGCATCTCCTGGGGGGTCACCCCGGGGGTGTGCACTCCTGCACGTGGCTTGAGATCGTCGTTTGGTTTTTTGCAGGTGGCATCGTTGTTGGTGCTGAGGCTGCAGCAAGCCCTTAGACAAGCCGCCTTGTGGTCCTACAAGGTGAGCCTTGCCTTCATCTAACACCTTTTCCGTCTTCTCCTTCCAGAACAGCTTGTGCTGGGAGCTCACAAAGAGCTGTCCCGGCGCTGGGACGCCGACTACGATGCCTTCGTGCTGCCCTTGCTGGACGAGCAGCAGCCATGCTACGTGCTGTACCGCCTGGACAGCCAGAACGCCCAGGGCTACGAGTGGCTCTTCATCTCCTGGTCCCCCGACAGCTCCCCGGTGAGCACCGGGCCGGGCTGTGACACCCCGGCGTGGGGACACGGACGTGCTCTGGGAGGTGGAGGTGGAGGGTGGAGGAGATGCTGGCCAAGTGGACTTTGCGCTGGGGCTGAGGAGGAGCGTTCACACCCTCCATCACTGCGCCCGGGTTAAGAAGAGGAGACCGCTTTGGGGATGGGGGAATTTTTTAAGGCACAGTAAAGATACACTGGGACGGTGTCTCTGTCCCCTGCAGCGCTGCGCGAGGAGGTGGAGGGACTGGGATGTAGAGGGGGGAGCGGTACAGGCCACAGGGCCGGGGTGGAGACGTCCCACCGTGGCTCTGGCCAAAAACACGGCTGGGAAGAGCCGGCGCTGGCACCGACCCGCCTGGCCGAGCGTCCAGCCTGGCCCTGCCCCGGGCGAGGGCTGGCGCAGAGCGGCTGCTGGCCCGCCTCCGGGCCAGGCTCCAAAATCAGCCCTAAAAAGGGCCGGGGAGGCCGGTTCCCTCGGAGCCGCGTGCCGCCGGGCCGGCATTGACCCCTGCTGGGCTGGCTGGTGGGGTCGGAGGCGGCGTCGGAGAGCGGGCGCGAAAGGGCCGTTGGATGGGGTGGTAGTCTAGAGGGTTTCAGGGGGACGGTTGGGAAATGCCGCATCTCCGTAACGGGCTTTCAGTGGGACCGAGATTTACTGCCGTGTTGTCACGTGTGCTTGTCTCATATATATATATATATATAACACACACACACATATATACATTACACACACACACATATATATACACATACACCCCCACACCCATATATATATGTTATATATTTTATATAATCTATATGCTATATAGATTTACTGCCATATTAATACATGCACGTGTCATATATATGAAAAATATATATGTTTGTTATATGTATAACAAATATTTGTTATTATTATATATTATGTTATATATTATAACACGCATATATAAAAAAGACCCTCCGCAGTTTGTTGAGGTGTATCTTACAAATATATATTATTATATATATACACATATATGTATACAGACGCACACATATATACAATTATAATAAAATAATAAAATATATATATGTAATTTTATATGTGTGTGTGTATGTACATATACGTGTATATGTATAATAATATAGAATAATAATTGATATTTTTTATCTATATCTCTCAACAAACTGCGGAGGGTCTTATTGCAAAAGAGCGGGGTGCCAAGGAGCACTTGCAAAAGCTCTTCCCTGCGTTTTGCAGCAGAACGATGCAAAAGAAGTGCCGAAAGGCAAAACTCCCTTTTAGGTGACTCCGGCGGTATTTGCACCTCCTCTTCCCCAGGTGCGGGTGAGAAATGATGCGCTGGAGCTCAGGGATGGGAAAGCAAAGCACAGAATAAACCGGCAGAGCGCGGGCAGGGCTTGGCGAGGCTGGAGCGTGCGCCGGCGGTCCTGGAACTGCGCTGATGGGTTTCCCTGGCTGCTCCCTCCCGGAGATGCGGCGGTTAGAAATCGGCCTGGGTAGAAACCGGGTGGTGGCTCCCAGCGAGGGCTGAGGTTGGCGGAGCCAGTGGTGGATGGTGGCCGCGAGCATCAGGCAGCGCTTGTGGGGAGGTGCTGCTCTCCGGTCCCGCCGTGCAGGGTCCCCCCTCTGACCGCGCTTGCCACCTCTCTCCCCGCAGGTCCGGCTGAAGATGCTGTACGCCGCCACCAGAGCGACGGTGAAGAAGGAGTTTGGCGGGGGGCACATAAAGGACGAGATGTTTGGAACGGTGAAGGTACGGTGGTGGTTCCTGGGCAGCCTTTTGGCTTCAACCCTGAGCTTTGGGAGCCAAGCCGAAGCCGAGCGGGACGTGGGACGCTGGTGTTTGGTGGGGGGACAGCATGGAGGTTTGTCCCCACGCTGCTTTAGTCTCCTGGGTGGCTGCCGCTGCTTTCTTGTGCCCACGCGGCTGCAGTCACTTTGTGATGGAGACCGTGGAAGGGGGGGAGGAAGGCTCAGAAGACATCCAGAGCTTTACTCTGAGCGGGAAGAGAAGCGCCAGGCGGTGGCAGTGTCACTCCAGCAGCGAGAGCTGCTGCCATGCCGGGGTTATCCAGCTGCGCTTCCCCGGCAGCGCTTGGTGGGAGGTTTCTCCTTCTCTTCCATGGGCTTTTTGCAGGGGGAGCTGCACGGCCAGGGCCTCCCGGGCATCAGCCCCGCTCTGGGGCTTCTGGTGACCACCCCCACTGCTGCCCTCCTGCTCCGGTGCCCCTCTCTGCTGCTCCCGGGCCGTGGTCTCTGTCTTTCCATCCCACTTTCGTTCTCATGAGCTCTGTTAATCAGCCGGATGAGCCGTGCTGCCGCACCCACGGGTGTCCGGGGAGAGGCAGGGTGGTCTGAACGGGCACGGGCAGTTGTGGGGACTGTTAAAAATCAAGCATGGGATTTGCATGGAGGCATCTAAGAGCGCTGCTCGGGTTGGTGCTCCTGGTGAGGAGACACCAAGACCTGCTGAGTTGCGCAGACGCAGCCTCAAGGCTGGGGGTGCATCCAGCCCTGCTGCCATAACCACCCCTGACGCTTGTCCCCGTCCCCGTCCCTCTGCAGGAGGACGTCTCCCTGAGCGGTTACCAAAAGCACGTGTCCTCCTGCTCCGCCCCGGCCCCGCTGACCGCAGCCGAGCAGGAGCTCCAGCAGATCCGCATCAACGAGGTGGGTGTCCGCCGGTCCGGGGGAGCGGGAGCCCGAGACCCTCGGGGGATGCAGGGATGTGTTTGCTGCTGGAGGCGTGGGAGCGAGCATCCGAGCACCCAGCTAAAAGGGATGGCTTATTTTTACTGCGCTCTCTTGTACCTCTGCAGTTTAACCCGTTCCTGCCCTTGCCGAGGTGGACCGAGCATCCTCACGGTCAAGTTGGTGGCGTAAAGAGGAATTTACAGACTATTTTTTTTTTTTTTTCTCCTTGCTAGGACATGAGCTCAGGGCTCCGTTTCGCTCGCTGTAATTTTCAGTCAGAAGACGGTTTGTGGCCGAAAGCAGGCAGCAGTCTCTAACCTCTAGGTATCGGGGCAAAAGCCAGAGCTGAGTCTGAATTGGGGGGGGAGGCAGGAAGAATTCAGGCTTCTCTTTGGGCTGCGCCAGCGTCCTTTCCCATACTCTTCCTCTATGGCTATAAATATCAGGAATGCTCTCCCAAGAAATAGAGGTCTTAGCCTAAATTTGGGGGCTTCTGTGCTGGAAGAGGATGTGGAAGTAGCATGGGGTAGGGTTGGAGGCAGACAAGGCTGTAACGCCATCGTCTCCCCGCCGGCCTCTCGCGGCAGTCGTGCCAGCCTCCGTGGTGCTGTGAAACACCGAGGCAGGGAAGGGATCGGCTCGCTGGGTGGGAAGACCACCCGGTATTTTTTTTGGGGTGGGGGGATTTCACTTGGACGCCGTGGGAAGCCTTCCTCTCTAGAGGAGCATCCCTCTCTCTTCCGCCTGTGGTGGGGCTGTGGGGCTCACAGATGGATCAGGACATGCCTGGGAGATGCGAAGCCAATCAACCTGATGGCATTAATTAATGGCGAAAATGAGGCAGGAGGTTTCCACCTGCCAGAAGCAGGTCTGGGGGTGGCGGAGTTGAGGGGAGATGCCACCAAGGGGTGGTCTGCACCGCGTGGGTCTCGGCATGGTTATCCCAGCTCCCAGCCTGGGGGAGCTGAGCAGCGTTTGTGCAGGAGGGTCCGAGGTGATGCCCACACGGAGAAGAGAGACATGGATGCTCATGGTGGCTCTGTGGCTTGTTTGGCACCTTTGGGTTCCTGTGCCATGGTCTTGGCTGGCCAGTGCTGCAAGATTAAGTATTTTTGGGGGTTTTTTTCGGGCTGTGTCTTGCAGGATGAAGTGGTGCTCATGCTGCTTGTTTTCCAGTTGATCTGCAGCGCTCTGCTTCCCACCCTCGCCTTTGCGAGACCCGGCACCTGGGTGAAGGTGCTGCTGCTGTTTGGTTTGGTTGGGGGTTATTTTAAAGGTACGCTGTCCCCTGTGTCCGCTGGGGCCACAGGGAGTGGTCACCGGCATTTAGAAAGCGAGGAAAATTGATATATTTTTGCCTGTGGATTTAAAGGTGGGAAGCGGCCGAGCGCTGGGTGTGCTGAAGTTGCCGTGTTGATGTGGGGGCTGCGCCCGCTCAGCCGCAGGCACGGAGCAGGAGGTGGTGGGAGCTACGGCTCGGGTGCTCGGTGCCACGCTCGCTCTCTCGGGGCGGGGAAAACTCACGACTCTACAGTAAATGCAACTTCCAGCGAGTTTCTGGAGCCACGCAAAGCCTCTGCTTTATGCTCAGTACAGCGATGCCTCCAGCCTTGCACGTTGCCTGCAGGCTCACAGGGTCCTTGCACGTGGGTGCACGCTGTGCCCAGGCTGCGGGCTCCTTGCACACACGTGCACGTGGCAGTTTCATTTGGGGGAGCAGATCCAGCGCGTGGGAGCGAGCAGTCAGGGCTGGCAGCGACCCGGGAAGCAGCCCCTGGGCAAGCCCCGACCTCAGCGCTTCTGCGTATCTGCCCATGCCCCCACTAGCAGCTCAGGACCCTGCGCGTCCCCCTGGGTTCAACCAACCCGTTAGGATTTTGGAATTGACGCAAGGGACATTGTTTCTTCAAAAGCCACCAGCTCACAAGTGCTTTGCTGTGCCCCTCGCCTGGAGCTGCTGCTGGTGGTGCCGCTCTCCTCTCCGGTGCTGTTGATGCACGACCCTCCGAGATGCCGACCAGGTTTGCAGTCTTCACCCCGAAGGTGGCTGCAGTTCTGGGCTGGCAGAAGCTCCCTGGGATCCTCCTCGACCACCAGACGGGTGCAGAGAAGGGGTGGGAGGGGAAGGGCAGCAGCAAAGCAGGAGGGGGGAGGCGATGGCTGCATGGCAGCGACTTCAGGGCCGGCACAGCGGCCTTTTACAGCGGGATAGGAAGGCCTCAGGTTTGCGCGTCCCCCGGCGGGCTGCCCGTCCTTTGGTAAAGCAGGTTTTAGGTGCACGAGCCAGGCTTCCCCTGGGGTTTGGGGACTGCATGGACAGAGGCGATGTCGTGAGCTACCCCCCTTCTTGATAGCTGAGTGGGAGCTCACAAAAATTTGCCATTTGCTTTATATATACATATATATATATATATATATAAAAAAAATAGCTGGAAAATGCGTTGCCAGCTTTACTGAGCTGGAAGTTGTCAGCAGACCGTGGGCTAAGAAATGGCTTTGAATTTGGGATTTGAGCTACCTTCACACCCACGAGTGGGACGTCTTTCTAGAAGCATCGCAGGCTCAGAAACACGGAGGGGAGCCAGGCGTAACGCGTCGTGGGGCCACGGGGGAGAGGAAGGCAGCTGTGGAGCTGGGGGATGAGGCAGAAGAATTAAGGGGAGCTAAAGGTCTCCGTGCCATTGCAGGGTGTAAGGGGGTGTCGTTCGTAGCTGCCGCACAGCGTCTGGGTGGGCAGAGGCTTTGCCAGAACCCCCCACCAACGGTTTCACCATGAGACAAAGAAATGCTCGTTAGCCAAGGGCAGCACTGTGCCAGCAACGAGGAAAGAGGGGGGAAAAAACTAACCTAAAGAAAAGGAGATAAAATAACCCCCCGCAAGGCTGGGGCTGGGGGGACGGGATGCGGCACATGCTCGGCCATCCCGAGCGTGGCTCCCGGGCTGTGTCCTGGGGAGTTTTCAGTGAGCCTGTTTTTAATGTTTTTGAAAAGGGAAGGAGTAGAAAATACAGAGGTATATGGGGGAGTCGACGTTGCTAGGACAACTTTCCACCTCTTGGGATTTTCTGGACTTCAGCGTGCTTCGTGTCGCAGCTTTAGCTCTCTCCGGTCCCGCTATAACCCTCCCAGCCTCCTTGCGTTTACGGGGAAGAAAGGTGAGGATCTGGAGGTGTTGGCAGTGGTAATGTCCTCCCGCCACACCTCTGCGCAGGGTAGGACCAGGTGAGCTTGTGTGCGTCCTCTGAACCCCTGCGCGCTTGCCCTCGGGCCCTTGCTGGTGGCACGGCACGCCGGGGGACGGTGGGACAGCAGAGCTTGGAGGTCAGCCAGCCCTCTTGCCCACTCGGCACTGGACGACCCTTGAGCAATTATTTCCCTAGAGCTGCACATTCACACCCTCTTCATCCTCCAGGATGCTTGGCTTGGATAGAGGCTTGGGCATTTTTTTCCCCCCCAAACCTTTAGTATACGCCGTTTGGTGGGGGACAGCCCAAAATCTATTGCTGCGACTGCTGGAACTCCTCCAGACCCTGGGTTGGGGCCACCCTGGCTGGGGAGCCGGCAGGAGGTGGGGCAGGGACGGGCTCTGTGCAGGGACCTCGGTGGAGACGTCGCATGTGGGGCTGCCAGGGCTCGGGGACGGGGCTCTCCCTCCTGCTCCTCCCCAGCGCTGATGTCTCCCGTGTCGTTTTTTGCCGCTCTCCTTGCCCGTGCCGCCAGGACCTGCCTTCCCTGGCCTCCAGCAGAGAGATGGTACGCCTCCATCCTCCCGGCATGTCCGTGTGTCCCCCTTCCCTTCTCGTTTCACACAAGACCCCCCCCTTCCATCCCCACGCGGGGTGCCGTTGACGGTGTGTCTCCTCTCCCCACGCTCGCAGGATTCCTGTTCCCAGGACTCGAGCACCGAGATGGTAGGCTGCTCTGCCTGCTTGATGCCCGGTTTTCCTTCTCCTGGCAGTGTTTTTCTGCATGCTCTGCTCCGGGCACCCCGGGTCCATCACCTCCCGGGGTGTGGGTACCCCACGGGGCTGCTGTAACGAAGCGCAGCCTTGTAACGAGATCCGCTTTGGCACTGCCCAGCCGTTTTTTGAGATGTGAGCTTAAAACTCCTGTGTTTCTCTTGGCATGCCTCGATTTTTCTTCCTTTTCTCTATCAGGGGGAGGGAAAAGAAGGAAAAAAAAAAAAAAAAGGCTGGATTGTCTTTATCCAAAATCCCCCAAACCGATGCCAAAGGAAAGGGACCCACGCTCGCTGCAGAGCACCTGGGTTAGCATTGCCGGACTCTTTATCCGGGTATCCGGGGGCGGGTGGGGGGGTCTGGAGGTGGGATGGGCTCCTCCGCTGTCGGGGTGACGCCGTCTCCCTGTATTCTGTGGCAGATGGTGGGGGGCTGTTGCTGCTGCCCATCGCTGGTAGAGTACCCCGGTCCCGAGGAGGTATGCCGCGCCTGCCGCGTCCTGCCCCCCCCTTCCCCGCTGCCAGCTCCCGGCACCCTGCGGTCCCGGTCAGGGACACCCCCGCTGCGGCTCTGCTCGGGGTGGAGGCGCCCGGGGTGGTGTGATGTCTCCACAACCTCTCGTGCCTCTTTGAAGTGGGGTTCAGTCTCCTGGAGTAGGGGGTTTGCTCGGAGCGTGGGCAGCAGCCTCTGCCTTGCAGGGGTTGTGGGGAAAACCGGGATCTTTCGGAGCTGTGGATCTCCGATTCCCCAGCTCCAGCATCGCAGGGGCTGCCTTCTGCTGCAGTTAAACCCACCGAGGGGGACTTGCCTTCCCCACCGACGGGGACCCGTGCAGCTGAACGCTGTGATTTCGGGGCTTCCCCCATCACCCGCAGGTTGTGGTGGGAGATGATCGGAGATGGACACGTGCCAGCGTTGGTCACAGCATCCCTGCCAGGGTCTTGCTGGGAAACATTGGTTTTGAGATGGTCTTGGCTGGGAGTGATGCGGGGGGCGGGGGGGTGCAGGGCTGGGGCCGGGTGGTCTCCCGGCGCGGCAGTACGGTGACAAGCCTTGCGCCCTGAGCCTGGCTGACTTCTCAGTGGTTTAATGCCACGGTCCCCGTGAGCCAGGTGTCAGGTGGCTCCTTGGATGAGAAGCCTTTTGCCATGGCACTGGCCGGTTTTCCTTTCTCTCCCTTCCCCACCCTTTGCCGGTCTCTGCCCTGACACTCGGGGTGGTCTCCATCCCCAGGTGAAGACGGAGATCAGCGTGGAGAGCAAGCACCAGACCCTGCAGGGCCTGGCCTTCCCCCTGCAGATGGATGCTCAGCAAGCCATCCAGGCGCTCAAGCAGAAGAAAATCAACTACATCCAGCTGGTGGGTCCCTCGCGCGGCTCCCCCACTGCCCCTGCCCCTTGCTGCCGCTTCTCACTCCTGTCCGCTCCCCCATCCCCTCTGTCCGTCAGAAGCTGGATCTGGAGCGGGAGACCATCGACCTGGTGCACACGAGTCCCACGGAGATCGCCGAGCTGCCCAAGAGGATCCCCCAGGACTCAGCTCGCTACCATTTCTTCCTCTACAAGCACTCGCACGAGGGAGACTACCTGGAGTCTGTCGGTGAGTGCCCCGGCACTGGGGATGGCTGGTGAGAGCCCACGCTGGTCCCCGCTCTCCCTGGACCATCACTCACATGGGGACCAAGCAGGGATGGGGATGAGATGGTGTGGCAGGGGACCTTGAGTCGGTTCCCACTTGCCGTTCTTCCGTGGTGGGTGCTGGCAAGCCCTTTGGTGCCGAAAGAAGCTGCCACGCGCGGTGCGGGGCTCTCTGGGTGCTGTTGCAGAGGATTTGTGCGGGCGGTTTGGTGGCCGTTGCGTTGCAGGCGTACCAGGAGAGGTTTGGGGAGGGGTGGTGGATGGGATGGCTCACCTTCTGTCGCTGAGTAGACTGGGACTCTCAGGGCTGGAAGAGCCATGACCAGGGTGGGCTGTGGCTGCCAGGTGCTCCCTGGCCATGAGCCCGGGCAGTGCCGCAAGCCCTACTCTCTTCTCGCAGTCTTTATCTACTCCATGCCCGGGTACAAATGCAGCATCAAGGAGCGCATGCTCTACTCCAGCTGCAAGAGCCGGTTGCTGGACACCGTGGAGCAGGAGTTTTGCCTGGAGATAGCCAAGAAGGTAAGTGCGAGCCCACCGAGAGGTGATGGAGCAGGGACCCGTGCCGGGCATCTGCAAGGGACTGTGCCGCAGCCTTGGTCCAGCCCTGCCGGTGTGCTCAGGGGGGAGTTGGGTGCCCCAATGGTGGGTGTCAAGACCCCAAGGAGCTGCTAACCCCCACTTGCCGCTCCTGGACGCAGATCGAGATCGACGACGGAGCCGAGCTGACGGCAGAGTTCCTCTACGAGGAGGTGCACCCCAAGCAGCATGCCTTCAAGCAGGCCTTCGCCAAGCCCAAGGGGCCCGTGGGCAAACGGGGACAGAAGCGGCTGATCAAGGGCCCGGGCGAGAACGGCGAGGACAGTTAGATCCCGCAGGACCGGGCGGTGAACGGACAGCATCCCCGCAGTGCTTCCCGGCTTCCTCTCTGCTGACCTGGGGATCTTTCCCTCCATCTCAGCCTACTTTTTTTTTTTTTTCCCCTTCTTTTTCCTATTTCATTCCTTTTTTTTTAAACATCAGGATGGCTTGTTGCTCCTGGGGGCAGAGCGATGGGGAGGGTTCGGGGTTATCGGTGTTTCTTTTCTCTGTGTCCTTGTGCAAGCCCCAGGGCTGCCCGCGGAGGACGGGAGCAGCAGGGTCGTGTCCCCCGGCCTTGCTCCTGTCCCCCCCGGGGTGACAGCCGCTGCTCTCGGTGTCCCCTGGGTGTCTGAAGGACGCACTCGCCTGCAAGCTGCTCTATGCAAAGGGAAGGGGATGGTGTTGGGGGTTCCTGTTTGAAAAGAGAAAATGCTTCTTTCCCTGCTCCCCCCAGCCCCCAGATTTTGCTCCCCTGTCCCGCTCTCGGTGTGCACGGCCCCTCTGCCCCAGGCCCGGAGCGATCCTGCACCCCCTCCGAGGGGTGGTGGGCAGGATCCCTCCCCGCAGGGTGGGCTTTGCTGGCAGGAGTTTGTCCCTGAGGGGAGCTGGCCCGCGGGAGGCGGAAGGTCCCCCCCCACTGCTGAGCTCGTCCAGGAGAAAGGTCACCCTGCCTTTGGGCGATGTTTGCATCCCCTTTTTGAACCCCCCCAATAAGGCTTTTCCCCTCGGAGGGAGCTGTTACAGCCCTGACTCAGCCCCATCGCTGTTTAGGATGGGAACCGAGCCTTGGTCCCCCCTCTCCACGTGCCCCAGCCCCCACTGCCACCCCCCTGGTTTGTCGCTGACTCTCTGGTCTGGGGCAGCCCCATGTCTTAAAAATCACATGGGCTACCCCAAATCCTTGCGTGGGGACGTCCCCAGCCACCAAGGGCTGGCACCAGCTCCAAGGGCCGAGCTTGGCGCTGTGGATTAGGCTTCACTGGGGGTTTTGGGGGGGAGAGCGCCTTGCTGCTGGGTACCAGTGAGGGCTTGAGAGCCGCCCGCCTCCCCGGGAAGATGGAAACGGGGCCGGTGAAACCTGCCCTCCGCTTTCCTGCTGCCCCGGCGCCTGTGCCGACGTTGCCTTGGCCTCGGTGGAGCGGGAGTGGGTGGGGGGGGTTGAAGCTGGGGGGAGCAGAGCACACTGTACTGAACGCTGTATTTTCTAAAGAATAAAGTATTTTTAAAACAGTCTGTTGCTCTTTGAAGGTCCCCAGGTTTGGGCATTTAGCAGCCGCGGGTGCTGGAGCTGCAAAGCAAATTGCTTGGACATCACCAGCTGGGAGCCAGCAACCATCGCAGCCTGCCCGCTGTGGCCGCATCCAGCCCTCGCCACCCCCGAGGACATTTACGTGTTAATCAGGGCTCTGGGACAACCCTCTAATGCCAGGCAGGGGTTTAACGCCGGACCCCTGGTGATGCCCAGGGCTAGAGCCGGCTGCGGGAGGATCCCTGCTCAGCCCAGCCTTCCTTCTTTTAATGGCTGGTGATGATTTTGCAAGGCTGTGCCGCCGCTGCCTGGGGCTGTTGTTTTCTTGGCTGGAGTGAATCCCTGCGTGGCGATGGGGAGGGAAAGCAGGAGGATGCTGAGCCAAGAGAAGGGTTGGGAAGGCAATGGGAGCTGCCCGCATCCTGGGCCTCCATCCCTCCCACTCCTCGCCCAGGGCAAGGCAGCAATTCTCAGGCTCCTGGGAGGGGAGCCGGACCCCGCACCTCCCTCGGCGGTGAGCAGCCGCCCTGCCAGAGCTCTTCAGCATCCAAAAACAGACCAACAGCCAAAATCTCATAATGCCAGCTGGGCTGCGGGGTCTGAATTTCCCAACAGTGGGTCCTGATGGAGAAGCAGGGAAGCATGTCCCGGCTTGTGACGCAGCCACCAAAAGCCGCTGCCTCCCGCTTCCTTGCCCAGCAGACCTCGGCTGTGATTTGGATATAACCTTTTTTTTTAAACTGTTGTGGTGTCCTGAGCAGGTTTCCCAGCAGAAAGGCTCCCTGTGTGCTGCGCCGGGACAGCCGGGGCCCCAAACGAGCTCTTGCAACGAGCCCGGCGGGGTTTTCGCCAGGTCAGGGCTGTGCCTGCGTCTTGGCTTTACTGTGCCCAGGATGAGATGGATGATTTGGGAAGCCGGCTGTAAAACAAAACAAAATAAAAAAAAACCAAACAAAACAAAACAAAAAGAAAAAAAGGTTTAATGCAATAAAGAACCAACCCCAAATGAGTTTCCCTTTGGCGAGGAGGAGGAGGAGGAGGAGGGAAGATGCTGCTATGCATGGAGCAGCCTCGGCGCAGGGGAGCTCCCTCTGCCCACAAATACTGATAATCCTGCGCTGACACCACCAGAGTCATCTGACAAGGTCATTCACCCTTCTCTTCGGGTCCTGCTCCCCTTCTGTGATCAGGAATTTTTAAACTTGCCCAGATATTGAGGAGGAGTGAGGGGTGTCCCCCATTTCCCATCCACCCCCCTCACTGCCCCGTCCCCCTGCCAGCGCAGCCATCCCCGGCTGAACCCCCCCGTGCCAAAGGACGACTGTGTGTGGCCGTGGGGGAGATGGCCAGGAGCAGCCCAAGGGCTGCAGATCCCCAGCTGAGCACCTATCCCATCCCAGCCTGTCCCCTCCCATCCCATCCTGTCCTCTCCCATCCCATCCCATCCTATCCCATCCTATCTTATCCCATCCCATCCTCCATCTTCTATCCCATCTCATCCTGTCCTCTCTCGTCCCCCCCATCCTATCCTATCCTATCCTATCCTATCCTATCCTATCCTATCCTATCCTATCCTATCCTATCCCATCCCATCCCATCCCATCCCATCCCATCCCATCCTATCCCATCTTGTCATCCCATCCCATCCCATCCCATCCCATCCCATCCCATCCCATCCCATCCCATTCATCTCCTCCTGTTCCCCCCAAGCCACCCCATTCCCTCCTGTCCCCCCCATTCCATCCCATTCCCTCCTGCCCTCCCTGTCCCATCCCATCCCATCCTGTCCCCCCCATCCCATCCCACCCCACTCCAATCTGTCCCTCCTGTCCCCCCCATCCCGCTCCGTCCCGTCCCATCCCAGCTGGTGCAGGTGTCAATGGGCCAGGCGCGGCGCAGGCAGGCGGGCAGCGCTGCACCGAGGGCAGCCCGGCCACGCACACAGCCTGGCTCTGCACAGCCCCCCACCCCCTCGCGCAGGGGGGGCCTGAGCCCCCCACCCTCCTGCTCGCCCCTCCCATGCTGCACGACGCCTCTCTTGTCCCAGCTGCGGAGCTGGTGGCCCAGGGTGGGTGGCAGCTCCCGGCAGGGCCACCATGTGCAGTGGGAGGCCATTAGCTCTGCTGCTGGAGCCTGGGGGCGAGGGCGGCGGGAGCACGGCCAGGCATTGGAGTCTCCAGTGTCTAATACAAGGGTTGAGCGCAGGCGGCTGCCCTCCCGCCGCGCAGCCTAGCAGGGACACGCCGTCCAGCTGTTTGCTTTTGCGAGGCTTGTCAGGATTTAGCCAGATTCACAGCTCACCCTCTGTTAATTTTGGTTGAAAATTCGTAGAAGAGAATCTACAGAGCGGGATGGGAGGGTGCTGAAGCGGCGCAGGGGGAGGAGCGGAGCCGAGCACCGACCATCACGTGTGCCGGGTTCCCTTCGGAAAGCGGGTTACAAAGCTGACCCCAGCTCAACACCCAGCAATTCTCGGGGCAATTAAAGCTCTCGCAAACCCGGGTGCTGCCGCCCCGCGTCCCTACAGGCAGCGTACACGCGAGGGTTCACGCAAGCATCAACCCCGCTCTTTCTTTTGAAGAAAAGAGCTAAAAAAGTCTCCCCTGCTGCGTACCCAAAGCTCTGGGGTTTGAGTTGATGCGTGGGAAACCCGGGGCTGGTCAGCAGCCTCTGGTGCCACCTCGGGGCACGTGTGCCAGGGGACAAGGCCACCCCACCGCGGCATTTGCCCAGCCGGGGAGGGAGAGCAGGGCCCAGCCAGCTTCTGGAAGAGGAGGCAGTTGCAGATGGACGTGGCTGAGCACCCCCGCAGCCAGCCCAAGCGCTCAGGTTTGTTAGGACTCGCAAACGAGGGCTCACGGGCCCTACGGCAAACGAGCCGCAGGGGAAAGGATGGGACCGGGATGCTTTTCCCTACTGGATTCCTGGGTAGAAAAGTGCAAAGGGCAAAATCTCAGAGGAGAAAAATCCTTCTGCTTCTGCTCCCCTGAGAGCTGAAGTGGAGCGGTTGCAAAGGAGTTACACCTGGTTGTAAACCAAACGTGTGAATTGAAAGAGCCGCCCGGCAGCCGGGCTGTGAAACCACAGGTGCCCACGGGAAAGGGAGACGAGCCCTCACCCTCTCAAGAGCTGCGTGCCCTGCGTAGAGCCCTGCCTGGGGGTGGCAGCCGGCAGGGAGGAGGGTGTAGGAGCAGTACGGAGTGAAAGGATATTTCCCCAAGGGGGTAAGTGCATCCAGGATCAGCCCCTTAGGGCTGTGCAAGCCCTGGGGGTGGGTGGAGGGGAGGGAGCCTGACCTAGCCCGGGGATGACGAGGGTTCAGGGTCAGGCTGGAGGGTGGCTGGGGCACAGAGCATCCTAAATAACCTGAAGCCCAGCCATGCTGGTGCTGGGCTAGTGGCCCTGGGCCAGGGGCTACCCTTGCTTCGGTGCCTTGTGCCAGCACCAGCTGCAGCCCGGCTGGTGTCTCCCAGATGTGTCTCCCTGGATGAGAGTGATTTATATGCCCAAACTATGGCAGTTTGCAGCGAGTCCCCGTGTGTCCCCCCCATCCCAGCTGCTGGCAGGGGACCTATTTGCAATCCCCTTTGCAAGGAGCTCCCTGCTGCTCTTCCCTGGGGAGCAGCAAGCATGGGTGTTGCCCCCTCTTTCCCCGCTGTGCTCCCCACCCCCGAGTCTGCCAAGAAGTGGGGTTTTCTGTGCAGAGGCTGCCAAAACAGGCAGGCAAGGGAGGGCTCGTCTGCTGGGGTTGGCGGGACCCCCATGTGGGGGGGTGGGAGGTCTGTGGCTGCAGCATCGCTTTGCAACCCCTCGCTGGGATGGAGAACCAGGGGAATGGCTCTTGCTGGAGGATGAGGAAGAGGAGGTATGGTCGGGAAGGGCGGCTTCTCCCCACCCGTAAAGCCTGGCACATCCCTGGGGAGCATCAGCAGCACATCAGGCTCTGCTGGGGGTCAGAGAAAACCCCAGGCAGTGGGGCTTGGTTGCCACCTTCTGTTCGGTGTGATGGATCTGGGAGAAGGGCAGGACTTAAGATCTCTGATCCCTTGGATGTTTCCCTGCATTAACAGCTTGTTTCTGCCTAAAACACCGTGTCTGTCTTGTTGCCATCTGTCCCTCCGGGCAGGGGTATGAGCAGTCATTCCCTACGATTTAAGGCTTAGCCAATGCTATATTATCTAAAAGCAAGTGTTGCAGGCTGATCCGAAACGAGGTGGCCCATCTGAATACAACAAAGCAGGAGATTTGGACTTGTGATGCAGTTATTTGGTTGTGCTGCCAGTGTTTAGATTGAGACCCGCTGCGTGCAGCATCCGGAGAGGCAGTGGGTCCTGCGGGGAGCAAAAGTTTACCCCGGATTTTTAAGGAAAGTAAAGCATGGGTTTGTTTTTTGGGAGCAGGAGAGGAAAGGTCTTTTGGGGGCTGAACACACCCCAAGGGAAATGCACGTGGTGAACCACCAGTGTGAGCTCTAAAATACCCATTACCAGGCAGGAGCCCCTTCCCTGACCTGCAAGTATCAGGGAGCTCATGGGGCTTTTAAAGCCCTGGCGTGGGGGGCAGAAACGGGCTGTGTGGTCCTCTCCGTGTTGGGGGAGAAACCCTGCTAAACGTGAGTGCTGGGAGACCAAGCAGGGGCTGAGGGGCTGCAGTGCGAGAGATGTGCCCTAAAGTAAAGGGGTGCAAGGCACCAGGGATACCAGGGCTGTGAATCTGGTGGTGTAAATAATGCTCCTGTTGTTGTTGTTGTTATTATTTCTACTATTGCTGGCTAGGAAACAGCATGGACTTAATGGCTGAAAGCAGCAGTGAGAGCAGGCACTAGGAATGGTTTTCAGGGCATTGATTTCCCCGCAGGAGTGTGTTTCAGCAAGGGGCAGCTGGGGCTGGATAAGGCAAATGAACGTCTCGTGCAGCACGAGGCAGCGGGAGCGCACAGCTCGGCAGCCGTGACAGCATCCTCCCTCTCCTGCGGCAAAGTCCTGCCGGCGGGAGAAGCTGACCCCAGCCTGATGGGCTATTTTTAGTCCAGTTCCCTACAGAAATGAAGGTCACGAGCTCGTGATGCTGGTTTCCTCCTTCTGGGCTGAACCCACGGGTTATACCCAACCACCTACAGCACGCAGCGAGGGGCTTGGCAGAAAACCAAGGCCCCCAAAAGCTTCATGAATTTTAGCAGCTCTGCTAATGGGACTGTGCCGCAGCCAGGGGTGGAGGAGGGAGCCGGGGAGTGGAAGACACCACAGCCTGCCTAGCCTAGCACCTGGTCCTGGCCATGGTAGGAAGAGCACCGTCCTGATGCCTGCTCCCTGATGGGGAATGCGTGCTACTGTTTGCACTTGGGATGTTTTCACTTCCCCTGTACTGCCGGGGGTTTCTCCGTTGTGTAAATAGGTTGAGAAATGGAGGAGGGTATGAGTTGAGGGCTATGCAACGTTCAACTAGATGAATTATTTTTGCCCCAGACAAGTGTCAGCAGTGGCTTTACAGCTGCGTTCTTGCTTGCTTACTGCCATGGACCATTTGTCTCAGACTTTAAACATCTTTTACTGATTACGGCCTCTATTATTTTTCCAGAAACCAAACTAAAGCTTACATAACCATCCCTCGTTATGCAACCACCATTCAAGTTTTGTTTGCTGGGAAACAATGTGTTTGGTTTTTTCATTCTTTGTCCTTTTCATTGGGGAAAATTTATCCTTTCTATGTGTCATTGGATTTGTCTTTCTTTTGCAGTTAAGTGGTGGACTTCTGCCGGCCTCTTAATGCGCACTGGTTCTGCTTTCACACCCTTGCTTGAACTTAAGGTAACTTGTCACATCTAATGTTAACTGGTGTGGGGGCACCGATTGCCATGTGCCAAGGTTATTTGTGCTCCTGTCATTTCAAAGGCTGCTAGCTTTGAATCTTAGGATTTGGTTCTCTCCTGCAACTAATTTGGAATCATGCTGGAGATTTCTTGTAGCCAGTGCCCTTTCTGTGTCTTATTTCTTCTCCTCTGCAGTACAGAATGTATAGTGGGGGCTATAAAAGCTAGAAGGAAAAATTGGGCTTATTAACTGGTATTGAAAATATACTGGGCCAATTCTGAATGCTTTCAGTGAAGAAACTAGAAATGAAGTAACCTTGTACTGTCAGATTATGTATATATTAGTCAACACGTCATGTGTCCCCCCCGCACACATTGGTTGCTTACGCCAGCAGTTCGGAATGGCATTGAAGGCATGCTATGGTGTTAGGGACACTGTTCTAGGAAAGGTTGATGTAGGATCTGTGGCTTCTTACTTGATGACTCAAATTAATGTAGTAATTTAACCTAATATATAATGAGAAAAGCTCTGCAATGGAGGTGCATACTCATCCAGTCTTTGGCCACAAACTGTTCACAGCAAGGCAAAGAAGTCAGGGTGTGGCACAGTATTTTTTCCTTGAGTAGCACTGAACTTGCCTCAGTAAGATCAGGATAACGTCACAGCAAGCGAAGGCTAATCTGCTCGAACAGGGATGCAACTACTTGCATACACAATCGTCTGGTGGTGGGTCTGAGCACGCCACTTCATAAACTGCCTTGTTTAGCAACAGAGCTAATGCTACAACCATGTTAATGTATAGCCTGATGGTGAGTGGTTTCCTCCCTCCTGCAGAACACCTGCATGTGACAGAGGCAGCAACCACTTGACTGGCCGGCAAGTGGCTTTTAAAGAGTAGCTTGATTGCTTGGGAAGTCAAGTATTTCGCTAGGAATTCTCCCGAGAATAGCAGTGTGCTTCAGTGCATGCTTAAATGACCAGGGACTTCCAACTGATGGAGCTAATGATTTTGCTCACACTTGGGCTTCTATCTCTCCAACATGTGGCTGTATTATGATGGATCCCTCACGGGAGCTTCACAGCACGCCTGCGAGCGTAACAGCAATAGGCAGTGCCAGGAGGTTGACTTGTTACATCCAGAAAACAAGAGTACCTTGCAGAGTGGCTGTTCAATGATTTGCGAAAGCCAGACTGCAGCAGTTACTGGACGTGCCCGTACATGAAGGAAGCAGTTCAGTGCTTTGCTCTAGACTTTGTGCCAATATTGACCTCTGAGTACATGTATACACCCACAAAATTACTTCCCCCTGTTCAAAGCATGCCCTTGCTCTTCCTGAAAGCATGAAATGGCATGGCAATTAGGGAACAGGCCTAAGTTTTCAGAGGGGCTGCAAAAGCAGCACTATATTCTCTTACGATGACTTCTGTCAAAGACCTGAATCATTAGATTGCTTACTGATAAGCAGTTTTTACCCTGTTTTTAGCCTAGCTCTGAGTGCACTGGAGAGCAGACCATGCAGACTTGAAGAGACAGGCAGGCAGAAGCAACTGGCATCTACCACCTGCACAGTGGTAAACGTGCCCTCCTTTCTCAGCCACCACACCACCCTGCCTCCTTGGTTTTTTAACTGTCAAGCAGTCATAAAATACCATTTATTAAATCCCATTAGCACTTTTTTCCTCTTAATAGTGAGCACCATGCTGAACACCACAGGGGGAATACTTGTGCACAAAACTACAAAGGAAGAGTATGGCAATAGAGGGAGACAGCACATAGCAGAACCCATTCTAAATTCCTGCCTCCAAAAAAATGGGTGCAAGCTTATTATACAGCATTTCTTAAATAGTATACTCTTGCTTAAATGTGTGTGTGCAGCACTGTAACTGCATGGCACTATAGCTGCATGTTTTCAAAAGCTTTCAGGTAGAAACTCATGAGGAGCTATAAAAACCAATTTTCTCTTTTCATAAAAATAAACCCATCCCTGTAGTACACCAGTAAACGCTACTGAAGTTCTTTCGATGCACGCTCATTGAAAAGGCAGTAGTTCAGCTGAAGGGCATTAAGCTGTAGACCACTGTTTTTATTCCACCAGATGCCTTTCCAACTACTGACACTTCAGTTCCACTTACAGAAGATAAGTAGAGTAGCAAACAAAAACACAACTGGGCATAATGGCTCTAGAAATTTATTTTCAGAGCTTAGTGCTTCAACTATGATTAAAATACTTATCAAGCAATTTAAAAATGCTACTGACTGGGTACTAGAACTAGACAAGAATACAACTAACATCACTACTTTCATGCACTGACAGACACTAGTTTGCTCATGCCACTGAAGTAGGATCTTTCCCGTTCACTCATCATTTCAAAATGCAGGGGTCTTCTACAGAAGTTGCATTCAGCTGACGAATGTGGTTTCAGCTCCAGACCAACGTCCTTCCATGTGGCCAGCAGTTTTTCTGGTAGGAATGGAAAAGTTCATCAAGATCAGTGGATTGCTTTAGAGAAGCAGCAAAAGAGAAGTGTCAGCATACTTATTCTCCTAGCAAATGAGGAGGGATAACAGGAATTCACTGTGACATAATTTACCTCTTGAGTGAGGTGACTGGGCTGCAACTAAGTCTCAGCTATCCTCATACTGCCTCTTCTGACAGGATCAAGAAGTAGCTGCTTTCCCTGGACAGATCCATGTTTAAGACAGGTTAGCAGCTCAGCCAAGGACAGCAGATTTCTTTGGATCCCACATAACAAATGAAGATTGGTTTGGACAGTGCATGAGCAGAGCCCCAGCAGAGGTGGCTGAGAACTGGCTGGGTACAGGACTGCACTGGCCTTGCACACTCTATTCCAGCTCACAGTGCACCGGCCTTCACGCGTCATGCTCAAAGCAGGTTAAGTGCAGAAGTATGTGCTATGTATGCTGCGGCAGTGGAAAGACACTGTCCAGCTAGTGACATCTAAAACTTAAGTATCTCCTAGTCTCATCTTTAGAATAAAGACTGCATAGACAGCCTAGTATTCTCACTGCACTGATGCAAGAATCCACTCACCGAGAAAGTAACTCATCATCTGAGGGGTGTGGTGAGGCGTAGGGGCAATACGTAGCAGCTCTTCTCCACGGGGAACTGTGGGGTAGTTGATTGCTTGGACATAGATGCTGTGCTGGCTCATCAGCTTGTCACAGATCTCTGTATTTTTAGCAGCATCTGCAACCTAAAGTTCAAAATCGTAAGTTAGAAGACCAACCAAAACACGCAAGGTGGCAGAACTGCTAGCCCAACTAAGCTAGCCACAAGAATCAAATAGGACTAGTTAGTCTTCCTTGTGCCACTATAAATAGCATATACACCAGCAAGAAGAGCTAAAAGCTTGTGCTGTACAGCCCTCTGGGCATAAGCACAGCATTGCAGCCTAGGTGGGTAGCTGTTTATACCTTCTTTTTCCTAGCTTGTTACCAGTCTCCTTGCTTTCTGTATACTGTTAGATTGTGGGTTTCATATGCTTTATCATTCTGCTTTACAACAGTTATAGCAGGCTGAGATCAACTTAAGCCAGACTCCTAGCACATCACTGCTGAATACTAGGACAGGTTTGAACTTTGTGAATGTTGACTAATACCTGAAAGTGTAATGTGGTCATGGGCAGGAAAACAGGCACCACAGTCCTGCATCAGCAGTATCCTAAGTGCTCACCCTTATTGGAATGATGTGACTGGGGCAGTGCACCACAGGAAGCCCCGCATCCATCAGCATCTGTCTCATAAGCTTCACATTGCGTTGGTGCTGGCGCCTCAGAACTTGCCCCTCTGCACTCTTCAGAGTTCGGACGGATTCTAGGGCACCAGCTAAGAGCATGGGTGGCAGGGACGTTGTGAAAATAAAGCCAGCAGCATACGAACGAACAGTGTCTATCAGAGAACTTGTACTGGAGATGTATCCTCCTACACAGCCAAATGCTTTGCCTGAGGGGAAAAAAAAAAAAAGGCAACCAAACTTATTCCTTCCACCCACTAGAATGGCTTGAAGTATTATAGCCTTTCTTTATTTTCACTTGAAGGAATGAGTTATTTTGACCACATACTTAATGTAATCATGGCAGGCAACCATTCTAGCCCCCCCTGCCCCTGGCTAATCTTGTATTTACTCAGCACATGTTACAGCTTTGTTTTCAGGCCAATCCTGATAACATGGATCTAGTTATTACACAGCAAGGACAGTTCAAGACTCTCTCAAATACTCAAGTTTTGATTTCGGGGAAGACCTTAAGCCCAATCATCAAGCATAGACTTCAATACTAACCCCAAGAGATCAACACTAAGTCTCAGCAGATTTAAAATAATCTGTTCCAGAGATGCTAGAAATAGCCTATGCTCCTAAGGAGCGCACAAGGTTGTTACTGTGATTGTGCGGTCGATATTGACGATTGTGCGGTGTGTTGGGTTGACGGTTGGACACGATGATCTTAGAGGTCTTTTCCAACCTGTATGATTCTATGATTCTATGATATCGGTCCCCCTTTCCAAATACAGGGGGATGTTCAGGTACCAGAACAGACCCACAGGTAGAACTAGGGTGTCTGGTGAATGCTGCTCTTTTTATTAGGCTGTAACCCAAGATTGTAAGTAAGTTTCAAAGCTATGAACTTCCCTGGTAAATTTTATTTATGTTTTGGAAGCTGTTTAAACAACCTCCCAGTTTGCAGCAGTAAAGTTACTCCTAAGCCTGCATTCTACTCAGATAATAGCAGTTGCCTCACTTCTTGCCAAATCTCTTTACATAACTCCCCATCTCAGGTTTCTAGATTAGGAGCACTCCATTTCACATAAAAGAACTAAGTACTACTAAATATAGAGTACTACCCTACTAGCATTCTCACCTGAATTTATTCTTCAGTTGTATAATATGCCACTGGAGGACTTTTTGCTAGCTTGTTTAAAGAAAAAAAGGCTACCTTAACTGATTTGTAAGGCAGTGTAAGTAGCTTAACACAAGCTTTTCGAACTGTGGAGCATACTTAAATCCTTTGGACTTTTTGAAAAATCCTAGCCTCCAACAGCCCTTAGCAAGTTCATTTGAATAGACTGATTTTGAGTTAACCCACTTAATACAGCTGCTCAGAAGCTTTGCTGCCTTAGCTTCTGTAAAAGTGCCAGGCCATGCATACCAAGCGTTCCAGAGATAATGTCCATCTTGTGCATGATTCCATCCCGGTCTCCAATACCACCACCTCGAGCTCCATACAGCCCCACAGCATGCACTTCATCCACAAAAGTGATTGCTCCATGCTCGTGGGCCACGTCACACAGCTCTTCCAGAGGACAGACTGCACCTAGGAACCGAAGCAGTGACTGGCAGTTTAGGATTCTTGGATAAGCATCAGAAGTACCCCCAAAGACTAGGCATTTCCAAAGACTATTTTCATGTAAACCCCTCTAGCACTGTACACTTTTAGATCTAAAATACACATGATTTGAGCACTAACTGCACTGGAAGGAGAGAGAAGGGTTTGATGTCAGCTTACCATCCATTGAGTGAACAGTTTCAAATGCAACAATTTTAGGGGTAGACAGATCAGACTTCTTCAATAGTTCTCGAAGATGATTGACATCGTTATGGCGAAATATGTGTTTTGGCACCCTGCTGTTTCGGATCCCCTGGATCATGGAGGCATGGTTTCCAGAATCAGAGTAGATCTCACAGCCTGAGGAAACAGCCCAGTTACACTTTAAGTATAGAAAGCATTAACTGATTCCCAGCATTGCTTTATGTATGGGAAGTGTTCAGGCAGCAAGGGTAGCATGTTCTAGAAAGTAATGCTCTTGATCAAAAGAGCAAGTTACAAGTCATGAAGCAATAATAATATTTAAGACTTATTTTAGGTGTTTAAACTAACACAAACTTGAGCTTAAGGAAATACAGAAGGGTTTTTCCAAGTCCTTCATGTTTTTATCTAACTCTCTCTCTCTGGGAGAGGGAGAGGCAGAGGGCGCTAAATTCCTGCTGCCTCATTTTCAGGTGGAATTTACATGCAAGAGCAGACGACTCTGTGCGTTTTGTCTGATGCCTTCTGCAGTTCCTAGATCTCAATCTCAGTAGGCTGCTACTATAATTTGCACGAGTTGAACATAATTTGAATATGGCATTAAAAAAACCCCAACCATACTTTGCTGATCGAGTAGGATGAATCCTCACTTTGGGTAGCCATTTGTAAAATGTACTCCCAACTGCTTAGGGCAGGGTTGTGGTTTTTGTGGTAAATAGGGGGTGCAGTTTGAGATCTCACCTGGCAGCATCTTAGCTAGAGTAAAGAGGGTGGAGTCATTGGCTACAAAGCAAGATGAGAACAACAGTGCTGCATCTTTTCCATGAAGATCAGCTAGTTCTTTTTCCAAATCAACATGAAATTTACTTGTTCCTGAAATATTTCTTGTGCCTCCCGCTCCAGCACCATGTTGTTTCAGTGTATCCCTACAGAGGGCCCAAAGAGAGGCATTAGCATTACTGCGCGACACACAGATGAATAAAGTATCATTGCTAAAGACATTATAGCACATAATCCGTACCGTTCTAAAAAGGAATGGGCTGCAAAAAACAGCTGTTAGGTTTAAGGTCTTTAAGCAACCTGCACAACTCAGGAATCCGATAAGCTAAGAAATCAGTTACCAAGTACAGCTGCAATATACCATCCAGTTTACCTGGTAACATCTGGGGGCTTCTGAGGAAAATCCAAGGAGCAGGGTCAGTGACTGACAGGTATACTGCAGCCCTGGAGCTAAATACGAAGTTAGCTACCCCAGCTCAAGAGAAGGGCGTAAGCTTAATTATACCAAGAATAATACCAGAAGCGGCTTACATAGCACAGTATAGAAATCAATTCTTCAAAAGCCTTCCCACAAAAGCTTCTGCAGGGCACTATAGCTTGAAGCTGCCTCTTAAGAATATGGCACTACTCACATAACGGCTCCACAGACACGAGGGTGACGACTCATCCCCAGGTAATCATTGCTGCACCAAACAGACACCTCCTTCTTGGTGATTAGAGAATCAGTATAGTCATCTGCCATGGGAAAGATCTGTGCCTTTCGGTTCACTGTTTTGAACACTCGGTAGGTGTGATCCTTCTTCTTTTCATCTATCTTTTTCTCAAAGAACTGATCATACTGGAAGGTGGATACAGCTGAAATGAGACAGAGGCTTAAGCACACAGGCAATAATCACAAGAAACCAGGCCTGTGGCGGTTTTGCCAGACAATCTTACATTTTGGCAAGTTATCCTGAAGCAGATGAGAGACACTTTCTGGTCTTTGCTTCAGCACAGTATCCTTAAAGTTCTTGAGCAAGCCGCTCCACTCTTCTCCCTCAGTCTCAATGTTCCTCACTGTGGAAGTAGTTGGTATTTTGGCAAATTCTGTACCTTCAGACATTGTAATAAATTCCAGTGAGCTTAATCAGTTTGAAACAAAATCAAGTATGTTGAGTTCAGCAAGGCAAACATTTTAAGTAACTCTAACTCTACATTCTTTAGGAAGCACATGCCTGAATCCATGTGCCCCTGTTAGGATCAACTATTTCATTTGCTTACAATTTTGCGTTTATGAGACAAGAGTAAAACCTTGCTATTCAATGACAACACAACATGTAATTTCCTTACAACACATTTGGTACATCATGACTCAGAAACCCACTCTATACAGCTACAGAATTTATCTGAAAGAGTTGGTAGACACCTAACTGAAGGCAGAGTTCAAGTTAGCCACTTCCTTTTCATTCCTAACATTTTGTTCAGTTAGTACAGATTTTTATTAAGACTATGCCACAGAAAACAAACAGAAAAGTAAAATAAACTTCCTGAGACAGAGCAAGGCTTTACTGATATTGGTGAAAAGTTCCTTCCTTTGAAGTACAGCCCTTCCACATCAGGATTACAAGTCAGCCAACACCCTTTACTTCCATAAACCAAAAAAAAGCATTTGCTTGCTTTTCCAGCTTGGATTTGTGCTGGTACTTGCATAGTACCTCAATCCAGTTTCTTCCATCTCTGGATATACCACCTTTGGCTATACTAGCACCCTGGTAAAGCCCTCTTCAGTCCTAAGCATCCACTTCGGTTGCAAGCGTGACAGCTCAATTCACACATTTAGAGCCAGCGTATCAAAATACAGCAGACGGTATTCCCGCACCAAAATCACCCAGGGGAAACACTGCACAATGTTGCAGGTATGCCACTAACACCTACATTCTCCAACAGCTTTTCATTGCAGTCTCCCATAATCCTACCCGCATAATTTAAGTGGTGACTGTTAGACTTGGTACACTCTAAAGCAAAGTCAGGTACCAGAAGCTCTCGGAAGGAATCAACGCTTCAGCACACAGAATACATACCTTTCCTGTCCGCCTGCATTTCCTGCACATCCTCTTGGAGTTCTAGGCTGGCTTTGCAGAAAACACTACTGTTCTTGTGATTCATCTGAGCTGCCAGGAATGGGCATTTGGTAGCAGAGCTCTGGCTAGCACCAGCAGGTGGGTGGCCAGCAGGTGGCTGGGATCCATCTGTATTCTGGTGGGCCACCTCTTTGGCATTTTTGGCCTCTGAGGTGGGAGGGGAGAAAGGAAAGCACTTCAGCGTCATCATTTTAATACAGTGACTTAAGCTTTTCTATCCATTACCTTCACAATTAATTTGGCACAAGCCATTCAGAACTATTTAACTGAGCAGTCACATTTTATTTATACAAGCACAAAATCCCAGTAACACCCAAGGGGCAACCGACTTAAGATACCAGATGTAGCACTGTACCCTCTGAGGGGGAAAAAAAAAATATCTCTCTCTCTCACTCCCAAAGGGGAGATTTTCTTTTGAGAAGTTCGGCTATTTTCAGCCACCAGTCCTTCCTCTGCTGCAAGCCTCAACTCTTCCCCTGAGTGCCAGAGTAAGAATTCCCCAAGGAATGTTACCGGGTGGGGTGAGAGCCGCTCGAGCGTGAGAAATCCCAGCTCCGCGATCCAGGATCACGGATCCCCAACCAGAGCTCGCTGCAGGACGCCCTAACAGGCCGGTCTCTGATATGTGCCCGTGCTTAATTACCAGAGACATTTAAAGAATTAAACAACGCTTATCTCGGAGCTGCCCATTCCAGAAGTTTCCTTCTACGATATACGATGTCTATATAGATTTTTTTTTTCCTTAAGGGCGACTAGGTCTGTCCCTAGGAAAGCTCCCGTGATCCAGCCCAGCCACCCGCTGCCCACCCTCAGGAGAGGCCTGGATCCCGACGCCGCTGCTCCCCCCTCCGGCCGTACTCACCCCGGCGGGCCGCGGGGGTCTCCTCCTCCGCCTGCTGCCCGCGGGCGGCGGACGTGGCCAGGGCGCGGGCGGCGGCCGGGGGGGCCGCCTCCATCATCCGGGGGCAGTGCTGGGCGTAGAGGAGCAGGGAGGGCCCGGCCTTCTGCAGGAAGGCCTGCGAGACGCGGGCCAGGAACGGGCAGCGCCGCACCACCGCCTCCATCCTCGCCGTCTGACGGGAGACCGGACGTGACGTTAACGCCCGCCGTTGACGACCACCACCACCGGGGAGGAGGCACGCGAGACCCGGGCGGCGCTCCCGTAGCCAGCCCCGGCCCGCTCCGCCGCTGCCTATATAGCCCTGCCGGGCGCCGCGCAGGCGCGCTGCGGATGCCTCGCCGCCGCACGGCGCAGGCGCGCGCCGGGCCGTGAGGGGCCGGAGGCGGCTCCGGGCGGCTCCCGCGGGGACTGAGGGGTCCTGGGGTGGTTCCTGGGGCGCCGTCGCGGGCCGGAGGCGGCTCCGGGCGGCTCCCGCGCGGACTGAGGGGGCCCTGGGCGGCTCCTGGGGCGCTGTGAGGGGCCGGAGGCGGCTCCGGGCGGTCTCCGCGGGAACTGAGGGGTCCCCGGATGGCTCCTGGGGCGCCGTGAGGGGATGGAGGGGGCGGAGGGGCCCCGGGCGGCTCCCGGGGGCGAGGGGGCAGGCGGCTCCCGGGGCGTCATGAGGGGATGGAGGCGCCGTGAGGGTACGGAGGGAGCTGGGCGGCTCCCGGGGCGTCGTGAGGGTACGGAGGGGGCTCGAGTAGCTGCCGGGGGTGCGTGTGAGGGGACAGAGCGGGGCTGCCAGCCCCGGGACTCTGATGGGGCGGCCCACAGGGGGGGCACGGCCCGCAGGGGAAGGAGAGGCAGGTAGTTGTCCTTGCTCTGGGTTTCCCCTCAGCCCCAGGCTATGCAACGCTTGTTTCCCAGAAGTATTGGAGTCCCTTACCCCCAGGACAGCAGATTTGGGGGCCCCTGGTGTGCCTGTTCATTGGCAAACACGAGCTGTGAGTCAGCTGAGTGGGGAAACCCAGCGTTGCTCAGACGCATCTCATGTATTTTCTCCCTAAACATGTACCTCTGACTCCCTGCGGAGTCCCTGCCCAGGGGCTCAGAAAGCAGCAGTCTCACTGGTGGTGGGATCCTGAACCCCTCTCACTTTGCCTACAGCTGGTATGAATCTAACAGTTTCTCTGTTGGTGACGCTCAGACTTCCACCACTGTGTTTTTGAAGCGTGGCACCATTGCCCAGGTTTTGAAGATAAGACTCTTGTGAGAATGACAGCAGCAAGTAAAATTGTATCCTGCATGCTCTGGTTTGCAACGGACATTAAAGTTTATTTGTTTAAAAGAATATTTACGGGTGGGTAATGATAAAAGGAGCTCTCCTTACATATCTGGCCATCTGAGCTGCAGTAGTACTAATTCCTGTAAGTGTATACTAACTGCTGAAGTGTGGAAAGAATGGAGAAGAAAGATGACAATGCATTTTTGTTCATCATCTTGCGAAACAGTGATTTCACGGAAGACAGGATTTGGGCAGAGTAATGCCTCTCTCGGCCTCACATCCCTCAGCCAGCCGAGAGCTGGCTCGGGCACTTTGAGGCAAGAGTGGTTTTTGTAACAGATACAGAGTTTTGAGGAGAGCTCTTTTAAAGCTGGCTTTTACTTGACTCATGTCTTGCATGTAGTCACATTGTGTAGTTACTAGAAGGTGCTCGTAGTAGAGTGATTAAGGAAATACAAAACCTACGTAGGACTGTGGCTGCTGAACTCAAGTTTGGATACAAAAGGCACTCGGAAAGTATTGGTCAGTATTTGCATGTTGCAAATTAATCTTTAGATAACCCCTCTGTCGGAGGGCAGGGGGAGGACCAGCGGGATATTTGCCTGACCCTCCTCTCTTCATCACTGACTCACTTTGGGGATGGTGGCTGCAGTATGTAAACTTTGTGATCTGAGTAAGTAGCTCAAGAGGAAGGCAGCTTTAAACCGTAGTCAAATGGCAGACTCGCTGTCAACTCCAGTGCATTACTAAGCTCTGAGGTAGGAAATGGGACAGAGTTCTGCTCTTGTGTACTCCTCACGGGACCCTGAAAAAAGTAGATAGGGCTTTACAAGGCGGAGGCATGGGATTTGGGTTTTAGTAGGGCTAGATGTTTTTTTTAAACACAGTTCACTTCTTGCTTATTAGGAATTTAAAAACATTTTTTAATAAGTCTTGATGCTTAGATCTTAAACAATTCAATTCATTATTCCAGTAACGTAATGCAGAAGTTACCATTAAGAAACAGCCTTTCATCAGTGGGCATCGTTAAACTTTATATATGCTAGTTTTAATTTGTTCTGTAAATAAATGATTAAAATAAGGCTATTGTGTTTGACCCGAGCCTGTATAGCAAGAGTCTTGGTCACTTGGTAATACCAGGACAGTACTTCCAATTATTAGTTCAGTTTGCTCATGAAGGGTGCTCTTTTTTCACAACTGGCTTTCAGTTAGTGTTACGTGCCTCAAATATTTACATTTTGCAAAATATAATAGTTAATTAGCACTTGAAGTTTAAAGATACCTGATCTGTGTTTCAGATAACTGCTCCCGCTGTTCCCCTGACCATCAACATTTGACTCCCTACCCTGAACCTTTGTATCACATCAGTTACTTTAAAAAACAAGGAAACGTCATGACATTCTACCATGCAGATACCTGGTGAGTGTCCTTAGAGCACAGTTAATGTGTCTGAACCTAATGGATCATTCCAGTGCTCCTTGGATTATTTTCAGTTTTAACAACAGAAATCAAGTCCCATATGCTTGATTTATAGTATGTTGATAGTATTTTTCCTTCTCCTCTTATTCTTCCCTTACTAATTGCCCATGGTACTTAAGAGGGTCAGAGGGAATACGCGTTTTGTTGTAAAGGACAGCAGTGAAAGGTGTTGTGCAAATGTGCTGGCAGAGTACTGCAACAGGTTGCAGAGCTCATCTGCGTGGACACCTGCCACAGCAGGTTCAATCCCACAAAAATCTGATAATCCTTCTTTATCCTGATAATCTTAACAGCAGCATCTTACCATGTTGCAAGGTTGAGGGATGAAGTACATTAGTCTGCTCTGTTGCTGGGATTCAGAAACTCATGGTTTTGTATTCAAAAGTGCATGTGAAGTCTGAAGCCTGAAGAGCATCTGCTTTTTACACAAACATCATTCAAGGTTGGCAGCTGAGACACAGCGACCTTGGCTATGATACGGAGATCTCCAAGTGGAGCAGAACTCCCGGCTTTCCTGTCAGACTTCCCTACGATCTGTGCTAGTAATCAGACACCGCAATAACACTTCTTTAGAATTTGATTTTGGTGAATTTATTTAACCTTGTACATAGCAGGAGTTGCGCAGAACTAGATAGCAACAGAATGACGTTAACTTGACCCTCATCCTGGAGAGCTACCAAAGGAACATGTCCTTGTCAGTGCAGAGAGATGGCTGTGAGCTCTGCGACCATCAGAGCGGGGAAAAGTCAGGGGAAAAGGGTATCTTGTCAACTGCTCTGCTAGTTTCTTCCCTTTGGAAATACTGCCAGCGCTTACATGTTGAAGGTGAAGTAAATACTAATAAAGCTGCCATTAATTAAGATTTCTTAGGGCTTCAGTGGATTAATTAAATGGTATTTAAAGATGTTAACTGTGGCGATGTATTACCGTCATCCTACAGGGCTCAGGAGAAACTAGCATGAAGTGCCACGCAAATGCTGTTTGCTGCACTCCAGAAGGAGGACTTCAGCCTGCGACAAGGGACAGTACCTTAACAGCCAACGAGGGAACAGGGAGCCTGTCCTGAGAGAGAAAGCAGGCTTACGTAGCCCGTCTGGAGAGAGACGGCAGGTACGGCAGGCAGGGGAGAAGTGCTGGCTGCCTGTGAATCTGTAAAGGGCAGAGTAGCATGTAATAAAGAAGGAAAATGGTTTAAGCTGAGGGGATAGCATTGGTGTGAGAACAAATTTATTCAGCTGGCCGTGACAAATTTTAGGTTGGAAGGTGCGTGGTTCCTAGCTGTAACGGTATTTTGGAGCAGTCTTTGGAGCTGCTACCTGAGACGCTGGGTACCAGATGGATTCAGCAGAGGAAGCTTGATCTGCCTGAAAGGCCCATCTGATGGAGTGGCAGGGAGAGGGCACAGCTACCCTGAGAGGCTCTGCTGATTTTAGTTTTCTAAAACAAATTCCATTCTGATGATCTGTCCATTTCTTTGCTAAATAAGTTGCAAGAGGGGAAAAAAAGGTTAAATGCCAGCAGTTTGGGAGGTGGATGAGAAGCCATAGAAAGTGCTTCCCATATAGAAATTGAATTGGGAAAAAAAAATCCCCTGCCACGGAGTCAAGTTGATTTCGGCAGATGTCTATGAAGAGTTGCCACTGAAGGTGGTCTTTCCATATTACCGGTTTACCGTATAGGTTCAGGTGTAAGTTACCTTCAGTACTTCCCTCCTATCCCTCTTCTCTCAAGCACGTTTTGCCCAATATTCCTGAAAACAAAACGTGATTCACAGGTTTGTAGCCTTCATCCGGCCTCACATTTGTCAGTAGTTAGCTCCTTTCATGGAATTTTAATGAACTGTATGCTTTTAAGAGACCATGTAGATACTTCAGCAGAAAAGCAAGAGTCAGAGACCCTCTGCACTCAGCCTGTCCAAATGAAAGCCTGTAACTGTACCATTAGCAACATTTAATCCCTTTTGCCCACTTCTGAAGTCAGAGCTGCACATATTCCTAATTTTTTCCCACCCAGTCAGGGTCACGAGAGGGCGAGCCAGAAAAACAAGTCCCCCTCCCCATGCACAAGCCACTGTCTATATTGAGATCTGAATTTTCCAAGGGAGTGGATGTGATCCTGACATCTGGATTTAATCCAGACTCAAATTCCAGGCTTAGATCTGAGAACTTCCACCTCCGGTCCTGAGACCAGCAGTTTTTAGAGAGAACTTAGTTTACCTTTTAAGGCAAAATTTGAGGGTTGCGATAGTAGCTACATAGTGAAAATTCTTCCCATGCTGAATTTCTTTAGCAGATTTTCCTCATTTGAATCCAGTGTCCTCTTTACATGACAAAACAAGAAATCTCATTTCTCTCTAGGACCCTCTAATTGGTAGAGAATTTGACCAAGCTGGAAAAGCTGCTGAATGCTGAGGCACGTGCAACCTGTTGTAGAGCGACTGAGCAGCATCCCTGTTTTACGGACACAGGCCAGGCAAGCTTCTTACCCCATCTCATACAAACAAGTGTCGAGTTGTTTTTCTCCCCAATGTAATGGATATCTTTTAAAATTCATGAACTGCTGGTGGGTCTTCACAAGGGTGTTGGGTCAGGACACTTTTGCCTGTCTGCCGGGCCCCAGATGCTGCCCATTGATGCAGAGGAGACTGGTCTCTTGGCAAAATCCCATTACAGGGGCATGACTCATGCTCAGTCGGGACAGCAGAAGCTCTTGCCGCCCTCATACAAGGTACCCTGCCCTTCTGCTGAAGGGCACCACTCCCACACCGGGGCTGCTGCAGACTACAGCCCATCTGATTAACAGATCCAGCAGTCATTTATCTTAATTCAAGAATATCTCCCTGACATCCCTCCAGTTGCTTCAGATGTGGAAAATCACACAATAGTCCTTTTTTCATCTTGTATCCTCAAGTTTGTCTTGCTTTGTGCAGCACACAGCAGGAAATGATACATGAATCCTTCCAGCTACTGTGAGCTTCGCCGCACTTGCAATGATTTGCATTCACACCCTTGTTTGCTCCTCTCTCACACAGTTTCCTCCTTCTCTTTGAAAGAAGCAGTGGACTCCATATATTTTTAGTTAGGATTATTGCTGGGCTTCAGCCTGTCATTTTTCTTGCATATCTCAGCCCTCATTTCTCCTCATTAGCTACTCAGGCAGAGACACCACCTTCTACGTCCAGTTTAGGAGCTTGAACTCTCTACGTAGTCAGGAGAGAGCAGAAGTACCTTAGAAAAAGGGAATCAGAGCGCTTCTTGTATCAAGGTGTGAGAGGGTGGGGAAAGGATTTTGCTCTGAAGTCAGAGCTCTCTATAGCTCTCTATAACTGGAGCTTCCAGAAAGGAATTAAGTAGATAGCCTGCTCCTCTCTCCTTAGCTGTAGGAAGGGCAGCTGACAGAGGAGAGAAAGAAGCGTGTGTCTCTTCTTTGTCTGAATTTAAACGCTCCAGGCCCAGAGAGACACTCAAGTCATGTTTATATAGTAAAACATCTTTGCTACACCAGGTAGCTCTAGCGAGCTCCTACTGCTGTTCAGAGCTACATTAGTGTGAGCATTGGCAGGAAGGTGGAAGTCAAAGCAGAGGCAGGATTGTAAAAGTCCTTGAAAACAAGAAATCGACACCCAGCAGTGAAAAATGCTGTGCTGGAGCCTATGGGCTATCTCTTTTAAAGCAATGTCAATGTTAGGACTTTTCTGTCAAGCAGAAGATTGCTATAAATCAAGGGCATACCTTGTTTTCTCCCTCTCGCCCTGTAAAAATGTACTGGTTTTGGCTGGGATAGAGTTAATTTTTTTCATAGCAGCTTGTATGGGGCTATGTTTTGGATTTGTGATGACAATAGCATTGATAACACAGGGATGTTTTAGTCATTGCTGAACAGTGCTTGCACAGTATCAAGGGCTTTTCTGTTTCTCACACTGCCCTGCCAGCAAGTAGGCTGGGGGTGCACGAGAAGTTGGGAGGGGACGACCCCAACTGACCAAAGGGATATCCCACACCACATGACATCAAGCTCAGCAGTAAAACTGGGGGGGTGGAGGTTGGCTGGGGCTGCCGTTGCCCAGGGACTGGCTGGGCATTGGTCAGTTGGTGGTGAGCAATTGTTTTCTTTTGCATCACTTGTTTTTCGTGTTTTTTTTTTCTCTTTATTGTTTTTTTCTTCTTTTTTAATTATTAAACTGTCTTTATCTCAACCCACAAGTTTTTGCACTTTTACCGTTCCGATTCTCTCTCCCATCCCACCGGGGGGGAGAATGAGTGAGCAGCTGTGTGGGGATTAGCTGCCTACTGGGGTTAAACCACGACAAAAAAAAAAAACGTCTGACTTCTATACCGTCCCATGGGCCCGCCACAGACACCTTGCAAGGCAGTAGCATATTCAAGTGCCCTCACCCCTCCCCAGTCACCCCAGACTCAGTTTGACACAGTAAATTAAATCCTTTGTATAAACTGATGTAGTTTTGTTTGTCAAAATGGAGATTCCCTGACTAGACAGGTATTTAATCAGTAATATTTCCTGCAGATGTACATGCTACCTTTCTTTTCCCAGGTGTAGTAATACAAGTAAGATTGCCTTTTCAGCCTGGAAATAGGGATAAAGGCATACTGTGAAGTCCTAATAGTCTCTGATCTATTTTGGACGGGTGAAAATGATGGGATTTCAAAAGGCTGTCACTTTAAAATGTCTATTGTAGGTACAGTACACCTACAAGCAAGGCTAGTGGTTGTGGTTTGTTTTAGCAAAGGCTTATACTTCTCTTATGCATCTGGTATTTTAATTTCTTCTGCAAGGATCGATATTTCAGTGAAGTAAGGAGAAGGAGAAGCATTTCAGAACGAAATACCTGCTGATGACGTGAGAAGGTGGGGGAAAATCCCCCTCCTGACTAGACCCAAGCTGGGAATTCCTGTGTGGGTGTTATCCCATGAACGAGCACCCAGTGAGGCAACAGAACTCTTCTGTTACCTGGGTGGCTTTTCTTCTTATCCAGCTATTCCACAGCATTAAATATTGCTGGTCTTGAGACAGTCTTAAGAACTGTCTTGGATAAAGCAAGCAATAAGCAGGAAGTGTAAAGCAGTTTTGATCTTGTATTGTTTCCATCAATGGTCGGGGAAACTTTATAGTTAAAGAATTAGTTGTTATAGTTAATATTAGTTGCTATGGTTGTATAGTCAATTAGAATTAGCTCCTTGAAAGAAACAACCCAAAGGATTGAGAGGGAAGTGGCCAAGCAGTAGAGCAGAAGGATGCCTCACATCTAAGCGGAGATGTTCCAGACATGAAAATAGCATGAAAGTGTGTGGCAACAGGGGGTATGAAACATCACAGGGCCAAACCCACTCCTGTGAGTGGGAGGAGAGTCTGTGTAACACCATAGCCTGTGTGCCACAGCAGAAAGCTGTAAGGGTGAGCTACAGCCTTCTTGGTGCCCAGCTCCTTCCTCTGCAAATCTTTCCGTCTCCCAGTGTAAGTGTTGGGGCATTCTGCCCATGGGGTTTGCTGTGCTGTTTTGCAATATCTCTTGTTGCTTAACCTTTGGGGTGCAAGATGTATTATTCCTCCTCATGCTCTAAGGGTTATAGATAAAGTTAGAGGGTGGTGATAAGGTATTAAAATGAGAAGAGTGTCAGCAATAGGGAAGAAGAGGCCAGTGCTGAAATATTAAGAGAAGAAATTAGCACATCGTATCTCCAAATCTGAACTTGGGAGCTGCAGACTAGAGAAATTCTGTGACATATTCAGGTTATTGGAGTATATGAGGCTTTCCTTCCTTGTTTGCTGTTGTACTGAACTCTTCAAAAAGCTGGCAAGTGCTCTGTTTGCACTGTCTTACAAACAGCCTAAGTCACGCAAAGCTCTGGGCTCTACTTTCAAGGCTCTTGGGCCACTCTGCCTGCCAAGCAGCACAGGCGGTACCAGGAGGAGTGCGAGTGAGGACCAGCCAGGACAGCTGGGATGGGAGGTTTCTTGGGGTACTGTGACCCCACTGGCAGCCTTTTCTGCATGTAGTTTATTTGACCTGATGGTTTTGCAGCTGCTTTGAACACCATTTCAGCTGAGATCTACGGGGCTAGAGGAGCGAGTTGTCTCCAACTTGGTGTGCTGAGCAAACCTAGTCTTGTCAGGTGTTGGCTAGGGGTGGTGGTAATGGTTGGAAAAGGTTTAATATGTTGTTCTTGTATCTCCAGGAAACATGGTAAAGAACCTGGAGTACCTAATGTCTTCTTTCAGAAATCCCTCCACTTCATCAGCCAAGATGCACATGCTTTCTCTTGGAAATGCACATTATCCCAGCCCTGGGCGAAGAAGAGAAAAGCTGATTCTAGGAAATGTCCTAGAAGGAGATGGAAGTGCAAACATTGCATAACAAAAATGTTGAAAGGGATCAGCCGAGAAATTAAGACTGAAATGGCAAAAATACCCAGCGTTGTCTTTACTTCCGTGCCCACTTTCTCATGTCGAATTGATTGTAAGAGTGATGGATCATGTGATTGACCTGTGTGCTGTGGTTTTATATAGAGCTCTGCCAATCTTACAGAGCTTTTATATAGATTAGAAAATCTAGTTTCTTCAGACTTGCAAGTTGCAGCACTTTGCCCAAAAATTCCTGCAGTCATCCCACAAGCTCCTAGGAGCATTAGAGTGTAGTTGTGATGGTTTGGGGTTTTTTTAAGTACTTCCAATCTTGATTTTTAAAGACCTCTGGTCTTGACAAGTCTCTGCTTCGAAGTTTAACTTGCAAAAGCAATTCAGAGTTCATGTTCTCCAAAAGTTGCATCTTGTTTCCTGTGTGAAATTTGATGTGTTAATTAAAAAAAAATATAATTCCATGTTAGGACAGGAGACCTCTCCTGGGACACCCCCCTCTTAGCACTGATAAGGGATGATTGATCACATAGGGAGAAATGAGATATGAGAATGTGGTGTGGAGGGGTGGTGGCTCTACGTGGAGAGGTAATTTGGGGTGAAGGGTAACTGATTCTCTCCAGCCATCAGTAGCACCAGCAAACTTTCAGATTAACTCCACTGCACAAGGCTATTGCTGGGATGCTCGGCTTTAAGCAGTGGCTAAACCCTTTCCCCAAAAGCCCTGATGACACTTATGTATTTCTGTTGTTTGGCACACTGAAGTCTGCAAATACAGCACAGCTGGCACATATTATTTCAGTGTTTAAGAAGTAAAGAGGTGGTTGGATTGCCTTGCCGTGTTTTTCCGCAGTCAATTTACTACTTTAAGGTTAATTTTTCTGCCTCTGATGGAGTGTGCTGAGCAATCTCTGTGTCTGGGTGGGAGTAAGGTAGGGCTTTTTTGCCAAACTGCATTTTGTGAGGCAATGATGTCCTGGAAGAAGCAGTTTCGGGGAGAGATGTCATGCTGGGCAACACACACTTACTAGGCCACGCTGTAAGATATGAAGCAGACTTTCATCCTGTCCAACCTGCAGCAGGAATGAGAGACCCTGTAGTGGAGGGTGGGGCACCTGGGAGGGGGGCAGCCACCACTTCAGCCACAAAACAGGATCCAACAACTCTAATATGCGAAGGTGTGCAAACCCTCTGGATCCTTGTGCTATCTAGTGCTGAAATCCAGAAGGGTCTTTAGGGCTTGTGTAGCGCCTGGTCTTGCACTTTGGCTGGAGGAGGGAGAGAGGGGGCTGGTGCTTGGCAGAGCAAACAAGTGTGCTGCTCTTCTGTGGGTGAGTTAAAGGGGAAAGCTGTGGGTTCCCTTGTGAGCCTTTGGAACCATGGATTGCTCCACGCTACCTGTGCTCTCTGTACTACTGTCTCAGAAAGGTGATAACCTTTCCGATGTTTGCTTCAGCTTGGTTCCCAAAACTGCGTGTCCCCTCCACAGCAAAAACCCTGTCAAGATATATTTACCATGAAGGACGATGAGATTTTGAGCATGTAATTGAGATTGAAAGCTCCAATTACAAGAGCAAATAAACTAGAGCTGCTTCCTAAGCTTATGTTTTAATTGGCAGAAGTGATTTCAGTACATCCTTCCCAAAGTCCTTGCACTGTCTCTTGGGCTTGATCACCAGTGACCTAGTTTTCGTGGATCAATCTCGCAGCAGTGCAGTCCCTCACCCAGCTGCATTTGGATGAAGGAGAACAGTGCATGTGGATGGTGATGGTGCGTATGCCTAGAGTTTGATTGCTCTGCTGTTCAAAGTTTCCTTGGGTAGAAATACTGGTTTATGTTTATTTGGCAGCTTTCTCCTTGCTACTTGTTCTGGTTTAATTGTATGGAGTCGTGTCTGTTCCCTGGCATCCTGTCAGTTCTGCATGTTGCTGAATACAATCCCTTTGGGGGTGGTGACACCTTAATAAGGGTCCCTGGAGACATGGCTTTAGTACTAAGCTGCCCCCATCTCCCAACAATTGTTAGTTTAGGACTTATTAGTCACACATCCCTCCTCTGAAACAACTATTTTTAATGCTCCTGCTCTGTGCTGAGTCCTCAGAAGCCCTGTTAGGTTTTGCTGTCTTTGCTGATGGTGGCTGCTTTTTAATTGCTAAGGTAGCAGAAGTAGGGCTTAAAAACTCAATCAACATTATCTCAGCTTATCTCCTTGTCACCAGTGGATTTAAGCAGATCAAGACATTCACAGAGATCATGCGTAGATGCAAAACACAGCTAGCTGTAGAGGCCAGGGCAGATCACATGCACCTAGACTGTTCTCCCAGGTGTCAGCCATCCATGCCCTTGCCCTCAGCCAGGTTCTGCCACCCCGCTGCCAGATGGGCTCTCCGCTGTCATGGTCAGGGACAGGTCTTTCTGCCAAGTGAACAACCTGGCCCTGCCAGCACACGACCTCTCTAACTTCAGCTGCAGTGTCAGGCCCTTTTCTCCACTGGCCCTGATGCCCTTTTGCAGCACCTGTGTCTCAGGGCTGTGACTGCCAGCCCAGCATGTTAATTTAACCCTCTGTGCAAGCTGAGGCAGCGCATGCAGAGCAGCTGGTATCTCTTAGCTTCTCCCAGAGGAGTCGGGGGAAGAAGTGATTCGGGATAGCACACCCTGGCACGGAGGGGTGTCGGGGAGAAGGGCAGGGTTGCGGGTGAAGCGCAGTGCAGGGAGCCGGGGCTCAGCTGTCTAGCAGGAATTGGTATGGCTCCTCTGCTGGAGCCCCATGTCTGGGCTGTTTTCGATCCCGACTCTCTCCTGTTTCATGGTTTGTGTCAGTGTGGTTTGGGTAGTGGCGAGTGAACAGGCTCCAGGCTGCTGTTGCTTCCTCAGAGGAGATGGGGAGAGCCTGGTGCATCTGCTGGCTAAAAGCTTGGCAGAGAGCGGGCTGGGCAAAGCAGTTGCTGCTGCCAAACGGGATTTTGTCCCCAAACCTCTGGGGGCTAGGCTGGGGTCTGGCATTAACCCTGGTGTGCTTCTGGGCTTCATGAGTTACCTTATCTGTCATGTTCCCCATGGCAGATGGGTCTCTTCAGGATTAATTAAGGATCATAACTGTGACCTAGTTACCAGACTTGCACTATTGTTACTGGAGCTCTCTGAGCCATCAGGCTGTTTGAGAGAGCTTCTTACCCTTGTCTGCTCTGGTTACTCGCTCCGTATATCCTTCTGGGACTGACTCCGAGCCCCAGGCAGGATCACGTTACATTCATTTCTCCGATAGATTCTTGCGTTACCCTTGGGTAGGTAGCTAGCTGCTTCCTGCTTGCAGTGCACCAGTCGGTGTGGGGATTAGATATGCTGGCCTACATCTTTCGCAGTGTTATCTCCCATTTGAGAGGGGGATCTGAAGATGGGGAGAGATCAGCTGCAATATTAGAGGTGATGGTGCTGGAGACAACATCTTGAGACCGTCCAGTTTTGTGCTGCCATGCCTTAAACCATACTCATGCTGAAGGGATATCCCAGGGTCTCTCTTCTCTCGGTTACTCAAATCCTTCTCATTTCCAGTTTGTACTTTATTGTAACAAGCCTTTAGGAATGCTACCCATAAAGGAGCAGAAATGACTAAAGCTTGAGAAGTAAGCTGAGTTCAAGCTCTTCTAACCCTGCTTCTTGCCTGCCAAATTTTCAGGTAGGGTACTGTTGCAGCTGGGGACAACTTGGTCTTGGATTCCTGTGGTCTGCAGACCTTCTACAACCAGATCCTTCCTTCGGCTGGGGAGGGGTTGCACCACAGGGATCATGGTGGGGACTTGTCCCCTTCACATCTTCCTGCTCTCTCCTTCCCTCCCTTTGCTGCTTGTTTGATGAGAGCTCGCCTTGCCTGGTGGATTGAATCTCACGCAGCCGGGCCATTGCACAGTCTCACAGCCTTGTGCACAGGGGCTGCACATGGCGTGTTTACTGTTCACATGCAGAAGGTTTATGTTACTGAAGCTCCCCTTGGTCCCCCATGGAGCTGGTCCTTAACTAGCCTGATGTTCTGCTCAGGGTCTGATCGTGTCCCCGGTGGGATCCCAGCAGCTCCTGCTGATTTCCGACAGGAAGGGCATGAAGGAGGCTGTTGAGTGGGGCCCCTGGGAAACAGCGCTTCACTTTGTCCTCAGAAGCACGCGCAGCGGGGGAACTGCTTGGCTTTTCTCCTCTGCCTCGGAAAACATCTCTTCTGTTCCAGTGACCTGCTTATTATGTAGGTCATCATCAGCTGGAAGGAAAAAACAATTTCAAAAGTAGGAGAAATCTAGCAGGGTTCCTCCACTGAGCAGCTCTTTTTGGAAAAGCAGGGGAAGTTGCCCTGGGGGAGGTGGCAGGCAGCATGGCCTGTTCCTCTTCCACCCACCCTGGTCAGAGCAGTTGGAGAGGGGAAACTCTGCAGCTGGAGGGATGTGCGATACCCTGAAAGCAACCAGATCCAGTGTGCCCTGTGATGGGGGAACAGTGCATTAAGGCAGACAATAGAGACTTGACTTGAGTGGTCAGGGGTTGTTTGTCCTTTAATGACTTTCTTGGGCTTCCTTTTGGTAATTAGGAGGTTGTTTCTGGTGGTCTTACCTTGGTCGTGTGTCTGCACAGTGGAGACCTGTGCCATATGTGCAGGAGGAACAGTCCCTGCTGGGAGACAAGACTGTCCCACCAGGGGTGAAAAGGGGACACAGAACAAGGAAACGCCTCTGGATGCCAAAAGTAAAGCTGGGACCCGAACCAAAACTCATCTCAGTGTCATTCCAGTGCCATTACCCTGGGGCTGCTCCACTTTGCTTGTAGCAGAGCTGACACCTTGTGATACCCACTGAGAAAAGAGAAAGCCTGAAGCCTAAACTCCTGACTGTAACCTAACCAAGGGACAAATTGATCTGTGAACAACAGGTTTGGTGAAGTCTGACATCACTCATACTTGCCTCTGATGCAGTAACTCTTAATACCCCTCACTATCCTTGCTTCTCTCCCAAATCCCCTAACTACCAACTGGGCTGGAGGCACCCTGTGCCCTGGCTACTTCCTGCTTGGGGAAGCGTGTGCGTGTGTTTGCTGGCCAGCCAGCAGGCACCCCTTTCCTTAGTAGGAGCACAAATGTGGCTCCCCTCTCTGAGGGATTTCTCTTTTCCTTCAGAATGCGTAGAAATGTGATTTCAGATGCGTAGAAATCAGACAGCCAGGCCTCACAGGAGAAGCTGAAATCACTCACAGGCTTCACTAGTAATCAAGGTGAGGCAACATGATCTTCTAAGTTGACGACTTAGGAAATGAGATTTCAATATGCTACGTTCTTGGCGAAGAAGAAGTGTATGGGGAGGTGAGTTGTGCAGCGAGCAGAGGGCTCTGCTTTGCTGTTTGCTGGGTCCCCTCCTTGGGTTCCCATCATAGCCATGTGGCTGCTCACTGTAGCAGGGCTGGCTGAGCAACCCCTCGCTGGGCACTTGTGCTGTTCACCCCTGCTAAGCCTGAGTGAAGCCTGTCCAGTTGCAGGAGGTTCCTGGCACAGACTTTTGTGCTTGAAGATGTGATTGATCCTTTCCCAGAATACAGGTTCTTGCAGAGCTGCTTGCTTTGTTTTAGATGTGCTCATCTCCTGCAGCCATTGCTCCTTGCTTTATACCAGCATCTGCTGCACTATCTAGATAAAGCACGTACATCTGTCTGTGACTGGACTGTCCTCCCTCTTCACCTGATCTTGGTGGTTTCTATTTAATATATGAAGATGTCTCTGCTGATCCCAGTTCCCCTGCCTTGTTGATCCTTAGCCAGCGCATGGAGAGTCATCTCTGACTCCTGGTCCACCAATGCGGTGAGGCCGAGCAGTGAAAAAACTTCCTTTTCCAATTTTAATCTCACTAGGGGCTGTGCCAACGTATTTGTTCACCTGCCAGATGAATCACACATTCTCCCACAGTCTGGGCAGACTCTACCAATGTGCAGCAGAGCTGGGAGGGGGGAGACAAAGCAGCTGGTGGTGGATGGTGGCTCATGGGTGCTAGTGCCGGAGCTGCTGAGCCTGGAGCTCGGTAGCCAGGGGAGCCCTGCACTTCCCCCTGCAACTCAGACAGGTCAGCTGCAGCTCTGGGAGAGAGTCTTGTGGGCTGCTCCTAAGTCAAATCCAATTCTTGCTGTAGAAAAGAAGGATTGTTCTTTTCTGAAAGACTGCTGATCCCTCTTCTAAACTACTGGTTTTGTGCAAGTCAGAGCTCGGTGGCTTCCCAGGGCAAGGCCTGTGGCTTTAGCTTATTAGCTGTCTAACCCAAGGGTAGGCAGTCCTCCTTGTCTCATCACACCACAGTAGTCTAGAGAGAAGTCAATGTAGGAAGCAATAACAGCAATGAAATTTTGAACAGAATGACATTATTTTCACCTACAGTAAAAAGACATCTCCCATGCTTTGTGCACCCATGTGGAGCAGAGCATTAAGAAAGCAGGCATGTATCTTAGTTGGAGGCACTGCCATGCAATCTGCCAATGTACCATAGACAGCTTGGAAGTCTTACTCAAGATGTAGAATCTTCCTAGCACAAGATTTTCCAAGTTAGACAGGGGACGAGTGCCCTGAGGCTGGGATTGTCACGTTTGCTTGGTGGGTCCTTGCACAATGAGACTGCTGTGTGCTGTAGACAGCAGAGTGCTGGAGCTGTCATGTACCTGTGGTGAGAATGTCGAGGATAGCCTGTTATCTTTGCTTGAAGGAAGGGTTTGATTAGAAACTGTCTCATAAATGTGTGGTTATTGAGTGAGTTGCTCCTTCAGTATGTATGAGCCATCTCCATATACGTGCCAAGTGCATCTGTCCTCGGCAGGCATGCAGCTGGTCTAAAGTAAAGCAGATGAGCTTTCCTCATCACAAGCTTTTCCTCATCAAGCTTTTTCAAATTGCTCCCTGCATGGAGCAATTCTCCAACAATATTAAACACAGCAGCAGGGCTGAGTCAAACAAATCTTGTGAAGGCTGCCCTATTTTTTCTCTTTTTGGTTTTATTATAAATTGAATCCGCTGTGTCACAGGGCACAGTGCTGTTCCCAGCACGATTGGTGGCAACAAATAGCTACCCAGGAATGGCATGTATTGTGTGGTAGCTGGGGGGAACCTCCTGTTCCCAGCATCTCCGGTCTGTCTGGGGCTTGTTCCCATGAAATTGTGGAACTTAATTAAAGGATGATTGGGCTGTGAAAAAATCATTTTAACCACTGATTAAGTGAGTTTACTTATGTGTCTTATTGTCTTCAGAAGTTGGTGAGGCCATAAATTTAGCAAGACGGAGCATCTAACTCATGTTCTTAAATGGGAAGCAAGGCAACCTGGTGTTGTAATGAACGGTGATACTTTCCCGAGGGAGTAACAGGTGTTATGGTCCAGACATAAACCAGTCCTGAGGTATTGGAGGGCAGGTTGAGACCTATGCAGGCAGGCTGGGGTTCTTGCACCTCCTTGGAAAGTGCCTGCTGTTGCTCTGGATAAGCGATAAGGTTAGGCGGCCCTTGGACTTGACTTCTTGAGATGGAGGCATTGGCAACACTCTGCCTAGCCTGGGGCTCGGCACAGCTTGCTGTTGCGAGAGCGCATCTCCCATTTGCTCAACTTTGCTTAGCTCAACTCAAGATAAGTCTTGATATCGTTTAACGCAAGTTTTCACCCAAACCACGGGACAACAGTTTAACGGTTACTGTAGCCTCAGATGTTGCCGAACTATTGTGGGTAGTGGAAGAGCTGTACTGGAACATGGAGGGTCTTTAAAGTAAACACCAGCCTGGGTCTTGAATAATAATCAGGGCTGCTAGTGAGTAGCTGTCCCCCCAGTTACTTGTCTTGCAAGCTTCAATTGTCCTATGAATGAAACAACCTTTATTTGAGTTAATCTCAAAGTAGAGGGTGCTTGAAGGAGTAAAAGACCTTGGCTCTTTGTGCTGCAGTGAGCTCGCTGCAACCTGGGGTTGCTGTTTCCCGCATGCCCCCCACCCTGCCAGTGTTCAGGTCCTGTTCAGGCCCCAGGCTTCTACCCCTGGGGTGGTGCAGTGGCTCCAGCCCAGACCTGGGCTGCCCAGGGCGGGAGCGAGGAGCACAGCTGGGCCCTGCCAGGCAAGAGAGGAAGGACATGGAGATGACTGTGCACCTCTGGATGCATGTCAAGGGAGGTGAGGAGGTGGGGTAAGGTCACTGGAAGCTCAAACTGATGGTCTTAGCATGGCTCTGTTCTTCTTTCTGCAGCCTGCAAGCAGATCCTAGCAGCCTCTGTCCCTGTTCCCGCACTGCCCCCTTGCTTACACGGTATTTTCAGACACTGTGGAGTAAAGCGGGCAGGGTACCCTTCCCACCAAGCCTTCATCAAGAAGAATGAGATGGCTTAATTACAACCAAACAAAGCCTTAAGGATCACAGCCTCCAGTAAGCCACTGATGTCTCTGGTTGCTCAGCCCAGTGTGGCCACTGCAGCTTGGAGTGGGACCATGCAGGGAACTGGCTTTACAGCTCTCTTGTGCTGGGTGAGATCGTGTTGAGGGGACAAGAAAATAGACCAGTGTCCCAGCATGAATCAGCCATCCATTTATATACAGCTACTGCTTCTCCAGTGGTACCAGGCAGTCCTGCAGGGTGACGCGCTGCAAGGATAAAGGACTGACTCTCCTCTTGTGACAGGAGGGTTTATGCTAGGCAGTTGTGGCTGCCTACTGTTTGTGAGGGAAGAACAAGACTCCAGATATGGACTGAAGAGCTTCCCTACTGTCTGGGCATTCAGGGCTGAAGATCTCGTAGCTGATCATGACTGTTCAAGCTTTTTGGTTTGGAGGTTCAGGCTATATCTCTGGGAATTGAGGAGACGAGGCTACAAACAAGAATTTTCTGATTTGATGCCTTTTCACATTTGGTATTGCAATTCTCTTGCGTTTTAAAGGATTTTTGCTAGGCTATTATATGATTCAGTATTGGCTTCCTTTTCCATCTGTTTTAAGCTGAACTTCATGATGGCACATGGTTGTGCTTTGCTTGTGCAGACTGTCTGCCAGCAGCTTTGAATGTGGTGGCCATGTTTCAGGTCAGTGAAAAGCTCAAAGAACAGTAAAGCTTTTAAAGGTCCCTAAGGGATCTCTGAAACCATATAGCCAGTGGATAGAGACCTTACAATACACTGACCAATAAAGAAGCTGTAGCAGACTCGAACCATAGTAGCCATGAGGAAAAAAAAAAACAAACATACAGAAACTAATTATCCAAATACTAAATCCATGAGGGACCACGTTTCCTTAGGTCTGCTGTTGATAGAGCTCCTTGCATGGCAGAGCAAACAAAGTTGCTCACAAATTAGAAACCAAGTGAGTGGAAAAAATTTCTGGGTTGCCTGCAACTATTTGCCAGTAGTGTAAGGCAGACAAAGGTTAAACTTTAATTTCTATCTAGTATCTTCTGTACTTTTTTCCACTTGTCCAGTGCTTATTCAGTGTAGCTGTCTGGACGGTGGGATGGCACACACAGCGGGGGGAAGAGGTGCTTTTGGGTGAGGATATAGCGTGAATGTCCACTTTTGTGGGATATCCTGCCAGGCGAGGGCTGCTGTTGCCAGTTAGACCAAATGCCACTGAGCTGCCGGAGCGAACGTGTGCTGCTGCGGGACTCTGCCTCAGGCAAGCATGGGCAGGAGGATTTGGCCTTGGCATCCAGGGTTGCTTCCTCTCTGGAGTTACCCTGCTGCAGTCAGCCCCATTACGTACGATGGTATCTTTGGACAAATGAGAAGGTGATGACTTAGCCTCTGTTATAACCCCTGCCCTGGGTTTCTCCAGGCCCGTCAGTTACGAGTCACTGTTTGTTTATTTACAAAACGCACACAAATGATATCAAAACAGAGCAACGCTATTACAGATGCTGGTGTTTGGACATCAGGCTGTGTTTTCAGAGCAGAGACAGAGTAGTTGCACAATCTGTAAGTAGTCACCCACTCCTACTCAGATATCTCAGTTTGCCCACCTGACCAATTGCTTTAGCCCAATGACCTGACTCTCTCTGGTTGCTTTTACTATGTAAGGGGTTTGATTTTCCTGCTGCAAAGGTGGTTTAGCATGCGTGGGCTTTGTATCATCTTTCCACCTCCTCTACTGCATAAAAGCATTAGGTCAAAAGCTGTAAGAACATCACATCTGCACAGCTGTATTTCACTTGGGAAGGGGAGGGGTTGTATAAAAGATATGTTTAACTTAAAACAATTGAATGAGTTTACTAGTGATTTTTTTTTTTTAATGTTAAAGCCTCCTCTCCACGGTCTAAGCCCAGAGCAACCACTGTGAGTGCTAATATCACCAGCAGAGCAGCAACCACGGCTCAGCTCAGGGGCAGTGTTTGGTGCTGTACCGCACTGAACAAGGACACTCGCCTATGTAAGAGCTTATGGTGTGGTTGGCACCAGGAACCTTTAGCTTGTAATTATGTCATCTGGAGGGGAGATGAGGGTACATCTTTATAGCAGCAATGAATTGTTCCTGTAACCGTGCAAGAAACATGTATAAAACAGTTGCAGTAAAATCATGCTTTTGCTGTTTGGTTGAAGTTGTAAGAACAAGGCAGCCCTCTCCAGAAGTGTCGCAGAAAATCTGCTCTAGCATAGTCCTGAGCTAAGATAACAGACAACAGGTAGGTGCAAGTAGTTGTTGGGCTAGCACAAGAGAGTTGGGAGTCTTTGTTTATAATTAATGTAAATAAGCCAGGATGGAAGATTCTCATACTCCTCTTCTTTGGGTCATTTTTATCCATGACACCAATGATTGCAACATCAGTGTGACTAATCCCATGCATGGGATTTATCTAAGATGTCTGTTTCATCCGAGGTTAGACTGTTTGTTTGCACAGTGTGTTGTAATACTTTACAAACAAGAAGCAGAGCAGCCCTGTGTGGAGGTGTCTGCCCTCTTTGGAGATGGTGGCCTGTCTTCTGCTCAGGCTCACAAGAGACAGAAGGAAGAACTAAATGCATGAGACACTTTGAGAAACAAGCCTGTAAAATCCCACACCACCAGGCAAGGAGGCTTTGTTTTGCGCAAACAAAATTGAGCCTCGAAGACTTGAGTCTTGGCTGACTGTATGTGACAGGCAAGTCAGACCAAACGTCCATTCAGTTAGCAGCAGACACTAAGGGAAGATCCTGGTGTGCACTATGCTCCTGGCAATCCCCTGAGCCAGAGGATACAGCCCAGGACATAAAAATGCTGTTGAACCCGTTCTGTATTGATCTGTCTAACCCTTTTATGAATTTGCTTGGTTTAGATCCAGAACTTGGCAATGAGTTAGACAGTTCTGTATCATTTGGAAATGAACTTCCTTCAAAGAAATTAGTATTCTGTGTTCAATGTCAGCTGCACTTTCCTGCCCTCTAAACTCTAGGATAGTATATCACACTGTCATAAAACTTGCTGGTCTTTACAGCTTACAGTTTGAAAGGCATAAGGTTTCATTTTGGCTAAGTATCCTGTAATGTCAACAGCTTGCATTTCTGACATCTTTTGTCATGGTGTAAGTATTTATGGCAACTATGTTATGCTGGAGGGTTTTTTCCCTGAAGGTCAGGACAGTTGCAGATGAAATAGCCTATCCCTCCCTGTGCCAGTCCCTTACTGTACCTCTGCAATTTCTAATAAATGTTTGCTGATTAGAAAAATTACCCTTGGAGTAATTTGACAGAACTAAATGCTGCCAACCGTAATTGTTCAAGAAGTTGACTTAGCAGGTGGGGTCCTTCCCCTCTATCTTCTAGTTACGAGCCTTTGTGGTGCACCTGGGTTTGCGACGAGGACCATTCTGCATAACTAGGGGAAAAAAACACTGTGGATGCTCTTAGCATGAAGTTCTCCTGCCCCTGAAATCAGACACTGGCTCTCTTCTGGTGAATATAAAATACTGAAAGATGCATAATAAACATAACAGGAGTTGGAAACAACTGGCCTAGCACCTCAGCTCTAATTATAACAGTGTTCAGCCACTGCCCACACTTGGCAGAGGTACTGTCTTCTGTGAACAAAGCACCAAGCTTGAACCAGTGCTTGGCCATTCTCCAGCACCTGGTTTAGTGCGGCACATCTCTGGGCAGGCAGCGCCTTTCTCGTGCTGGTTCTCCAGGGAAGTCCCTCACACAGGACAAGTTTCAGTGAATCACTTCCCCATTCTGCTATTCTGCTTCTTCTTGCACAGGTTAAAAGTTACCACGAGCTTGAAAATTGGGCAGTAGCCGTGCGGCTCTTGAACTGGTGTAAGTATGAATGCAGCTATGGTGGAGGCTGTGGAGCTTGCTCACATCAGCTGAGGGTCTGGTCCTTCTGTGCAGTGGTGGTTATTCAAGAAACCAAGCAACCCCTGAGGAGCAGTTGAGTGTGATATTCCCTGTTCTCCTCTTGGCTGCTTGGAGCATCCCAAAGCCCAGCAGGTATTTTCCATTTGACTGTGGTAGCAGGCTGTGTAGATAAATATCTACATATTCAGCAGGCTAAGCAGGAGGGTTCGTGTGTGTCTCCCTTTTAGGCTGGTCTGGACTTTGTCATGTTCTGCCTCCCCTTCCCAGATGCTTCCTTCTGTGCTTCAATGAAGCGGGATATGGCGTCACTTCTGGTTTTGTCTTTGGAAGAGTAAACAGAACAGAAGGCCAAAAGCCAGCTACTTAAAACACATTCCTCTGCTGTGACTGGGAAAAAAACCTCTACTTCAGATCCAGGCATCCACTGTTTGCATTGCTCATCCTCCTGGCAGGGGTTATGGGCTTTGTCTGCCTCACTTGGTTCAAGCCTAACCTTTCTGATCTTTCTATTTTTGAGACGCCTGATATGCTGTCCCTTCCTCCCATGGATCCCGGGTTCCAGCTGCTTCCCACATCTCCAGGAGTTGATAAAAAAGATCTCGTTCAATGGGTCAAGGTACAGTGATAGACAAGAATGCTCTTGGTCTTGATAGGGCTTGGTTTATCTATCAGGCGCATTGCGGACCTGGCATTGAGCTGAAAGGCAGAGGCAGAGGAATGTGTCTGCTCTCCAAGAGGGAGTAAACCTGACCAAGAAATGCAGGGCTGGGTGACTTGTGGTGGGAAATAAATTATTCTGGACACCGGCTCTCTTCTGGTGAATATAAAATACTGGAAGATGCATAATAAACATAACAGGAGTTGGAAACAACTGGCCTAGCACCTCAGCTCTAATTATAACAGTGTTCAGCCTGTCATAGAGAAGGCCTGAGGTGCTGCAGGGGACAGTGGCTTCTTCTTCACCTCAGGATGACTCAAAGAAGCACATCTCAAACTCACTGCAGCTGTAGCACCTCTCTTTTTTTGACTTGTCTGCCTTCCTGTGACAAGCAGCTCCTTTCTTCCCCTTTCTGCTTTCACAGGAGAAAACGGAACGAGTGGCTTCCTGAAGGCAGAGATGGGAGTGGTGGCTGCGATCGCTGCATCCTGGCTCTCCACCCCAAAGGGTTTGCCCTGCTGCCAGCAACTGCACGTTGCTTGCTGTTCCTTGGCTTGTATGAACACTTGGTGAGCTTCACCCTCAGACCAAGTCTAAATTGCTGAGGATTTTCCTGAGATAAAGTGAAAGCCCAAAGCTGAATATGGACACTTTTCAAGGGTCAGAACGTGTTAGGAACTGGCTTGTTAGTTGAATCTGTGTTTTGGGTGGAGGATTCACATCCATTTGCAAAAGTCTGAAGCTAGATGGTGAAATACCCTCCGCTCCTTCCATTTCCTAGCACTTAATGCAGTATTAAAGCTCTACTACAGCATTTTGAAGGATTCACGCTTAGATATAAACCATTCTATAGAGGAAATACTGTACAGAAATGTTTGTGCTGCTCCCTGGTCCTGCTGCTGGTGAATCTTGCTCTGTTAACAAGCTCTTCATTCATTGGCATGATAGCAGCAAGCCTGCTTTTAGTACTGTTTCCAAACTTAGCCAATGCTTAGAACAGATTCTTAGAGAACAGTAATCTGGGACTGCTAACAAGGTGAGCTCAGGGGCTGTTTCTGGGCTCTCAGCTGTCTGCTGGGGCTCTGTCACCGTAGAAATAGTCTCCCCTGTTATAGAGCTCGCAAAATGCTGCAGCCAACCTGCCTCACACTGGGCTGCGCACGTGAGAGAAGCAGGAGCTCAGATATCAGGTACCATAGACGGGTCCTTTGCATTGATCCTGCTGGCATGAAGAGGATTTACGCCATGGAAAGGCTTGCTGCAATATGTTTCAACAAGAGAAACCCTTTCCCCTTGCTTGGCAGAAGTATTCATAGCCCCTTTGAAAGGTTAGTTTGCTACCAGGGAGCGTTTCCAGCTACAGGACAGATCTCAGGGCATATGAGGAGCCCTTGTTCACAGATCTTTGAATGCTGGCCTGAAGGAGCTTTATCAGTATTGTGGTCATGCCTGGAGCATTGGGTCAGTATAGCTTATGTCGAACACGTAAAGCTGGCTCAGGAAAAACTGTTGCCAGCTCTTCAAATCCAGAGGGGGTATTTCAGGGCAAATTTCTTCATGCACCCCCTTCCCTTTCTTGTCAAATATAAGAAACAAAAGGCAAAACGTCTTCCTCCCAGTTAAACTCCTCCAGGGCTAGAGAAGCCAAAGGATGAAGGGCACAATGCAGCCAGTGCCGGGGAGGAAGCGCACTGAAAGGTTGGAGCATGTCACAGCACCACATGCCTGGAGCATGAGGGTGCCTGGTGGCTGTGACAAAGGTTATGACAACCTATATCAGGCACAGCTTGACTGTCCTGGTGGGCTGCGCTGGGCTGAGCTGTATGCTGGGCTATTCTGAAAGTGGCCGTGCAGCTCAGAGGGAAAGATGCTGATCTTTCACCAGCCCATTAGGATTCTCTTGGAGTAAAAATACTATCAGTGCCTGGGAAGACTAGAAATTACTGCTGTGCAGTCCTGCAGTGTTTAGAGATGGGAGTACTTTGCTTGGCTTTTAAAGAATGTGTAGTCAAGGCTTGTAAGATGTTTCTCCAGTGAATCACAAAAACTTCAGAAATGGAGGCACTAGGATGCCTAACGGTGCAGCCATCCCGCTCCTCCCTGCAGACCCCCTCCTGGATGCAGCTGGACACAGCACGGTCCTCTCGTTGCCTACAACTGTTCATCACAGCTTTAGTGACTTCTGGGCTCTCGAGATGAGACCTCTCCTTTACAGAAAAAGCTCCTGATCCTGTAGAGAGGGGCTTGATTCAAAAGCTTTACAGAGCAGGATTGATTTTGTGGCTTTCATTCCTACAGTTGAAAGAGCAAAGAGAAGCAGAGGAACCAAAGCAAGGAAAGGGGGGGTTGCGCACCTCCCCTTTTTTCCATTTCCTTTGCACAGCCTTCGTAGTGTTTTCCTTCGAGTTGATCCTACAGAGCAGCCCCTGGGAGACTGCTGAAATCTGGGAGGGGAGCATCGCCTGGGCGCACGCCCATTCCCTTGCAGAAGCAGGGCTCTTCAAACTACAGAGCCCTTCTCTGTCTAGAGAAGAAATGGGCAGCAAATAGGAAGAGGTTTCTATTTTCTCGCATTCATTCAGCTTGGGAAATGGACTTCCCTGCACCGCTGGACAACCCAGAGGGAAATAAAGGGGACCAGGAGGGACCTAGTCTGGGTAACACACGGCGAAGGTGGAGCAACGTCTGGATGAGGAGGGACCCCACAAACCCAGCACCCCGGGCACTGGCTGCAGCCCCAGCCCTGCTGCTCCCCACTCTCTGCCAAAGGCTGTGAAGCAGGAGCTCAAGAGCCACCAGCACAGTAAAGACCATAAGGACATTTCTGCAGGTGTCAGAGGTGCCCAGCTGGAAAGCTTCCCAAGGGGACACTGGGATGCCCAGCACTGCAGCCCTCCCTGCGGACCCACTCCTGGATGCAACTGGACACAGCACGGTCCTCTCATTGCCTACAGCCGTTCAACACAGCTTTAGTGACTTCTGGGCTCTAGAGTCCCACCACTGGTGGCTCTGGGAGTGAAAAGCAACAAGTGCTCTTCAGCAATGTCTCCTCTGGCTGGTCCCTTCTGCCAGGTCACGGGTGCCACCCTGCGATGTCACCGCCATGCGGCATGGGCGCCACAGTGACATTTGAGAACGTCCCATGGGAACCTGCAGTCGGCCAGTTGGCGCCAGCTGGCCTTTGACTGGTGTCTGGCAGGACCAAGCCTGGCTGGCCAGAACCATGGTTGCAGAAGAAAGGTTGAGCCCAAATGAGAGCGGATGGTTTCAAAGGGAGTCATCAACAGCTGAAATCTCCTCCTCCTCTTCCTCAGATGAGCTGGAGGAGTCGTCAGGCTCAGCCTCTCCTGAGTGGGATGATCAAGCAGCTGGGAACACTGCTGTAGGAGCACTGACAGAAGAAGAGTCTTTCCAAGCTTGGAATGATGACAGCACTACTGAAAAAGGCACTCCTGCTTCTTCTGAGGAGAGTGCTGGCAAAACTGAAGACCTCTCCTTTCTCAAGCAGCTCTGGAAAATTGCCCGCAGCAACAAGTTCCAGTCCATTTGGTGGGTTGATGATGGAGTCTTTGTTGCCATCAATGAGGATATGTTCAAGAAGGAAGTGCTGGCGAGAAGAGACTTGGGAGAGTTTTTGAAATGGAGAGCATGGAAAGTTTCCATCGTCAGCTCGACCTCCGTGGGCTGTGCGAACTGCCAAAAGTGTCCTATTTGTCTAACTCTGGGATGAATTTCCAGCAGAAGCAGCAGCTGCTCCTGCTCCTAGAAAGGTACATCAGTTCCCCTGCACAGGAACTGGTGGGAGAGACCGATGTCCAAATCAAGTAAGCTGTGGCAACAGAGGAGATGGAGATAGCCATAAACGTCCTCACCTCCATTTCTTTCTCAGGGCATTTCTCAGGTGAAAACCCAGGGCTGGTTATGACTTAATAGAACCATATCGTGACGTTAGAGACAGCCCAAGCTTGAGGTTTCCAACGCCTCTGAGAGTTCTTTTCAATACCCAAGTTTGGCTTTTGTGATTAAAAGTCTTAGTTCTCATAGATTTGTGTTTTCCAGGCTTGAACTGGTTGCAACTCACTCTTCTCCTTTGCATTTTTTTGCTTCTACGCTTCTATTATAGCCCCAACTTTAAGAGGGACCATCCCCGGGTGCTGGCAAGGTGCACACCAAGAGTGGGCCACAAAAGGAGACCCCTGGCTGCATCGCGCCTGGATGAGGAGCTGGAGGAAGGCCACCCCTCAGGAAGCCAACAATGTCTTCAGCCTGTGCAGGGAGCCACTGCTGGGGTGGAGAAGGAGGCGTTTGCACCAGCTCCGCTGCAGGACACGCTGGCGTCTCCCCCTGGGAGGTCCCCAGAAACAAAGCGCCAGGCTAAAGCACCTCCTGGCCTTGGCAGTGCCCAAACCCCTTCCCAGGCAGCTGCCCCCCTCACTTCCCAGCAGGCAGGGAGAGCTTCAGGCCTGCCTGTGCTGGTTTTGGCTGGGATAGAGTTCATTTTCTTTATAGTAGCTAGTACGGGGCTGTGTTTTGGATTTGTGCTGGAAACAGCGTTGATAACACAGGGATGTTTCGTCACTGCTGAGCAGTGCTGACACAGAGTCAAGGCCTTTTCTGCTCCTCACCCCACCCCACCAGCGAGCAGGCTGGGGGTGCACAAGAAGTTGGGAGGGGACACAGCTGGGACAGCTGACCCCAACTGACCAAGGGATATCCCATACCATGTGACGTCACGCTCAGCATATAAAGCTGGGGGAAGAAGAAGGAAGGGGGAGATGTTTGGAGTGATGGCGTTTGTGTTCCCAAGTAAGTGCTACGTGTGATGGAGCCCTACTTTCCTGGAGATGGCTGAACACCTGCCTGCCGATGGGAAGTGGTTAATGAATTCCTTGGTTTGCTTTGCTTGCGTGCGCGGCTTTTGCTTTCCCGATGAAACTGTCTTTATCTCAACTCACGAGTTTTCTCACTTTTACCCTTCGGATTCTCCGGAGGGGAGTGAGCAAGCAGCTGTGTGGGGCCTGGTTGCCGGCTGGGGTTAAACCACGACACTGCCCCATCCCTGGCACCACCACCCAGCAGCCAGGCCCCGGCTGGCCTCCAGCGTGCTGCTCCGGCACCGCGCCTCCTGCACCTCCCGCACCACAGCGGCCACCTTTGGCACCAGGTGGTGCCACCAGGGCTGGGCTTTCCCACCTTCTCCCCATGCAGCCCGGCGCAGCGGCGGGGCTGCTCCCCTGGGCTGGCCTCTCTCCCTGCGGCAACCCCTGGCTGGCAACGCCCGTGCTGGCAGCAGCCCTTGCCATGGCCGTGCCAACGCCACCCCACGGCCAAAGCCGAACAGCCCCACATTGTCCCACCTGCACCTGCGCCACCAACGCTGTGGCTGCAGGTGATGGGGCTGGACCCAGAGTGGCACATTAGTTAGGGCAGGGATAGTCGCTAGTGGGTGAATAGAGCCTAACAGAGGTGGAAATAAATAGGGTCTAATAGAGTTAGTAATATAGAGCATCTAAGAGATTTTATAATAAATAGAGACTAATAGAGTTAGTAAATAAATGGAGCCTAACAGAGTTGGAAAGAAACTGTTGAACAATAAACCTTTTCCAGTTGTCCTGTCCTGTTTGGACAGTGGAAAACACTGTTCTTACAGAGTTCTGTGGCTTTAATGTTCCCACTTGTCCTTTAGTGGTCTCAGCAAGACAGACGTCCCAGCACAACCATGCACCAATGTCATGGTAGCGCCAAGAGGTCCTGCAAAGCCTGAGCTCCTGTTGGCACTGCACAGAAGAGCAGCCAGGCGCCTCTTTCTCTCTCTGAGGATGAGGTGTTGGAAGGGGAAACGATCTGTGCAAGGAAGCAACTGGTTTGGGTGGTGGGCAGTGGGTTGCACCGCTTCTCCGGTTCTGTCTGCCTCGAACTGGCTTGGAAATACAAAGGACCAATGTCGCCTCACGCAGTTAATTTCCCTACAGAAGAGTCTGGCTTTAATAACTCTACAAGCTGTTCAGAGAGAGGAAAGAAGCTGCAGGGAAGATAGTTAAGTGGAAGCCACAGAGTTAATGCTGGTTGGAACCAGGGCTGCTCTGACTTTTTGCAAACAGATGCATCTTTCCCTTCAGCATGTGAAGGCAGCAAATGCAACAGATACTTGTTTTTGTTCCGTGGTCTGCCCTGGTCATGTTGATCTGCCATTCCTCTCTGCAGCATGCAGGAATGGTGGGGAAAGGAGAGCAGATGGCCACACCCGGGGTCTTCAGGAGGTGCAAGGCCACTGGGAGCGTAGAGCTTTAGAAGAAGGACCAGGTGGTTGTGTGCTTGCCTGTGCTGACCAAACTCAGTGCTGTCAACAGGAGCTTCTCTAGAAAGGTCGATGTCCTCCTGCCCACTCTGCTCTCAGCATGGCTGTGTGTGGATCCTTTTGGCTCGTCCCATGGAGTACTTTGTGTGGAAACTCGATACCCTTTAGCAGGGGCAGACTGATACCCTCCGCTAGTCCGCAGAGTGAGGACCCGGACTTTGGATGTTTTGGGACAAAGATTTTTTGACAAGATTATAGGCTTAAAAGTTAAGGCCAAATGTGATTGAGCCCAGTGATCGACGTTGACTGGAAAGCAGCCTAATGGAGAGAGATGAAGAACTCGAAGCATGCTCCTCCAGCCCTGTTCAGGCTGATAATACCTTTCTGGTTCATTAGGTGGGTGGTGCTGGACTGTGCCACATTACCCGCTCTGGCCAGGCCTGCCCCAGCGCCAGGGTCTGCGCGGCAATGCCCCTGCCGGGTGCAGATGCTGGGCACAGGCCCCACGAGTGAGAAGCTCCATGTCCCAAAGGTCTCAGCTTTGCTCCTGTGAACTCAGCTAACATTTCCCTAGTACCGGTCTGCGTGCACTTTGGGTTCTGGGTTGACGCAGTCGTGAGTTCACTGAAGTCTGAGCTCCACTCACCCCTGCAGGCAAGAGCAGAGAAAGTTCAGGGACTGAAAGCAGCCGCCTGCCCTTGGTCAGCAAGATTATTGGAGCTGGGGCCACCTGTACTGGGAGATATTTTAGAGGTGGGTTTGATCTACATTCGTGTAACAGATTTTAAGAACTTACAGTGGCTTAAGACACTAGAACTAACATAAGTGGTCAGAGACAACTTCGTAGATGCCCAGAAAGCTGCTGATGGGATTCTGGCTGGATCCAGCTTGCCAGGATTCCCCACTCCTGAATCCTTCTCCTCCTTTAGGCCAGTTCTGGAAACTGTAGGCATGTATGGGCTCCCTTCCCCCCACCTCTCTTGGATGGCTGAAGAACTGTATAGCTTCATGCAGGGAGTAGCAGTGTATTCCTCTGGCGCTCCAAGATATGTCCTGGTGTCAGTATGTCTCTGTCCCCTTGTCACCCTTCCCCTCACCACTTCAGCTATACGGATGAGCAGTGAAAGTAGTACAAATCACCTGCAAAGACAAGGCAGCAAATAAAACACGGTATTGCAATTAACAGGGCGCTTTCTGGCTCTCTGCCTAGCAGATGCTTCAGAGCTGAGACAGACAAATTTTCTCTTAGTGGCCCGAGCAGCTCCAGAGCCCGGGCTCTGCCAACCCTTTGCTCTACAACAGCAAAGCACCCCTGCATGCCGAGTGCTGAGGAGGGATGACGGGCTCCCCCAAGCCCTGTCAGCCTTTTCCAGTTGTTGCTATAATCAGCTCATGTCACCTTCCTGCCTCTTTTCAAGGCTCTGATAACAAGCACCTAGGACAGCCAGGTGACCTTTGGTTGGGCTTCCTCTTTAAACCCCCGTGGCTTTTGTTTCATTGCCTCGCTGTTATGCAGCAGTAAAGATCCGTTCCGATAGCAGCAGAGTCTGCTCCTCTCCCCTTTCCCCTCTTTCCCGTCTTACTCACACAGGATCAAAGCTCTCTGAATTTGCTTGAACAAATTTGCATTTAGGTCAGTGAGAGATTTACTTGAGGAAAAGATTTTTTCTCCCGTCTTTCTTAACTCCATAAGAAAGGAAAATATGCACAAAGGCAGGTGGGAGGAAAAAATTGTGGGCTATAAATAAATGGATTTGGCACACATGGGAGGACAAAGTCATTAGTCAGAGAGAAAATCACTGATGTGGCAGCAAGCTGTATCTTCAGCGGATATAAAGCAGCATCTCCCCATGGAAGCAATGGGACCGCATTGTCATCAGCTGAGCTCCTTGGTGGACTTGGTCCCCTCTGCGGTGCCTGAACTGGCTGCGGCTGCCTCCTTCCACAGCAGCAACGAGGGAAGTGCGGACAGCAAGTCTCCGGACTACGCTGATCTTCACCTGCAATTTTTGGCTCCTTGTAGCTGTCTGCTTAGGCTGCCTAAATCCCTGCTGTGCTCTCTGGATGCAAAGTGGCAATAACAGGGTGGCTGTCCCGTCCCAGCCAGTTGGGTTGACATATGCCAAAGCATTGCAGGGTTGGTTGCTCAAGGCCCCTGCCTCCATCTCCAGGGCATATTGGGATGGGACACAAAACAGCTGTGGAAGACCCGTGCTGGGATCATGGTGGTCATGGAGACAGGACGACCTTGTTCTGAGAGTGCTGCTAGCAACTTGGAGACCATCTTATCTTGTGCGCATTGCCTTGACCAACTCCACATCTCTTGGTGCTTCCTCTGTAGATGGCAAATACTTCTTCCCACCACTGGTCTCGTTGAGAACCTCAGCTTTCCCAGGAAAACAATCTCATCGTGGCTTTCTGAAGCCTAGAACACTGTCCCCCAGTTGGCGCATTCTTAAAACTGCAAAAGTATGTATAGAAACTGGTGTGCTCAGCAGTTTAAATATTAACAGGACATGTGAGAACTGGGGTTTGCAATACAGAAATGATAAACATTCAGTTTAGTTACTAAACTTAGACCCACTCACTCTAGCGAGAAGTTCAGGGCTTTCTGAATTGGGCTTGAAGTCAAAGGTTAGCTGTAATTTCATGCAAGAACGACCCACCTGAATTCTGGGTGCGTCTGACGCTGTGCAATAGCCTTGCAGCCCAACGTGGCTGCGTGCTGCCTTGCAGCGTGCAGGGACCGCAGCCCTGGCAGGGCTGGCAATGCAAGGCTCTGTCGTTATGATAGAGGTGGCAAATCCTGGGGCTTCTGGTCTCTTCCTGACTCATGGTCATACAAATAACCCCAGGGAAGGACTTGCTGAGAATTACTATATAATGTCTAGGTTGCAAGCTGGGAAGTGGTATTTGAAAGAGGCTAGCTCAACGCTTTTTTCGCCCAGAGTTATGGTAGTCTTAACAAAGAAGCTGGCTAGTTTGGCGTGATTCATCTTTAATGAAATCATGTTGCATTTTATCCAATTTTCCTGCTTATTTCTGTATCTTTAGAAAACTGAGAGCTGGAAGAGGCCTCTGCCTGCCCCCAGGTGGTCATCTGAAGAAAAGCAGGAGTCACACTCCTGGCCGTGTCTCTTCAGCCGGTGGTGACATCGGGGTGCTGCCTGTGGTGGGGTGACAGCACATGGGATGAGGTCCATCTCCCTGGCTGGGGCGTTGGGAGGGGGCTGGCTCCCAGGGCCACGGTTTCTGAGGGATGGGAAAATCCCATCCTGTCCAAACCCAGGGCAGATAAAGCCACAAAGATGTTCGGATGCTGGGACAGAGCCTGGCCAGCGCTGCCCTGGCCAAACTGGGCCATCTGGAGACCCTGTCCTCTCCACCACAGGACCTGATGTGTGCCTGTTGCTCCTGAGGGCCTTTTTTTTTCCCAAAGACCTTGGCATGAATATTCTTTAATTCTTTTCCTTTTGACATTTGTTCTGGACTGCTGCAGGTGTGAATGTCTCGACAACGGGCTGCTGTTTCCTCTGGCTTTTGGTGTTATGCAGTGGCACCCCAGGGCTGAGGACTTGGTAAGTGAAGTAGCCATCCATGGCCACCATAGATGCTGCTACTGTATCATCTAAAAGGTGGGTTGGTTTTCTTTGGGTGGTGGAATCCTTCAATAAAATCAAATGTTCCCATTTCCCACTTTTACAAGTGGGAGTGCAACCACAACATGTTTCTGACTTCATATTTCTCTAAAATGGGTTGTACAAGGCTTCTTTAGTGCCTTGGGCATATTTAGCATCTTTTCTGTGTTCTGCTTCACTTCCGTGCAGAGAAAGAAGAGCTCGTAGTCAAATGCCAAAGAATTTCATGAGAAACAGGTTAAGCGATGCTGCAACTGCTTCAGATTTATAGATCCAAGATCCAGAGCTATGTGGGCAGAAAGGCCGTGCCTGAGGGAGGTATGTATCTTTTCAGGCCCAGTAACTCAAAGGGTCGGGGGAAACGGAGAGCTTTTCAGACACACAAACACCCTTGAACCAGCAGACTGTCGGCCATGGGATGGCAATGCAGGCGGGAGAAGGATGGATGGCTTCCCTGCGAAGCACAATTCATGGGATTGTGTTTATGGCTCCATGGCAGCCTGGATCACACCAGTATTGGTTTGCTGTGGCCATGAGGGACGTCAGTAGGCTCAAGAGCCAACATGTAGGCAGTGAATGCGGACTGGCAGCAGTGTATGGAGCCTCGCACCGATGCCGACCTCAGCGGGGATTTGTGTTCTTTTCCCACTCGCTGGAACCTGGCATGGAGGTGCTGGGAGGTGCAAGTGCCGTCCCCGGGGACCGATCACGACTGCTGTGGGTGCAGCCAGCGCACGCTAAGACTGGCTTGATGCTGCTGGCTGATTTAGGGAGAAAAAAGCTGCAGCTGGCGGTGGGAGAGGTGGGTTCGGACATTTGCCCAAAGCAAAACATCCTGGCAGATAAGGAAAAGGTTTGAAATTGTCAGGTGTTCCACTTGGCTCTGTTCTTCCTTAAGAAAGCAAGTATTTTTTAACCCTGCATGAAGCAACTTTTCAGTTAGAGATATTAATCTTAAAGAAGAAAAAGGAAAAAAGCTGTAAAAGGCACAAATATGCATTTAAACAAAATACATGACCAGTTGCTCCCTGAGAATTGGAGAGCTTGATTGCTTGGGCTGATTCACATTAAGGAAAACTTCTTTTCCTTTTTTTGCTCTCGATTAGGAGTGGGAGCAAAATAATTTCTGGTCCAACTTCAGCACAGTTTGAAATTTGTCTTGTAAAGGTCCTTATTGCTTGGCTGTGCTCCCAGAAAGCGCCATATTGGAGCCTATCCAGTGCCCTACACCACAACAGGCAGTTTTAAACAACAAAGCCAGACCTGTGTAAATTGGAAGCAATTTGGTAATGCTGGAACGAAAGCCAGAGGATTCCCTGTGTATTGAACACAGCTGTCAGTTCCGTAATAACTGGAGAAAAATCCATTTCATTTTTAACCCAATTTCATAGTAGAACAAGCTCCCTCCAAAAACCCCCAGCTTTTAAGTTACAAGGCCTCCAAACAAGTGCGTGCTCTGCATTTATGAACAAAGCAGGAGTGGTTCAGATAAAGTGAACAGGAACATCTCCTGCCCAGAGGACAAAGAGGAAGGAACGCAAGGTTTGATGGTCTGAAAATGAGCCTGTAAAATACAGGCAGGAGAATTACGTGCAGTTCTGCTCTTCTTGGACTTCAGCACAAAGTTAGGAAGCACGTCTCCTGCTGATGTGATAAAAGCTGTGATGAGGTGTAACAGGATGGAAAATGTCTTCTCGGCAGCGGTGTGGGCAACGTACTATGTTATGAAAATTTGCAACTGGCCCGTGCTGACCGAGGAGAGAGGCTGGGACGAACGGTCTAGAATTACAATGGTAAATAGTTGTTTACGTGCATGACATGTCCCAGCCAAATCGGGGCACCCCGAATGTGGTTTTACTCAGGGATCTTATACCCTTCAAGCGTTCAGGTACAGCATGATTTGACGAATCCCTAAGACCCACACTACCAATGGCTAATCATGGGAAAACCTTGCAAAGCAACTTTATTTCTGCAGCATTCTTGCTGGTTGTCTATTGATCCAGATGTCCCTGGAGCCGGTGTTGCTGGAGTTACCTGTGTGTGATGCCGGGAGGGTTTCAAAGGCACGTCAGAGAGGGTAGGATGCCGGTGTTTGTTATCTCGGTTGTTCAGGGGTATCCTTTGTCCCTCATGGACAGCTCTACGCTTCCACACAGCACAGGCCTCGTGCCCAGGGCCAAGCCATCCTTTAACTTAAGCAGGAACAATACCAAAATCTCCAATAAAATTTCACTACCTCCTTACATTGCAGTGTATAACGTGAACTACTATATATTTACAAAGCTAACAGGGTTTCATACTGTAATTATTGATGTAACAGTGAGGGAAGGAGACTTTCATAACACTGGTGAGCGCCCTCAGGGCCAGCCGTGCTCAGAGGAACTGGCTTTCATGGCAAGGCCTGCGAGACCGCTCCCTGCGCTTGCAGCCGGGCTCGCTTTACAGCCTGACTGGCGGGAGGAAGAGGCGGACGAGCTCCCCGCTCCTTACAGCCTGACTGGCGGGAGGAAGAGGCGGACGAGCTCCCCACTCCACCTCCCGGCCTGTAATGGCGGCCCCCTTCAGTCGGTTGGGCAGGCCCCGCCCACAGTCGGAAGTGCCCCCGCCCGCCCCTTCCGGCCCGGCACCGCGGCCCCTTTAAGGGCGGAACCGTTGCTACGGGGCGCGGGAGGCGCGGAAACTGAACTGCGGCGCGCGGGAGGTGTCATGGCCGCCGGCTGCCTGGTGAGGGAGCGGCTGGGCCGGGGCCTGTGTGGCTTGGCGGTTTAGTGCTGCCGGTGCTGGGCTGAGAGGGGGAAGGCCTAGGGGGCTGGGCTGGGGTCTGCTGCGGCCCGGGGGTTTAGTGTCGCTGAGAGGGCGGAGGCTGCTGGGGCCGGGTCGGGGGCGGCCCGGGCCCGGGCCCGTGCTCGTGCTGGAGGGGGGACCGTGGCCTCTGAGGTCGGGGAGAATGTTGGGGGGCCCTGGCGCTGCGGGGGAGGGGGGGTACCTGGGCCCCCTGGGCTCGGGGTTTGGTGGGGGGTGGCACGGTGCAGGGTTGGGGAAGGCGGGGTGTCCTTGATGCTTTGGGGGAGGGAGGAAGACAGGCCTGGTGCCGTGCCGGGGGCGGTCTGGTGCTGCTGGGGCTGGGCTGTGCAGGGGAAGGCCTGGGGGGCGCTGGGCTGGTGGTGGGGGTTGGCAGCTCTGGGTTTGGGGGAGGCTTAGTGCTGCTGGGGTTGGGCTGTGCAGCAGGGGCTGACCCGGACGTGGGCTGTGGGGTGCCCGCATGCAGTTGGGGCTGGGGAGGAACTAGGGGCAGAGTTGGGCTTGGGGGGGCTTAATGCTGCTGGGGGGGCCGGCCCGGGGTCTTGGAGTGCTGTTACAGCTGGGATTGGACTGTGTTTTTGGGGGAACACAGGTGGGGGGGGCTGGTGCAGGTGGGAGGAGGTCTGGATCTGGTGCTGGGTGTTGTGGGGGGAGGTCAGCCCGGCTCTTCTGGGGCTGGCTGCTTGTTTGAGCAGGCTGGGGCTGCGGTCACCTCCTGAGGGGGAGCAGGCTGTGGTGGGGGTTGACCCATCCAAGGGAGGCAGAGGCTGTGTGTGTGAGAGCAGGGATTGAAGGCTGATCAGCCTATTCTGAAGTCTGCACAATTTTCAAGTGTTACAACCTTTTGTAACAGTTCTCTCAGTGTTTTGTGGTTTTTTTGTTGACCTCAGGCTTTGTTTGGCCTTTGCAGTAAGGTGCTGTGTAAGGACATGCTGTGTTCCCCAGACACAGGGGAAGGGTAGTGGGTCAGTCTGTTTTGCTGCAGTTCTGATTCACCTGTCTGTTTCGACAGGTGTGTTAAGTCTTGCAAATTTTCCCTCTGTGCAAACAGTGGCCTCTTGGCTACCCCTGGGCTGAGATGAGCAGCTGTCAGACCAAAGTTGAGCTTGATTGCCTGCTCAGGTGGTCATCGACATGGCTGATCTGCTCCAAAGTCAGCTTTGGGGTCTCTGTACCAGCAGCATGTTGTAAAAGTGCATGAATGATTCATGTGAGTCACCTAAGATCCAGGGGGTTATCAGCTTGGATAATTTGCCTCTTTTAAAGTTTGTCGATACACGTGAAATTCGCATTTTGTTTTGCACGGTGTTCTTATCTCTGTCTGGCTTTTGTGGGATGAATATGTGGCTTGGTTCGCTTGTCATAGGAATAAAATGGTTTTATTGTATGAAGATAGTTCTTAAATCTATGGTGTCTGAACTTTATTGTCTTCTAGGAAGATCCGTCCCTGGAGAGACACTTCAAAGGCCACAGAGATGCCGTCACTAGCGTGGACTTCAGTCTCAATAAGAAACAATTGGGTAAATTGTCTCTCTGTGTTTTGATGGCCAGATGATAAAGAGCGAGCTTCTCTGCTTTAGTTAAATGGAGGGAGCAGTGGAGGTACTGAGCTCTACAAGAGCAAAGAACTTGTTTTCATGATGAAGAGATTTTGGACAATTTCAGGATGAACGTTTCTATGTGCTTTGGAAAAAATCCTGTTGTTGAACCATAGGGGTGGCAGATTGTGTACATCCTGCTAGAGCTTTAGGGGCATCTACCATTGCTTATCATTTCACATACCTGGCTTTCCCATGCAGTCAACTTAAGATAAAACCTTACTTTTTCTTCTCCATCTTCCATTTCTACCCTTTAGACAGCTGCCTGTGGTTATGCCAAGGCTTGTGTCCTAGTTGCTATTCAGGAACTCTCTGTGTATGCATTGAGTAGGAACCAGGAGGGTTTTTGGCTTAGTGAAGTTGCCATTCAGTCTGTGTGGCATGGTGAACGTTGCTTTGGCTCGCAGAGAAGATAAGGCAGAAATGATAGTTTGAGGCAATATACGTGCTAGGCGGTGGGCCCAGTAGGCATGAATAAATAGAAATGCAGCAGTCTAGCAGGTAGTAATCCTGTTCTGGATCTTGCAACCTACACAACTCTCTGGAAGCTTCAAGGAAATGAAAACGAATCAAACTTGTCTTGGACCCCCTCTCTCCCTGCTGCTGTTTTTATTGTTGTCTGCTATCTTTTCCTTTCCACTTCCTGTGTCTTTGATTGCAGAGCAAGAGTTCGCTCTGCTCTGTGTCTGTGATTCTGTTTGTGTATCCCTAAAACTTTATCTCGTCACTGTTTAGCAAGGGTGCTCTGAATGTAATTTAGCATTGCTTTTGAATGGTCTTTCAGAAGTAGCACGGGGACCTTTGCCTCCATCTGGACCATGAAAGGGTTACTCTCGATATTTTTAGTAAATGAGATCAGGTAAGAAAGGGAACAAATTCTAAGAAATTTTTTTTTCCGGTACAGTTGAGTCAATTGTGTGTATTTGACTCTTATGAGATTCTAAAGTTCTTTTTCCCCATTTCCATCCCCCAAAAAACCCAACCAAACCGAGAGTACTTGGTCTCTCTATTCCATTAGATTGCTTGCCCAATCCAGTAACGATAATGGTTACTGCCAATAAGTCACATATAAGCAGTATCATACTGAAGTGCTTTATTGAGGTGTCAGAGCATTATTTTCCTTAAATTTTTTAACATCAGTCCTGGGGAAACTGTGGTATTGCAACTTAATATCCTTGCCAGACAATGACTTAGTGTAGTTATGACTAACATTCAAATCTCTTGACCCTAGGCCGTGTGCTCAATTTGCTTTTACAGTTTTCCCCCCTTAAATTTTTATATCACTAAGGAAAGGTGTTGCCTATGTGAAATACAAAACCAAACAAAACCAACAATTGAACTGACAAATGTCTAAGGATTTTTGTTCCCCTGTGGGAGACATGCATAATGAATCATCCTGTTTGGAATGGGTATATATTAATCCTGAATCAATAGCAGGAAAAGAGATGACTTATTTTTGTGTTGAAATCACTGTGAAATAAAAGGACATTTCCAGCAAAATCTATCTGGTATTTTGCCATAACGCTAATGAACTGAAATATTCTTGTATTTATGATACTGCCGTATCAGAACCTACCATCAAACTGGTGTTGTTTTCTAGGAACATCTTAAGATCTCCCTGGAGATATGCCCCACGTGGCACTTGGGTAGAGAGGTACAGATGCAGCTTGGGTTTGTTGGCAGGCTAAGATGTGTATATTTTGATTTGCCTGTGGAAAATCTACAAAGTTTTCTGTTATTTAGGCATTGAAATTGATTTGAAGGGGTATTTTTACTGTCATTGAGACTTTATGTTGCTGCAGGCCTATGTTTGCTCTTTTACAAATCGCTAGGGTCCCAGCGCTGCAGACTTCACACAATACATCGGGCTTTAAGGGATGAGCAGCTCTTCAGTTTTCACCGTGCAAAAGTGGTGATGGGACCTGAGCAGGGGTGTTTTAGAATGAAGTGGAATTTACACTTGCATTTGGGAAAGTTGTTGCCTGGTATTGCTATCAGGGATTGATACAGCTCCTGTCAGATAGGGAGGGGGATGTAGCTTCTATGAAGTTCAGTGACATGGAGATGTCTGGGAGCTCTCATCTGAGATGTGCTGCTGTCAAGTTGGAGCTGGCCACTGCCTACAGCAAGCAGTGTGTCCTGCCGGGGGTGCAGGGCAAAGAAGGGAGCTGTTGTTGAAGATGGGATCAGTTGTGCTTGCAATGGATGTAGCATGCATACCTGAGTTCTGCCTCCTACTTGTGTGACCCTTTGCTCTTGCTGCTGAGGGAGATCTTGAAAAAGCACCATCTGTCCTGGGGAGCAGCTGCCTTCCTGCAAGTATGGTCTTTGCCCTCTGGGGTCTCCCTCCAGCCCTTTCTCTTCCTTCTTGTCTTTGGAGAGTGCCTTTGCCCTTTTCCTTTCTCGGAAGCCCAAGAGTAAAGGCAAGTTGTGGTGGTGGTTGGTTGGGTTTTCTTTCCACAGGTGAGTATAGGCATGAGAATGGAAGAGCGGGTGTGAGTAGATGGAGGGACCTCATCTCCATCCATAGTTCTTTAAAGCCTCCCATGACTACCACAAAGTCCTACTGACCCCTCCTGCTAATAGCAAACTGAACACTGCTCTTATCTCTTTGCAAGCTTGGATTTTTCATAAATTGTTAAGAACTGCTGAGCTGGCTTTAATCAATGTTTTGCAATGACAAGAGAGAGATATTGGAGGGGCATGTAGCTGGGTTGCCTTTAAGTCACCAGCTGTCACAGGGCTTCTCTGCTTAATCTGTAGTGTGTTACTTGATATTTATCCTGCTGCAGCTGATAGCTGTAACTGCTTCCCAATAAAAAAAGTGATGAGATAACCTCTGTCCGCAGACCTTCTATGTGTTTCCTTAGTGTGTATGTATTTGGAAGAAGTTTTGCAACTTGTGTGGCTTTTGCCTCTGCAGGTATTGCATGAACTGACTCTTGGAAGTAGAATTGTCAGTCCAAGCCAATGCATGACTTTGTTTTGTTTGAATTACTAATGAAATATACAGTATGCAATACCTTGGTGAAGTGCAAAGGACAATGTGCTTGAGATAGCTGGAAGCTGTGATGGTGAACTGAGTGTGAAATGTAGTTTCAGTGTATTTGGAGGAGAACTAATGCAAGTTTGTTTTTGTTTTGTCTCTTTATTTCAGCAAGTGGCTCGATGGATTCGTGCCTGATGATCTGGAGTATGAGACCGCAGATGAGAGCCTACCGCTTTGTGGGCCACAAAGATGCAGTGATGTGTGTTCAGTTTTCACCTTCTGGTCACCTGGTGGCTTCAGGCTCTAGAGACAAAACAGTCCGTTTGTGGGTTCCCAGTGTGTAAGTGTCTATTCCCCTCTGTCTTTCTTTTTGTGTTTTAACCACGGATGGGGATTTCCCCTTGCTGCTTGATAGCAGTTCTCCAGCTCTGGGACTGGGGTCTGTTTTGAAGGAAAGAAAAACCATTTTATGTAGCAGCTCTGACAGAGGAGAGGTAATTTGGTCTTGAAATTGCATTGGAAACAAAACTAAAATCCTTTGCAAGGCTTAAAGTAAGTATTAACTTCCTATGCTAATATAACAAGTCACTAATGTAATTTATCAGTGGTGAATTACTGGATCTTTCTTCCCCTTCCTCCCCCAGTCTGTCCCTCCTCCTAGCAAATTGATCCTTTGTTTCTCTGCCAGTGTTGAGCAAGATTCTGAAACACAAGTTGGGGTTTAGTGATGGAGATACCTGTTCTGTGAGCAGGGTGGAGGTTACTAGCTTGCATGCTTGCTGTAGTCCACAAAACGGTTAGGTATCTTTAATCTTTATTTCTTGGTCTCAAACTAATAGCTCTGTGTTCCACTGATAATAAATGATGGCATATTATTAAGATGAAAGACTACTCTGGATTGTGTATTGACTTTTTTGTGAGCTTGCATGGGATTAACAAGAATTTACTTACCCTTTAAATACCTTAGCCGTCTTAATATATATTTATGAAGTTTCCATTTTTGAGTAGTGTTTAGTTGCCTCAACTCATTAATGCTTGTCAAGTCCTTGACAATCATTGGCTGAGAGACCTCAGAACTTCTATTGTTTTACTCTGCGATGCATTGTTTTAAGTGATATGCCTTCAACAAGGAACACTTAGTTGAAATACAACACAAACAGGAGAGAGCTGCAGAACTGCTTGAAAACTTGCTGCAAGTAATGAGAAGCTTTTTGCAGTCGAGATGCAGAAAAGCAGCTGCCAGCGTTTCCTCTGATCTCTTGGTTCCCACACTAAACAGTGGGATTGTTTTTTCTGAATGGGCGGGCATATATAAAGGTATTTGAGGTTCCTTTGCCTGTGAGATTCTGAATTGCTGCTATCACAGACTAAAGGATTGTGTCCAGAAGCAGACCTGATGGTTGTGGTGGCAAATAAAAGGGATTTAAAAAAAAAAAAAAAAACAAACAAAAAACCCCAAACCAAACAAAACCACAAGAAAAACATATCCCAACTTTAAGATAAACATGTCACTTCAGGAACCTGGGAAAGCATTTCTAGATGTTTTTTTTTGATGAGTTATTCTGGTTATGATTACCCATTGGAAGCTTTATTTGATGATCTGTTAAACCATAAGTAAACTCTGCCATGGTTCTGAAAGTGACTTTTTAAAATCTGTGATAAAAGTGACTTTTAAATATCTATGATAATGTTTGCTAGAGTAATACCCTGCTCTAAGTTAAACTAGTCCCCATTTTCCCCTACCCATTAATCCTCATGACACTCACCTGAAACTATCAGAATACCTGAACTCTTGTAAATGTAAATTCCTAGTGCTCTCTTAATTCAGAACGAGTTACACATCTGGGGCAGATATGCTATTATTCACATGTGACAAAAGCATAGGACCTGATTTTTGGTCAAACTCCAGTTTATCCTTTAGCTACAGAACTGTCTCAGTGCTTTCATAGTGGCGGAGTGACTAAACAGTAAATATGGTAGAAATTGCATAAAGTTAAAACTTAATTTATAGTGCAATAAAACTAAAACATGCAGCTTGTAACTTCAATTATAATTAATTCCAGATTAGTTAAACTTTCCAGAAAGAAATGATCACAATGACATGTCAGCATATATATTATTAAAAGACACAAGGTGGATTACGATTAAAACTTAACCTTGCTGCTCATCAATCTTCTATAAAGAGACTAACGGTGTCATTTTGCTATCTCCAGAGCTGTGCTGCTAACACAGAATGTTGAAAATAAATTTCAGTGTAAACTTGTTAGATTTCTCAGAAGCTAAAGTACAAATTTTAAGAAAGGACTGGGATCTGATGGGAAAACTGAACTTACATGATGTGTTGGGTGGTTCTGTCTTGGTTGCTTAGGGATGTGAGCTCTGTGGTCTAAACTGCAGCTATGGGTGCTGTGTCAGAAAAGGGCCGGTGTGGAAAGGGAGTTGTTATGGTTATGCCGGTTGTGAATACCTCGGTGCATGGCACCTTGAATCTGTGTTTATTTAGTATTCTTTGTCAGTTTACCTTCTCTAGATAGAACAAAAAGAAGAGCCCAGAGGTTGAATCAGGTTTGAGACATTCAGTTTGCCAGTTTTGCACTGTCCTTAAAACGGAAGGGAGAAACTGCCCCATAGTCTGTTTGTGGGCCAGGACTTTATTTCCAAAGAATCTGGAAACTTGCAGTCCCTTTCAAGGGTGATATGTTACTGAAGGAGTTAATGCTATACTGGTGTGTGGACTTCTGTCTTTGGAATTTGTTTTTTATAAGCCATGCTGACAGAATTTTGTAATTTCATGTTTCTGCATGAGTTTTTATCAGACTTGAGGATTTTCTGTGGTTTTGGACAGAAAGAAAACTTTCCTGAGAAGTTACCTTTACTGTTTCTTGCCTTCTGGCAGCTAAAGGATTAAATAAAACCAGGCAGCTCTGACCTTTTCTGAGGAGGGAGGGAATATTGCTGGAAGGTAAATAGTATTTTGATTTTTTGGCCTTTACAGTTTTAGCAGTCCTTAGCCTCAGTGTAAAGCCTGTTAAATCCTAATGGAGAAGGGAGCAAACCACCACGTCTTTCTGTTGTTCTCTTCTGTCTGTGAATGAGGGGCTCCTAGTAGCATAGTACATGCTGGAGATTTATTTTGGACCAAGAGTCCCGTATACCTGTTGGATCTCTAAATATGTTGTGCTTCGGATCTCTAAATATGCCTTGCATTTATTTGCCAGAAGAATGCTTCTTGCATTTATTTGGAAATGATGGGTAAAGAAGAATAACAATACCTTGTCTTTTGTCTTGCCTGGCTGAGTTAATGGTAGCTTGCTCAAAGTTGTACAACATCAGATGTGCTGAATTCAGCTGTGTTACTTCTTGTGTGATGCTGCATCGGAAGCATTCAGCTGGAGCGTGGGCCATTACAGGAATAGCTGTGAGGTAGTTGCCTGCTTGGCTCTGTCTAGATGAATGGTGAAAACGCTTACCTCCCTCCTCACCTGCCTTGTAGCAAAGGGCCTGGAAACATTACAGAAACTCAGCATCTTCTTTCATATTGGTGTTTCCATACATGTTGTTTTAAACGGTTGCACAAATTAACAATAGCATTTTTGCCCCTTTATAGGAAACATGGGTTGTTTCCTGTTGGATTGGGCTCCAGTATTGAACTGGAACAACTGGTTTTAGCTATGTATTCTGCGTAGCTCATGAAGCATGAGTTTGTTTGGGGTTGATCAACATTTTCTTCCTAATGTAAGCGCATGCAGTTCCCATAGAAATGGTGGTTAATAGCACTGCTCAGCTTGTTTTCTGGTACATAATGTCTTTGCTGTCCTGTTGTGCAGTTTTAAAGTATTCTTTCCTTCTGTATAGCAAAGGAGAATCTACTGTCTTCAAGGCTCATACAGCAACTGTAAGAAGTGTTCATTTCTCCAGCGATGGCCAGTCCTTAGTTACAGCTTCTGATGACAAAACAGTCAAAGTGTGGACGGTTCACAGGCAGAAGTTTCTGTTCTCACTTAGTCAACACATAAACTGGGTTCGCTGTGCCAGGTGAGTATGGCTTTCTGACGAATAGAGATAGGGATTTATTCCTCAAAGCAGAGACTGAGCATCATGGTCTTGTGCAGCACACTTCTATTCAGGATGATTCAAGTGTGTATAGTGACTGAAATATATGCTGACCTGCAGAGAGATCCCTCGGATCTCATTTTGTGCTTTTTCAGTGATCTTTGTCAAGCAGACAAATCACTAGGCAGGAAAGCCTAGTGATTTGCTTTTACCTGGTATGGAGACTTTTGCATCTTGAAGTCGCTAACAGAAGCGAAATGAGAGATTTATATTATAATTGTTATTTCAGCTTAGTTACTTCTAGACTTGTCATGCCTCTAATTAAAAATGATCACCTGAGCTCCTTCCAAAATGCTGAAAGTGCTGCCATAATAAAAAAATTATTTCCTGATAACTGTCTCAGATTTGGTTTTCGGTTTTCCATCTCAGTTGTTCTGAGGAATTTTTATATACATGTGTATTTAGGATAAAGCCACAGTTTCTCTGTAGGTGAAAAGTTCATTATAGTTCTTGAGCATGGTGGTGACAGTGACTGGTAGTACTATAGATGCCCACAGCAGAGCAGAAAGAATGTTTTTTCCACTATATATGATGGTGTTCTCTAGTTAGGGACTCAAGTCCTGATCCTGTAAAATTATGCATCTGAAGAGATATATTGATCTCTGTTGTCTTGTACATGAGATTTTGCAATAAGAGCTTAATACATTCTTCTAAGGCACTAGAATGATGAAGCTTCTCTTGCTGCAGCTGTTATCTTGGGAGTAATTGTATTGCTCTGAATGTTTGTGGCAAAAGTAGGAATTGTTTTGAATCAGGGTAGAGAAACAACTTGAGATACACTTAAATTGAAACAAGTAGGACAGGAGATCTTAAGTCAGACTGAAGACTTTCCTGAGATTATTCTATGTGCTTGTGGAATTAGGGATAGTTTGAGGACTTATGGCTTCCTTTTTTTCCCTTCAACTTATAGCAATTGGATTTTTAGTCTTACTGATGCTGGTGTGACTTGAGTGAGGTGTGTTTACCAACATACCTTGACAGCTGGCCAAATCCAGTTGACCCTGTACACCTTTAGTTTGGGGGCATTTCTTAATTGCTGTAACTCTTGTCTTAGATTCTCTCCTGATGGACGATTAATAGTGTCAGCCAGTGATGATAAAACTGTCAAACTGTGGGATAAAACCAGCAGAGAATGTATACACTCCTTCTGTGAGCATGGGGGGTAAGTACTTGGTGGTGCACGAGGACTGACCTCCTTGTGATTGCTGAAATGGGGATGCCTGGTGAAAGTACACCTTGTTTTGTGACTGCAGTCAGAGGTCCTTGTCGTGGCAATCATTTCTACCTCTTAAAACAAAATCATTAGCACCTATTACAAAAGCAGCCAGCAGAGGATGAGATGCAAAAACAGTTCCGAAATTGCTTTGACCTTTTTATCGCTTGTCCAGTTTGGAACATTGAGGCTTATGTTTTGATAACTGTCCAAGACGTCAAGCCTTAGTTTCTTTATGCTTGCTTATTTTTGGAGATGCTTAAATTCTTATTTCTTCTTCTAGCTTTGTTAAGCTTTTTTATTTTGCTCTGAGTTGAGGTAAATTAAAAGATCAAAAGTGTACTGACAGATTGGTACTTGGATGCTTTGTTTCATTCTGAAATTTTTGAATAACAAAGTTATTCCAAAACCCACTTTGTATTCAGAAAAAGAGCTGTTGAATTGGGATCTCTTTTCATGAAGAATATTGAGCCACAGCAAAACTTAATTTGTCCAGAAACACAAACCAAGTCCTTAGAGAACTGAGACTGGAATCTTCCTAGTTTCTTGTTGCATTGAATTTTTAAGTACAAAGTTTTGTTCTTTCCAGGTAATATACAATGATATTAAGACAAATTCAGACAGCATTATTTTTTCCAGTGCTTTTAAGAATATAACTTATCCGAACAACCAATTGAAATCTCTCTGCTTTCTCAGCATTTGTTACAAGAATACTCAAAGGGTAAATAATTTTATCCAATTTCTTGCGTGGATAGGGTGAGGAGTTACAAGGTGCTCTTCGCTGAAGGCTTTACTGTACTTGTGTGTTCAAAATAAGAGTTGATTCCGCAAAAGTCCAGAAAGGAATTTGGTTTCAGCCTCGCTGCTTTCTAAGTGGCAACATAAGATTTCAGGCACGAATTCAGTAAGTTCCATTTTAAAATTAGTTAAGAGTAACAGAAGAAAAATCTGTTCAGTCTTGTACACACCACTCTAGAAATCCTGTAATTTAATAGAAGATGTATATTATGCAAACATTGAATGAACACTTGAAAATGTTGTTGTGACAGTCAGATCCATCAGACTTCAGGAGGCTTGTATCTACAGCTCCTACTCCTGTAATGCAAAACATTGAAGACAGTATGCTTAGATATAATCCTGCAGTCTACTTGGGGTTATAAGCAATGTCTTAAGAGAAATTTAGCAATATGAATTTTCAGGTTATTTCCTCCTTTCTATAATGTTCAATGCATCATGATGTAGCTTCCCTTCTTGAAAAGACCTTTTTGATCTTTAGCAAGAATTGAATGTAAACAGTGGGATTTAACTGCAATTTACAGGTTTGTGAATCATGTGGATTTTCACCCCAGTGGTACATGCATTGCTGCGGCTGGTACAGATAACACAGTGAAGGTGTGGGACGTTAGGATGAATAGACTTCTTCAACATTATCAAGGCAAGTTAAGATCTTAGAAAAATCAGACCTTTCCACATCTTGATATTAATTGCTTTGAAGTCCAAGGACTGTTTCTCCAACACCTGCTACTTTTCCAGAAAGCCACTGGCTTAGGCCTGCCAGTGGAAGCCTTTTTCACCAAACATCATGCTTTGCTTTCTGTTAGCTCCAAGACTGAGTCTCACATTGGTGAGAAACACCTCTGTTCTGATTTCTTTCTCTGTCCACCATCAAAAAAGGTGAAAAAGCCCCAATGCTGACACTGTCTCATGTTGCAGGTGTTATCTGTGATGCCACTTGGCTCGTATTCGCTGTTCTTGAGTAAACGATATGCAGTAAAAAGGATGTGGCCTTTGCCTCCGAATAAGCCTATAGGAGGAGTCAGATGCTTTCCAGCAAAGCAAAGGGTCAAGTTCTTCGTGAGAAAACTAGGAAAAGTTAACAAAAGAGGAAAATCAAAATCAAGCAATTGCAATTCTATACCATGATCCGTGTTTACAGTTCTTTCTCCAGTATCTACTTTGGTTTTCAGCTTCCAGAATTGGCTTTGACCTTGTTATGACTTGTCCAGGTTGGCTTGTTCTTTGGTAGCTAGCTTTTATATTTAGGAGTCTACATTTTTCTTTTTTTTTTTCACCCTTACGTTCAAAATGGTATCTCCTCCCGTTACGTGTTCTTGTCAAACTGATTAGTGCTGCCATTTGTGTAGAAAAGCGTCCTTTCCCATTCCTGCAAGCTTCTTTGAGTTTTATCGTACTGTTTTGTGCATGTTAGTTGCTTAGGCCTAAACATGGCTTTTATTTTCTTTACTATTAACAGTTTTTAGGACTGCTGTAGTATATTTGCATATATACTCAAGCACTGTTTCCAGTATAGATAGCTTATTAAACTTATAAAACTTATTAAACTTGTTAGCTTTTCATGAAGACTGCTTCTGGTGTGCTAGTAAAGCAGATCAGAGATATGGGGCTGGAACTTGGTGTATTGTTCTTTCTGCCATCCACATCAGATACTGTCAGTTCCTGCTGCGACAGCCTCGCAGCTGAATGCCAGGCAGAAAAGACAGAGTAGTAAAATAGTTTGCAGTTGATTCCTGCTGACTTTGCAAGTTGAGAGACAAAAATTGAGTTCTAAATTAAAGCTGTTGGTCCTCCTGGCTTTATGTAACTAGAATTATTTTTTAAAGTGCTTTTGACTGTGTATCCCTTTACTCATAAGGCAATGAAAGAATTTGCATAGTCTCTCAATACAAGTTCTCCAGTTTCCCTTGATATAGAAAGGCATAGAAAGTGTAGCAATATTTAAGGAGCAGAGTTGTTCTGTTTGTCTTCCTTCACAGCAACCTGTGAAAGACTAGACTGCTTCTGATAGGTAAGAGCAATGGGAGTTACTTATCTTGAAGCAAATGCAGATTGTCTGCAGAGAAGCTATTAAGATTATGGAAGTCCTTAGGGTTCCATTAAAAAGTAAATAAAAGCTCCCCAAAAAGAGGTTGCTGTGGAGTGGGAACAGTCTGCAAACTTCAGAATCCTTTCGTAATTCTGCTGTGTATAGAGTGCTGTTCTTTTGCTCTTTGCATATAGATGGAAACACCATTATGATCAATTGATCTGACTGTTAAGCACTGATGGTGACACCACCATCATTGGAACAGGGTTTTTTCTTGGGTACAAAAAAAAATCATATTTCTAGCATCAGCTTCCTGCACCTGGATTGTTTTATTCCTGGCTTCTAAATGTGAGGTCCGTCTCTCAAGTGTATTCTCCCTGCGTAGTCAAGTTGAGCACTCTTTGAACTCTTTCAACTGTAAATCTGCGTAAGCTCCTTGAACTCTCATATAATATGATTTATTTATTTTGTTTCTTTGGTTATTCTTATGGACCCACAATCACTTCCAGTTCTCGTGATAGTTAACTATAATCTAATGGAAATCAAACCTTTTAAGGACTGTTCATCAGTATTGATCATTACAATGATGAATGTTGAAGTGAGTCTTGTGTGTAATAAGTATTGTTAACTTTTGACCCATACCAAAACTTGGAAATGCCTCTCTGAAGTCTTGTTGCTAAAATAGGTAGCATGTTTAAATACTTGAGCAGTGTCAGATTGTCCTTTAACATACTTTATCAGCTTTTCAACAGTAGCAAGATCTACAGTACGTGTTTCCAGCCACAGTATAACTTGGCTCTAAAATCATCTCTTCCTGCTTTCCACTTACTGCTATTAAATTGTCTGAATCTAATGTGGTTTAGGTTTGGCTGCCAGGTTTATTTTTTGTGTCTTGGAGTTATATATTTCCCCTGTATCCCACGCTTACTGAATAGCATTTTAGTCTGACACCCTTGCTATCAAAGTGATCTTTTCCTGTTTTGAGTGTTATTTTTAACAGCTACTGTGTAAATTCTAATTGTGTATTAAACTTTGGACTAGAAATAGAAGAAAAGCTTCTATAGGTATGTCAGTGATAAAAGGAAGACTAGGGAAAATGTGGACCCTCTCCAGAAGGAAATGGGAGACCTGGTTACCTGGGACATGGAGAAGGTTGAGGTACTCAACGACTTTTTTGCCTCAGTCTTTACCAGCAAGTGCTCAAGCCACACCACCCAAGCCGCAGAAGGCAAAGGCAGGGACTGGGAGAATAAGAACCGCCCACTGTAGGAGAAGATCAGGTCTGAGACCATCTAAGGAACCTGAAGGTGCACAAGTCTATGGGACCTGATGAGATGTGTCCGCAGGTCCTGAGGGAACTGAGCGGAGGAAGTTGCTAAGCCACTGTCCATCATATTTGAGAAATTGTGGCAGTCTGAAGTTCCCACTGACTGGAAAAGGGGAAATGTAACCCCCATTTTTAAAAAGGGAAAAAAGGAAGACCCAGAGAACTACAGGCCAGTGAGTCTCACCTCTATGCCTGGCAAGATCATGGAGCAGATTCTCCTGGAAACTATGGTAAGGCACATGGAAAATAAGGAGGTGATTGGTGATGGCCAACATGGCTTCACTAAGGGCAAATCATGCCTGACAAATTTGGTGGCCTTCTATGACGGGGTTACAGCATTGGTGGATAAGGGAAGAGCTGCTGACGTCATCTATCTGGACTTGTGCAAAGCATTTGACACTGTCCTGCATGACACCCTTGTCTCTAAATTGGAGAGACATGGATTTGACGGATGGACCACTTGGTGGATAAGGGATTGGCTGGATGGTCGCACTCAAAGAGTTGCAGTCAATGGCTCGATGTCCAAGTGGAGACCAGTGATGAGTAGCGTTCCTCAGGGGTCGGTATTGGGACCGGCGCTGTTTAACATCTTTGTTGGTGACATGGACAGTGGGATTGAGTGCACTCTCAGCAAGTTTGCCGACGACACCAAGCTGTGTGGTGCGGTTGACACGCTGGAGGGAAGGGATGCCCTCCAGAGGGACCTTGACAGGCTGGAGAGGTGGGCCTATGCGAACCTCATGAAGTTCAACAAGGCCAAGTGCAAGGTCCTGCACATGGGTCGGGGCAATCCCAAGCACAGATACAGGCTGAGTGGAGAATGGATTGAGAGCAGTCCTGAGGAGAAGGACTTGGGGGTGTTGGTTGATGAGAAGCTCAGCATGACCTGGCAATGTGCGCTTGCAGCCCAGAAAGCCAACCGTGTCCTGGGCCACGTCAAAAGAAGCATGGCCAGCAGGTGATTCTCCCCCTTTACTCCACCTGGAGTACTGCGTTCAGCGCTGGGGCCCCCAACGTAAGAAGGACATGGACCTGTTGGAGCGAGTCCAGAGGAGGGCCACAAAGATGATCAGAGGGCTGGAGCACCTCTCCTATGAAGACAGGCTGAGAAGGTTGGGGTTGTTCAGCCTGGAGAAGAGAAGGCTCTGGGGAGACCTTATAGCAGCCTTCCAGTACCTGAAGGGGGCCTACAAGAAAGCTGGAGAGGGATTTTTTTTACAAGGGCGTGTAGTGATAGGACAAGGGGTAATGGCTTTAAGCTGAAAGAGGGTAGATTTAGATTAGATATAAGGAAGAAATGATGGTGGTGAGGCACTGGAACAGGTTGCCCAGAGAAGCTGTGGATGCCCCATCCCTGGAAATGTTCAAGGCCAGGTTGGATGGGGCTTTGAGCAACCTGATCTAGTGGAAGGTGTCCCTGCCCATGTCAGGGGTTGGAACTAGGTGATCTTTAAGGTCCCTTCCAACCCAAACCATTCTATGATTCTATGAAATAGTCATAAAAGTCAGAGACCTAAAATTGCGGTGGTAGCTGTATGCAGCCACTTCATGCACCTGTGACTGCAAACTGATGCATTTGTGACATGTTCTGGAGATGTGTTTGTAAGCCTTGCTCTTCCGATGGTTTATACACTTGCCTTTTGGCTAAATCAGATTTAGTTTTGTGGCTCTCCCATGTGAAGCTGCCATCTCAGTCCCACTAGAGGGCATCTCTTCCCTCAGTACGTGCTTATGCTGCCTGATTTCAAGGGAATCCATTTTAAAGATTGAGTTGCATCAAGGAGTTAATAGATAAGTAGCCCTGCCACAGACTCTTGCGTGTTAAAGTTGGGTTGTTTTCCAAAACTGATTAGTCTTTTAGCAGTGTTGCTCTTGTTGCCAGGGCTTGTTCCAACTGTGACATTTGTAAATGAAAGTTGGAAGTAGAGAGCAAACTGCAAAACCTTTTGTATAGTGTGGTTTTTGTGGGTTTTGTTACTTTTTTTTTCCTTTTTTAGCAAAGTAAAGTATGCTCCGGTCACGTTTACTGTACAGGAGAACAGACAGATGCTTTATTCAATCTTCTACTTGGTGCTAGCTTTTTTGTACAGCAGATCATCCCCCTACAAAAATGGCCAATGTTTATTGCCTGACATTTTTTTCCTGTGCAAAGTTGTGTGGGGGGCATCTTTGTTGCAGGTCTATGGAAACAGCTCTAATCTTTTTTTTTAATTGCTGTTTAAAAAGAGCAATTGGCACTTCTATACAGTTCAGCTGGGTCTGGATGGTGGTTATCTGTTCACTGGGGACTGTGGCTGTGTCAAGTCCATCCTAATTTATCTTCTGACTGGTGGTTACTAAGAAGTTACATTCACTGATGACATAAAAGTAGTATTGCCAGACTTGGAACAGCTATGTTCAGTCACTCTGTAGGCTGGCATGACTCTATTTTAGTAATTAACCCCCCAGTATGAGTCCCGTAACTGGCTGTTATTCTTCTAGGGCTTGGCTGATGGAAGGGTAGGTTTGTAGCAACAAGTCACTGGGAGATGCCACCTTGTACTGCACCAGATTTACTGTTTACAACGTGAAATAAAGTGAGGTTGCAGGATGTGTTGGCAAGTTTTTGGAGAGGTATTGTGAATGGTCTTGTGGGAGGTGTGAACTGTTTTGGCAGAAGAGAGATGAAGTTTTCTCTGAGCTTATGACAGCTAAGAACTCCTTGGGCACAGAAGCAGTGACTACTTGTACAGCCACAGTCTGTGTGATTTCTTTCCATTATGAAAAGGTTTTTTGGTGAAATTGGAAATGCTTTATCTGGAACTTGGAGGATATATCATTAACTTTGTCTATTTCTGGTGTGATTCCTTTCAGGACTTGCCTTAGTTGACAAAATATGTTTGCCTTTATCTGAATATAGACACTAATGGGGTGAGGAATATGACAAATCACTCGGAATAAAATTTTCAAAGGAGAAATGTATTTAGCGCTCTTTCAGGAGGGAAAAAACTCTACGTAGGCTTTTTCTCCTTTAATACATAATGTAATACAGGGCTGGGAGGGTAGAGGAAGATCTAGCTGTGTGATAGAGGCAGTATTCACCAACAAGAATAACTGTTTAGAAGTTACCTGTGTTGAGTTAATGTTTTCTTCTGTGTTTTTTAATAGTCCAGGTAAAGAAGAGTTATGTTCTCAGAACTTAAGCTCAGGTATCTACCGTTTCTGAGAGTTTAAAAAGTAGATGCATTCTGTTTTACAATTAAGCAAGGTTATTTCAGATTTCTGCTTCAAATCTGCATCTGCAAAAGATAATATTTGATTCTAGTGTCTTTAAAATTGTATTTTGAGGGTTTTTTTAACATGCAGTTTGGATTTGGAATGTGCAGTAGACTCTCAAGGGAATATAAATTTAGTTGGGGGGGATGTACTAGTAGTACTGGATTTGAGATACCAGAACATTTGGAGGGCACATAGTATAATTAGGAATAATTGGATAGTTAAAACCCTCTTCAAGCATAGTCTTAATATTCTGTAATGTCACATATGTTCAGAAAGCTGTGCATATGTAAAGTACTGCATGTTCTCATAAATAAATATGTTCAATAGCCTATTTTGTAAAAGTTCGGGGAGGGGAAAAAAGCCCTGCATTAGGTAGATGTTTAATGTTACAGTGAACTTAAAAGTGTAGTTTGACTTTTTTCTTAGAGCATTTTCTTTAACTCTTTTCAAAAATAACTCTTAGGCTTCATTGTCATGCAGGAAGGATTGCTTTATTGGAAATTCACACTTGATAGTTTGTCTATTCATACTTGTTTTAAATTTTTGGTGTGGTGAATTGGATGGCTGAAGGAATAATGCTTATACTGGACCATTTTCAAGTTGCTGGTAAATCTTTCCTAGTTTCTCTGAAGCCTAGTCTTGGTTAGAGTTGGGTAGTGAACCAAAAGAACCTGTGCAATGCCAACTTTGAGTTTGTCTTTCATCATAATTTCAGTCTTCTTAATGTACCAGCATATAGAGTTTATTCTAGAATCACTTGGGAGCGAGAACAGCAGCTCCACAGTAGTAAAATCTATCAATGTCCAGCGCTCTCTCAGAATCATATAGCTCTCTTGCGCATATAGTTACTTTTTGGGGTTACGCTGGAAGCTTTTGTAGTCTTAAATCTCCCAGAATAATTGGCAAAGCTTCCTTTTTCCTTTCAATAAAGTAGTGCCTATTTTTACAAGAATTGAATACTGCCCTTGTTCCCAATGCTTTGAAGAGTTTTTGTGGAATGTTTCCCCCATAATAATTTTCCTGTTAAACTTTATAACAGAAAATTGGAATGTGCTTTTACTTTATTTTATTCTTTTGCCTTGGGCTTATGTAAACTGGTCTCGGTGATTATGTACGTTTTTTCCATCTTTAGTGCACAGTGCTGTGGTAAACAGTCTTTCCTTTCACCCCTCTGGAAACTATCTGGTTACTGCTTCCAATGATTCAACTCTTAAAATTCTGGACTTGCTAGAAGGAAGACTTCTGTATACTCTTCATGGTCACCAGGTGAGACAAAGCCTTTTATACAGTAACGTACAAACCCATAACAAACTGGGCAAATTTGTGCTTGAGCCTCTTCATGGCCAAAAATCTTTTAAAAACTTCCTTGCATAAAATGATGATGATAGTACTAATAATAATCTTTGGGTTCATGACTGTTTTGAAGGGAGGGCCTATGGAGAGGGAAGGAGGTAAGGCAGGAATGGAGAAATGAGAAAACAGGACAGAAAGGGAGCTCCAGTATTGAGGATGCAAGTCTAAGTCCTAAGGGGCACAGTCAGAGCTGCACTCCAGACCTTAATCCTGGGTCTGTCGTGCACTCTCTGTACCACAGCTCTTACTCCCTCTCTAGAGTGGTGCAAATAACACTTGGGCCCCTGACTTAAGTGTTATGAAGATAAATGCTATTCACCTGACAGGAGACTTAGGGACAGTAGTGGTACAATGGAGGAAATATATTTTGGGACGTGATTTGGGAACATGTTTCCATTTTGTTAACAGTCTAAATTAAATAATTGAAGGTGATAAATGCTGCTGATTGGTTAAGTTTAACTGATTGACCTATTAGTATTATGCTGCTGGATGTGTTGCTTGTAAGGTTAATTATATGAATGCTTGGAGCTCTCTTTATAAATGTTAAATGAAAATAAATAGACTAATTTCATTGTCCATGCTGAGTGGGGCTCAAAGGCATGAAAAAGCACACCTGCTTTAAAGGTTTCCTTTCCAAAGGAACAAAGAGAACAAATTCTTAATCCACTTGTCTCTCTGTTTAAAATGGGGGCTGAGTCTTAAAGCATCAAAATTAGCTGGGGAAAAATCACAGTCTGAAGCTGTTGGGGGTGGTGGAGATGGTTCTGGGCAATAATGGTAGCTGTGTAAGCTGCAGAACTGATAATTCTGGCTTCTTGTTGCTTTATGTTTAGTGACTACCTTGTCTGATGTCAAAAAGGTCAAGTTTGTTCTGTAACTTCTCTTATACTATGTGTTAATAAACTTTTCTCCTTTTTTGTAATATTAATGGAAAAATAGGACAACCTCGTACTTAAAGCTCTACTTCATGGGAAGATCTGATTAAAACTGACCAAAGGGTTCAAATGCTGAAAAGAATGAGGGAAAGATAATAAATGCTGTCTATCCTAACACCTCAACTGCATAAAACTTTCTTTCTTTGAAAACTGGACTAAGTGGATACTCCTGTCAGATAGAGGATGCAAAGCTTCTAACTGTTGTCCTAATCTCATTTTCATATTTGTCTTTTGTGTTAATTGGCCAAGCGAGTGCTTAGGAAGTAGCTTTCTGGAAAAGGGTAAGTGTGGAGGGACAGTGGATCTTTGCACCTATCATCCTTGCCTCAGGAAGGGATGTACCTGGTTATTGTTCAGCAGCAGGCTGAACCTGCTTTCCATTTTCCTCTGTTCTGAGCTGTAGGCTGCTCCTCGACAAGTCCAGTAGCACAAAAAAAGTTTTGCTTTGAATGAGAGTCCAAAACTCATTATGGTGATGGAGGTCTTTAGAATTGGACAATAGAAAGTCCCGTTAGGCTGATGCTGCACTTAACTCAGGGCTTCTACAAAACAGTTGGTTTGTGAATCATCTGTTCAGAAGTAGATTTAAACTCTGTATCATTCCCCCCTGCACACACTGTTTCAGATCAGTTAGATGTCTGCCACTCTCAGCTAGGCATCTCACTGACACTGGAAATGCTTTGACACTGGCACAGCTGAAGGGTAGGTGCCGTTGTGGGATTACACCTCCTTTGGTTTGGAAACAAGTAGAAGTATAAAGGTGGCTGGTAGTGCTTTCTGGTCGTCTTTCAGGGTATTGCACTGAGATGGCTGTGCAACCAGTCCTGGCATAGCCCTGGGCAGGCATTCCCTCTGCTGGCATGTGCTGTATTGTTGTGGGTTGGTTCTTTTAATGCCTGATTTGACAGGCATTATAATAGGCATAATTTTGCTTTTCCACTAAAAGTATGTGGTAACCTGTGCTTCATTCATAGTAAGCAACCAGCAGTGACAACAGGCCCTGCTTTCACCAGAAGCTGCTGGGGTGGATTTCTGCACTGGCTGCTTCTCTAGCCTGCTCTGCTCATAGATAAACACAGGCTACTTAATATTGAGGGCTTTTTTTTTTTCCTCGAGCCTCGCTGTGATTTCTGCCAGTATCTCCAAGTAGCTAAAAATGAAGTGAGTGTGGATTTTTTGGTCATTAAGTAGATTTGCCTTTTTAAGTGCGGGCTATAGGTTAGTCACCAAATGAACAGCCTGTTCTGAAGACATTCTTGAGTTGTGACTGTGGGTGAATATGCTGGTTGAGACTTTGTTCTTACTCTGACAGCTGACTGCTGTTATGTTGTTCTGGGAAGGCTGCATGCAAGTGGACACTTAAAGGAAAAAAAACGTAAGGTCCTTTAGACATACTTTGACGCAACTGCCGGAGTGCCAGGAATTTGTTAGCAGCTGATTAGCTGTAGTTTACGTAGGGAGGATTGCCAAGTTTACATTGCTGTCTTTAATTGTAATGTAGCTGGCCCCCTTGTAGCAGAAGGATCGTTAGAGACAGGAGTTTGCAGCTTGGAGCTGACATCTTGCAGCTGCAAAATATCATTCTGTATTGTGCTGCATATTTTAGTTCTGGAGTGCTTCAAGCTGTGAAGTACTCTTGCCTAATTCCATACAGATGAGACACCAGGTTGGTATGTAGGTTCACCTCTGGTACTGAATCATAGTTGAGGAACAGAATGTTTTGGGGCCTGTAAGTCCCCTCCGGAGAGTTGCTAGAGGAGAGCAGGTATGTACACAGTGCCTGTCTGCCCTTTGGGGCACTTTGGTTAGAGCATTTGCAGACTGACTTCCTTAGTGGAATGGAAGTTCTCAGTAAATACTTAGGAAACATCTGCGTGGTTATGTTTACAAATAGGAAGACAGAAAATGCAAAGTTATGTTTCTCCAAGCAACCTTGACTTGAACCATGAAGTAGCTGCCTTCCGCCTACCTGGGTGGCATAAGTGCTCTAAAGAGCAAGGTATTCTGAGCAGGTGCACAAGAAACAAATGTGCTCCTTTATTGTCTGCTACCAGCTCCACCTAGGTGTATTAAACATCCGTGCAGGCCTAGTCATCTTTGAAGGGTGTGAGGACATATCAGGGCTGCACAGAACTGGACCAGCAAAGGGAGAGGAAAAGTGTGTTGCAAACAACAAGCAATTGATTTTAGATTAGCATTAAAAGGAAATATGAGTGTTCTGGTTTTTTTTAACTGAAGCTTTCAGGAGTTAAAAAGCTACTGAAGATTTAATTATAAGGTGCCAATATAAATTTTCCCTATGTTAGCTGTAGCCCTTACTCCCTGGGGAAGGAAGGTGCAGGCATGACAGTCTTGCTCTGTGTAGTGATACAGGAGTTTTTCAAAGCTCAGGGGACTGAGACTTGTGACTTCTTGTCAGAGGTGTTCTGCATGAAAACATCCCTTGTTGCCATTGCCATCTCTGTCCCCTGTGCTTTTCTCCTTGGTTCCCTTTCACTCTCCCTTTCTCTCCTTCGTGTTATCACCCCCATTGTGCATTTCTAGGAATCTGCCCTTTTATCTAAACACTTTTATTGTCCTTACCATTAGAGATGTGGATTCTTTCCACAGCCCCTATTGCTTTCCACCCCATCCCCACTTGAGGACAATACTCAGCTCTGTTCTGTACCTCTTGATTTGCCGGTGTGCATCTCAGACCTCATCACCACTTGTATCTCCTTTTTCTCTTTGCACTAGTTAATCTATTCCAGGAGAGTTTGACTGAATGTACTGGCTCTATCTTCCCACTTCTACATCTCCATTTGTGGGCAGCGGAAGAGGAAGCTCTCCTTTAAATCAACTATTCGCATCCTCTAGATATGCCTTGTTCTAGCTCTTGGCACCTCCTTTACTCTTATCTGGCTCTTCTCTGGTATGCATTAGTCTCTCCAAGGATTAAAAAAAAAAAGAAGAAAAATCTACTGGCATCCTTGACCTCGCTTGTCTCTCCAGCTACCCTCCTCTCTGCCTCTCCTTTCATCGTGCAGAGTGAACGTCACGGAACTACTCTCCTCTGGTTTATTCCTGGACCCTCTCCAGCCTGGCTCTTGTTTCTTTTGTTATGCTGAAGCCAAAATGTTATCTCTGTTCCTAACTGAAGCTCGCAAGTCTGGCCTCTCTTGATTTGAATTGACTGTTGATGTTGGCCCTGTTGTTCTTGAAGTTGTGTGCCTTTTGTCCTCCAGCGGTTCTATGGGGGAGGAAGTGATGTTCAAGAGGGCTTTCTCTGTGACTGTCCACTTATTATTTATAGATGGTACACATTCATTTGCTATCTGCATGCAGGTATGACTGTTTGCTCCAGGCGTATTTCCATTTCTCCAAACTAAACTCTTGGCCTTTCTCTTAAGTATTTATTTCAGAGAGATCTATTTTTAGCTCCACCTTTGAAAGCTTTGTGTTCAGGGATGCTATTCCTGTTGTCTCTTGTCATCCCTGTGTCAACTGTTACCGATGCTATTAGCATCCCACCGGTCACTCATTCAGTGTTGTAATCCGTGTCCTGGCTTTGGATCCCATCTCTCTATACGATGAATGCATTCAAGCCATTCAGAATAGTTCTGAACATCTCTTTCTAAGGCCACGCTTAATGTTTTGTGTAAGCTGATCAACCTGCGGATTGCTAGGGCCATAAAGGTCTTGTGATCACTAGCCTCCTTCTGTAGGAAGTGGGAGAAGAAGGAAAAGGTATAATCACTGTCTCTGGGGGGTAGTCTGCACATAAATTAGATTGTGTAACGTGCTGTGCTTCACCCTTCTTACCTACGTGTGCAGCTAGAAGTGGGATTTCACCTGGTGCTTCAGCTACCGTGGCATGGCTATCTGACCTTGCCTGAATCTTGTTCATTGGGAACGCTGCTGCGAAGGACGAGGTTTGATCCTGTTATCATTCCTTCTGTATGGCTTCCTTTTTTGGTTCCAGTTTTTTTGCCGCATCCAGTGTGCGAGCCATTTGTCCTTTTCGAGGCTCCCTGGGGCTTATCTCCATCCTGCCTGGTGGTACTCTTTCACTAGAGGAGATGAGTTGAGTATTGATTAGTGGCAATGTTCTTACCACTCAGCATTTCCAGTGGATGATTTTTTTGCTCCCGTCTGTACTTTCCCAAACTTTCTGTAGCTCTGTCCCAGTACCAAAACTATTATTATAATTTCCAACTTTGACATGCACAAAAGCTTGACAGTCCTCATGTTGTTGGCTTGCTGAGGACTAAATAGAAATGTTCCTTACCGCTGACTTGGTGTATTTTATTGTCCAATCCCTTCTTTCTGCAGCTTGCTGTTTAATCTGAGGCAAGAAGCTCTGGGAATTTGGGGACTGGTGCTAGCAGCTTGTGTGTAGCACCGAGCACAATGAGGATGCAGAACTAGAACTTCTGAACCCTCAGGAAATACTAATAGAAGGGCATTTGTATCTTGCTACAGAAAGAGGAATAAAGTGGTCCTTTAGAAGGTTGCTGCATCACACATGTTCTAGTTGCATGGGAAATAAGCTTAAAATTCTCCCTACAACTTGTGTAGAAGAATATGCAACTGCTGCTTTTTCACACTTTTTTGATGCAAACAGTAAGTTTAAAGGGAAAAAAAAAAATCTGAAGTAAGATTTGAATTCTTCAGTCTCCAGCTATGTACCTGTTGTCCAGGACTGCATCAGAAACCTGTTGGATTTCTGCCGTGCTTACCTGGAACAAATGGGAGTTAGGCTGTGTTTAATCACTGTCATGTGTAGCTTTTTACTTTTGTTTTGTGTGTTTATATTAAATTGTGAGAGTATTTGGCAAACTATTATTTGTATGTTGCTATAGCAAACCTGTTATATCTGGGAAGAGTGCTGTAAGTATATGTAGCAAAAATACTTTTCACTTAATTTATGTCAACAAATCTGTAGAGGATGTTGTGTCTATAGACTTGTTTGTTCCCCTTCTTTCAATTTATAAAGGCACGTTCAGTCTTTGATATCAGTTTCTATTTTGGGAGAAATATGTTCCGTTGAACTTCTTTTCCCTCCAGAATGCCGTGACTTTGGAGTCAGTTCATTGCTTGTTTTGATGTGATTTGTATCGTGCTAAATTTTGTCTAAATACACTGAAATACTTAAACTGATAAAAATAATTTTGTGAAACATTGCTCCTCTCCAGTATTCCTCACTTGTGCTTGTTCCTGAACATTTTGTCTTAAGCAACGTCTTGAATGTTTTTTTTTTTTCCTGCCCTCCCAACCTCACTGGTTTATTACAGTCAGAGTGCAGCTTCTGTATCCTCAACTCTCTTATCTTTGAGCAGTGTTCACCACTGTGCAGTTTTCTGGCTATGTACTTGTTTCTGCCCTTCCTTATTGCTTATTTGTCTTTTGCTTTTGCATGTTTTCTTAGAGAGTCTCCATTCCTGACAGTGTGGTCAGCGAGCTGAACTGCTGGGGAAGGCGGGTGGGACTGGAAGGCAGAGGCAGGCTTTGCCTCAGCTGATTGATGGCGCTGTCTTTGGTTTGAAATATCTGCATTATTTAATGCTGTGTTAGTTGAACAAGCTTAGTCACGCTAATGACTGCACATACGTTTTTAAATTGCTGCTACTAGATCAATTGTTGCAAGATCTCTTGAGTGAGATTTTGCTACTAGAAGGCCTCAAAACCTTTCAAAATCACTGCAGGTGAAACGATAATATGGAAATACCTTAATGTGTTTTAAGGAAGCTAAAACTCTTCACACTGGGAGTGACCACATCAAGACTCTAGTTTTGCTGGCATAACCTTGTGCCAGCATATTTGAAAGCACGCAGGACTGTGGGTCACAGGTTGCAGTGAGAGTTGGGTGTTTATCCCAGATGCAATCTTTGGGTATTAGTCTACCTTCAGGATTTATAATGAAGAGTTCGCTTTTACAAAGTAGGAGAGAGAAGGGAAACCAGAACAAACTAGATGTGAGATTTTCATGTGATGCCCGTTGGGAAGATGTGAACTCTTAATAGAATAGTCCATCCTTGCAACTTGATACAGGGTGAGGGAGAAGCTTCTTACTTGCTTTCTGAGATGCATGATTTTACTTGAAGGAATAACTACTTCTGTCAGGAGGTGTGTGTTCACGTGGTGGGGTTTTCTGGTGGTTGTGTTGTGGCTTTTCTGGTTGTGTTTTTGGGTTTTTTTGTTTCAGCCTGCCACAAGTTCAGCTTGCTTTCCCAGCAAACTTGGCCGTAGACAGCCTCTGGAAGTGCTCGTTCCTGCCTCTGCCCATTTCAGCTTGGGCAAAAGCTAAGGCTTAGGACAGTCTGCAAAGTAACACGTTCAGTAGCTGCCACAAAACTTCACTATCTGGGTTCTGTTTATTCTAGGCAGAACAGTTTGTCTGTTGTGCCTGTGCTCGAACACACGTAACGATTTCCCAGCTCTGTTTAACTGCATCTCAGAGCGCCTGCCTCATCCTTCCCATGTGCGTCCTCCTGCGTGCTTTCTGAAAGGTGGGAAACGTATTAAAATAGATGTGTGGTGTGAAACGCATGCTTTTACTCAAGCAGTGCCGTAGCAGTCAGCACCATTTAAAGTCTCTCAGAACTGACTTGTTTTAAGAGCAAGGCTTCTTCAAAATACAAGCACCTGTGCTATGCAAAGATGATCCGGAATGTATTAACTCTGGCATCTCTTCTGTGAAACTACTAAGAGAAAAGCAGTTTTAAGCCAACCTTCCATTCTTCAGTTAAAAACCTGAGAACTAACACAAACCTGCACAGATCGTTAGCCTGTAGCTTAACCATGGCAAACAATGGTCTGAGGAGTGCCTGCCTGCTGCTTGCATTCTCCCGTGCTGCTGCAGGTGCCTGTTTGGTTTGAAGCCTCTGTCATTGCTTGACCACATGCTCCATGCGTGAGGGGATATGAAGCAGTGATTCTGTTTTAGTTTTGATGGCTTTGGATGTCCCCCCTGTGACTTTGTCCTGCTAGTTGGTATCCAAAGAGAATAACTGCCTCCTGCAAAACTCTGCTGTATTCTGTAGTACTATCTAAGTAGAAGCTAATGTACAAATACAGTATATTCTGCTGATGCTGCTTTGTCTGCTATTCAGTGACCTGCTCTCCTTTCCAGTGCTCCTCAGGTAGCCCTGGCTTTTTCTTCCTGTTCTGGAAACAGTGGTCTTGTACTTTGTGGACTTTTTGACTGCCAAGTCTAAAATAAAATGAGTAATTGGATTCTGCTCTGAATAATGAATCTGCTTGTACAGATTCCTTGACTTAAAATGCTTCTAACCTTGGCCAAATTAATGGATGTAAATTGATTGCTTTGGTTGATAGCTGGTCAGGCATGTTTTGAAGTTATGTTGTAGTGGAGTGGGCCAGAGCTTTAAGCCTTGGGTCTTTTGCAGTGAGCAGTTTGCATGGAATAGCCTAGAAATATATAGGAGAGCATGTGATGGCTGTATATAAAATAAAACACAGCCTTTTCCTTTGTGGTAGAACTGATTCTTTCACTTCTTGCCTGTAGCCCTACCTGTTGACTGATGATGAAAATAGCCATGTGTTTTATGCTGTCCCTTAGTGACAGCTGTGTATATTCAAAGAAAGGCAGTTGGGAAAGCATGTGGAGAGAAGATACTCTTTTCCATGGCAAATCTGGTGCACACAGTGGTCCATGAAATATGTTGTCTTGTGGTGTTGGTGTCTTGAAGATTCTGGGTAATGTTTGAAGTTCTGGCCCCTGGACTTCCATAATTATGTGAAAATCTTGGCTGAGTGCATTTTCCTTTCATGGTTCTAGTTTTCATGGTGTGAGGAGGAGCTTGGAAAATGTAAATTCTGAAGGCTTGACAGCTGGAGCCTGAAAGGTAGATTCATCACTCCTCAAATTTATTTTGAAAAAACTTTTTTTTTTTAATAAGACATGACTTATGATTCATGAATGCCTAGAATTGTCAGGTGTTGAGGGTATTTTATGTCTAACAATCTTTCTCAGTATGCCCTTTGATGCTGCTCTGTGTCTGTGTGTTTAAACCTCCTTTTCCACTTCAAACCTTTCCATCAGGTGGCTAACTGAAGGCTGCATTTAACAAAACTCAAAAGTGTCACTGCTTTTAATAGATGAACAGGAGTTTTAGGTATTTCTAATTCTAAAGGGAAGTGAGAGTGATTGAGAGAGAAGGAGGAAAAGCCTGAAGCTGTAAAACTTGGTTTGTTCCTGTCTGTCTTAATGCCATGGATATTGAAAAGTGAATGTCTTAAACTGGGGGCAAAAATATGGGAAATGGTAAGTGCGTGCCAGCAAGCTTAGCATGTTAATTGTGGCCCACTTACCTGACAGATAAGAGCTTTTTAAATTTTGCCTTTAGATTGCTGATGTCAAATGAGAAATACCTTGTAAAGCTGTAATGAATGGAGCTTTGTAACACTTTGTTTTCTTTCACGTTTTTTTAAACCTATCTTTTAAATCTATTTGCAGGGGCCAGCCACCTGTGTAGCCTTTTCAAGAGCTGGAGACTTATTTGCCTCTGGAGGTTCTGATGAACAGGTATGTGACTGGTTTAATTTGATAGTTTTGTGCCTTGTTTCTGTTTTCTAGGCATCTTACTGCTTTTGGAAAACAAATATTAAAAATAGTGAGATATATTAAACATAGAGTTTTCTTAGTGAGGAAGCACTTCAGCTGGATTGTCTGGGAATGGGTGTGTACAACAGAGGAAATACTACCCTCTATACAGCCCTTGTTACATGCCTTTCTGAGGCATCTGCTGCTGGGGAATAAGTTAGATGGGTGTACAAATGGCTGTGTTGAGATACCTTGAATATCACGGGCTATGCTGATGGATCATCTCCTGATCTGCCACTGGCTAGTCTGAGACACAAGCCTAAGGGCAAGGCGAGCACTTGAATGCTCTTCCAGGCTCCACTGGTCTACAACGCTCCGTATTTCATATTCCTCAGTGCTGTCCTCCTCCCACAGACCTGTCCTCTCAGTCTTATTTGTAGTTAAGCCATCTCCAGTGACAGAGACCAGATGGTTTTGAGTCTGATTGGACATGAATGTAGGCTGCAGGTCTCTTTATTAATGGGAACCTGGTGCAAAGCTGTGCTAATGCTGCGGTTGCACAGCTTTTTGGGTCAGGGTTGGACTTTTCTCTGCTGACCTTGATATGTACACTAGGATTAAGAGCCTGGGTGTCTCGTACTGCTGGTAAAGGGTTTTTGTGGATGAAGCAGTTGGGGCAGAAGGGGAGATCTCTTCCTTTTACTTCTGGTTCCACGTTATAATCCAGATTCACGTTTCTTTAAGAGCTGCTGGGTTTTGATTTCTGTTGTCAGTGGGGGAAAGCAAAAACATACCCAGTATATCTGGACTATGCTGAAATGACCTACGTAATGTATGTTTTCAGTTGTGTGCTATCTAGGAGGAAACCAGTCCCAGAGTTGTAGCTCATAACAGTTTCATGAGCTGCTGCACTTTAACTGTATTTTATAGTTTTGCCGAGATAGGTGGCATAGCTTGTCATCCTGTCTCTTTAAGATCACTTTTTATTTAAGCCTTTAAACAGACTGCTTAGAAGAGATGCATCCAGTTTTTTGTCTTATAAAATTACATTGGGGGCACTATATTACGGTGTGCTCTTGAAATGCTTATCTAACGCAAGAAGTAAATATACCTCTTTGCTGTTGTTTCTTGCTTCCTTTAAAGCCCTGATGTAGCTGGAAGTTGCAGGTATATAGCAATTCATTGTTACTTATTTTCTGTAGAAAACTTCAGAAATTTTGTCTTCAATTTCTAGGCATAGCCAAGAGGCTGACTTTTTATTTATTTCATTTTTAGCTTAAGAGGATGTATTAACCTACATTTCTGTTGTATAAAGTAGATTCTTTCCCACGGCTTTTGTTTTATCAGCTCCCTCTTAGTCTTTTCTGTGGTTGGGATTTCTTTAAACAAAATAATGCTCATGGCAAAGTATCGCCTGGTACTGTTAAACTGAAACACTGAATGGCAGTGCCTGCCCAGAAAGTTGCTTTGTAAAGGTACGTTTATGGCATGGGGTCTTAACTGACTTCTTTGGCAGCCCTTTCTGTTGTAGCTCAAGGCTGTGTGTTTCTGAACGCGTGTATTGGGAAGGGTGGCTGTTGGCTTTTTTTTTTCTTAGCTCCCATGAAGGAACTGCCTCTCTCCTCTTAGGTTTGTATCTGAAAATACAGGCTGTGCTTCCTTTTGTGTATGGAGAAAGAACTTTAACGTACAATGAATGTATGTATTAAAAACAGCATTAATCTTAAATTGCCAGTTGTGTATATACAAGAAGCTTTTTCAGTGGAATGGACCTCGCTGAATACTAGCTTTCTGAATCCAAGAGAAATATAAGAAATAATAATTAAGAACATCTCTACAGGTCAAAAAGAATTGTTTTTTTGTGGCGTAATTTAGACATGTAGCCTATCTGAAAAAAAAACTTAATTGCTGAACTGCAGACAGGCCTGTTGTATGAGCCTGCTGGAATCAGAAGGTGCCGTTTGCACTCTGTGCTGCAAATATATGCCATTTTTAACATAGTTAGTGTGACTTGCCCTGCTGAAGATATGGATGGACTTCAACCCAAAGTAGTGGTCTGAGTAAGTATCTATTTTTCTGTCATCGGTCTTCACCGAGCTCTGTGGCATTGCTCTTAATCCCCAGGTTAAATTAGGTGGCAATGCCCATCTTTGTTGTAATAGCACCTTTGCTAGCTGTGAAGAGACAATCTATATGATAAAAGAGCATCACTTTTTTCTGTTACACAATGGAATGGCCTTGTTGGTTAACTATGCAGCTACGAAAGAAAAATGCTTTTATTTCACGCAAAGCAGGGATGAAAACTTGTAAGTGAAGAATAAACACTAATGTTTCTGATAACCAAGGTGAGCTGCCTGTTTCATAGGTGTCTTTCAGACTTCTGAAGTAGTTGATTGATTGCTTTTAAACTTTTTTAGGCTTTTAGAGCTAAGGATTTTACTCCATAGATTTGCTCTTGATATGTTGAAGTGGTTTATGTGTTAGAGGCCTCTTTTCTCTTCTGAAATAAATACCGCATTATGGAGAGAAGATGCTTATAAGTGGGATTTAATTTTAGTGTTTAACTGACAAACTAGCTGAAGATCTCTAATGCTAGTCTCAAAGTGAATGAATCTCATGGTAAAGCAATGACTAGTTGTTTGGAGTGTGGCTGATAAGTGCTATAATGCTAAGCATGGTATTTTAATATATTTGTGGTTTTAATGGTGTATTCTGCACGTTGCTTTGAAGTTCTCTAGGTAGCTCTAGTTTCATGAGGTTCCTGACCCAAAGAATGTTGGAAGAGGTCACCCACCCACTGAGAACACAGTTATGCTATGTCTGTATTCAATAGCATATTTACAAATAACATCCTTAACTTAATTGATGGCAAAGCTTTCCTAGGTGAGCTTTGGTGTGCATCTGCTGACTCTTCTCTGATGTGTTGACAAAATTGACCTTTAAGCAAACGTAGATGGAAAATTTTAATAGAGAACTTTCTTCTGCAGGTGATGGTGTGGAAGACTAACTTTGATGCAGCAGATTATGGTGATGTACTGAAAACGCAGAAGTCTGGCACTAATGTGGATGGGACCCATCACGCTCTGGTAGGTCAGCATATAGAAATCGTGTAGAGTTCCTTTTCAGTACGCTTTCTGCAACTTGAAAGCATGGGGCTTTTTCAGGCAGTTGAACTATAGAGCCGTCTTTCCTTAGTATTTATTTGAGCTGCAGGATGCCTGGTTTTAACCAATCTTGTATTGTTTGTTTTGTTTAACTGTACTTACTTTATAAGATAATCATATAATGATTTTAAAAGGGAAATAAATCTAGTGCGTGTATATATGCATTTTTTATTAACAGCCTGTGTTTAAGAATGTGCGGTAGGCTTGGATGATAGTTCACAAAAAAAGCACAGATGTGAGTAACAGCTGAAGTCAGTTTTGCTAGCTGATATGAATCCTTTAGGCTGGTGTCAGTCCTGAAAATAGATATTGTTCACAATATCTTTTCACTGACAGTCGGCAAAGACAAATCTCTGTGCATAGACTTCGTACGTGAGAAATAGGTGATGTATTATACTGGAGCTTCTTTCCTAAATAGTTGGAGACATCAGTTCATATCTGTTCCCTGAACCATGTGTTAAGAGACATCTGAGTTCTGACTGTATCGAGTGGATAAATCCACCAACTGAGTAATTCAGTATGATGCACTGATCTAAGTGTAGTACTGATGTTGGATGTCATGGTTATTATGAGAGTAACCCTTTAAAGTTACTGCCCGTATGAGTTTTAAGTTTTGCACATGGTGATGCTTCACTTAAACTTCTGTATTTTGTCTTGTGAATCTTTGGATATTTTTGATACATTTGAGTATACCTGCAGGATTCTGAAATATGTTATTACCGTGGCTGTTTTTTGGTACATCTTGTTCAACATGAGCTGTAAGCTAAAAAGCAGTTTGTGAACCAGGGGGTTTATGCATATGTGGCATTGCCTCAATTGAAAGGTAAGCTTCTAGCCAACATCTGTTGCTCTGTGGCAATGTCTTTAATCTTATCAACTTAGATCTTCTTTACTGGGCTACTAAGCTTCTGTTCTCTCTTAAACATAGTAGCGTTTTTATTTAATATGACTTCAGTCCATTGCTGGAGGTGTTGGAATAGCTGTAGTGTTTTGTGAGCTGCAGCTCTAAACCTGATGCCTTACTATGTGGAGAAAGCAAAGCTCTGTAAAGAAAGCAAAGACAACCAGAGGATTGTTAGTGCTAGGTGAGTGGGAGAGGATGGCAAGAAGCAATCACAGAAGGAAGGAGGAGGTGAAAGTGTTTATTGATCCTTGGCTGGTTTTGGCTAAAACCGACTTCTTTTCCTACTCTCTTGTGTGCTAACTCTAAAGTTATGCAGGCTATGAAACTAGCAGTCCAATGACCCCTTTGTTTATTAGCCTCTTGAACTGGACTAACTTTGAACTCTATCTGTTTTAATTTAAGATAGTGTGTAGTATAATTTTGGGCTGAAATACAGTGGAGACAAAGCCTTTATGGGAAGAAATACCGTTTTCGGTATTTGTAACATTCCAAGGAATGGCTTAAATAGTGTGGACAAGGTGTCTGCTAATGAGAGATTGTGGTAAGCTTACCCCATCTGTACTGCTGTTATTACCACAGCATATTATCCAGTAGTAATTTAAGGAAAGGAAGGAAATGCCTGAGCTCTTCTAAAACATAGTTCTTCATTATAGAACCTCTTAAGATGTGCGTTGAAGGTAGCTGCTGAACAAAACCCTTGAACAATGACTAACCACCCTGAACGTCTGTGCCTCCAACACAACTATTCCTCTGTGGAAGAGGGTTTACCTGGCAAAACCTCTAATAGAGGCTGCTGGGACCAACTGTTTGTGTACTACTGACAGGCAAATCCATGTCACGTGGTGTTGGTTGACAAGGCATTGCTCTGCTTGTGCTCTGAGCCTACGGGAAACAGGGCACTGCAAATTATTTGAGGTGTAATATATTGTTTTGGAGCAGGTGCTGTGTTTTTACAGAGGGCAAAGTGAATCCATGCTGAGTCGTGTAGAAGAGACATACTTTGGTTTGGGGACATAAATTACTTCAAAGGAGTGAGTATTTTGAACTGCCACCCAAATGCAACCTTCGGTTTGGGCATGCAGCATGGGAGCTGCTGATCCCAGCAGTCCCACCTGAATATAAAAAGCGTTGGGAAGTTACTGTGTTATGTGCAACTTACAGAAGATGAAGTTGAGTGATAGTAGGATTCTTCCTTCCTAGTTACTCTGAGCAAATGTGGTGGTATCTTTTGGTCTGAATAGCACAAATGATGCTTCCACTAGATCTGCCAGGTTAGCTGTGAGCATGAATGGAGGCTTGTAAATTAAACCTTTGAATGCCTTCAACAGTAAAATTATCCCTGGTTAAAAAGCAGGGGTGAAGGTGGTTGCAGCGGAGAGCTTGGGTGCTAGCTGGCACAACTAAGACCAAAGTCTTAGTCAACTAAGTCTGTTGATGAAGTTCAACAATGTGATCTCTTTTATGCAGTTAAGAACATTGTTTTGCCTTAAGTGTGGTGCAGCTCTGTCCTGTTATAAAGGAGTGGAGTTTCAATTTTTGTCTCGTGTCAGACAGTCTGATTGCTGCTGCCAAAGTCAATATAGTCTAAATTTTTTGGGGGGTATCAGCTGTATCGTGGCTGCCTGTTACAAGGACAATCATGTAGCACGCTAGAGCCTATACCTGGTCTCTACTAAGAGCTCACTAAACTTCATGAGAATGGAAATGCAAAAATATGACTAATACTCAATATCCTTGTTTATTAGGTTATTAGGAATGCAACACTTTAGCAATTATAACTTCCTTAATATTGAAGTTAAAAGGGGAAGAATAAACAATGTAGTCTGAGAGCCTGTTTTGAATACCATAGAGTAAGTTTAAATTTAGAATTGATACGTGCTTTGCTGTTAAAAAGAAGTTGATATATCTGAAAATGCCTTGGTGTGTTATTTTAAGGAGTAAGTATAACCTGAGCACGGAAATCTTGGCTCCATAATAACTTGTCCATTCCTGGCAGTCTACTCCCTTCTTTCAAGTGAATTTCATTACTTTTATCTTTTAGAAATGTATTATGCTGGGCTCTTTAAGAGTACTGTCACTGCTACAACTTGCTGCAAGACTTAAATTTCACTATATATTCAGTTCCTTCTTGTTTTGAGCAACATTTTTAATAATGAAGTACTTATTTTGGTGGATTTTGTGTAGTTGAGATCAGTTATTTTTCCCATTAAATTTAGACTTGAAGCTGCCACCTGTGGCTCTTGATTTCATGCTGAGGTCACTTTTACCTTCAATGAAAAGTGAAGCTGCTTCATCCTTCTCTACTACTGTGTTAGTGTGCCAGGATTCTGCTTCTTGAATAATCCTGAGATTTTGCAGGTATTTTGGGATGTAACTACATTTAAAACAGGCATATAGGTTGTTATTTAGTTTTGGTACCCCTAAAACACGTGAATGCTATTCTTGACACATCTTGAATCTGTTTCCACCCTTTACTTAAGTCAGAGAGAATATTTTTCCAAGGAGAGCTTATCCTCTCATGTGTAGCAGTGTAATTTTTTTCTTATGCGTTGTGAAAGCACAAATACTAATCAAAACAGTGGCTGTGTAAAAACACTCAGTTCAGTATTCGGTTTCTCATGGGGAGAGTCAGACTAACATGCAAGTGCTCAGAAACAATAACTGAACACACACATCAAAACTAGTTTGTCATCAAGATGAATAGGAAGAAAAAAAGAATCCTAAATAACATGTGGGATAAAAGAGGCATGAAACACTGTCAAGGTTGGTGAGCTTGAAAACAAATTTGCTCTAAAACAATTTTTACTTCCGTAGGCAGAGGGAGACTGGAGCCTTTAGAAGATGCTAGTTTCTCAGGCTGTTGGTTAAAGTTCATTATGAATCAGGGTATTGGGCTTGTTTGCAACAATAGGCATGAACTTCAAAGTTGCTCTGCCCACCTGCTTGTGTTTTCTGTAAATATATGAGGCTTGGGAAATGCAGCTTGCTTTGAAAGTAAAACTGCTCTGTGCAAGGACTAATGCAAATGAAAGAGAAGCTCATGATGAGCAGGAATTGCAGCCATGACTATGGTGTAAAAGCATAGACACGGAAGTGTGATAAAGAAAACACTAAAGCTGTCAGAAGTGAATTATAAATATCTGTTAGCGTAGATGTGAGACTTTAAATGTTAGATCAGAATTACAGTAGCTCTGAAATAAATGCTTACTCTTAAATCGTAAGCTAACGATTGTTGCTATTAAATGTTGCATAATTGCCCTGAAAACCGAGTTAAGGGCAAGCACTCGTGATGCATCCCTTATGAAGCTAATGGGAAGAAATGAAGTCTTACAGTCTTGTGTCTTGATCCTATAAGCATTTGTGTTTGCTTTGATCTAGAATCTAAGCAGTAAGAGTAAATTCATGCTTTAAGCTGTAGTATTGAATGGTGAGGACCTAAAGGAAAGTCAGAATAAGAGGTATAGATTTTGCATGTGATTTCATAAATATGGGCTTTTATGCTTGTCCTGGGGTCAGTAACTGTAGGCATAAGGGTCTATCTGTGTGAAGATTTGTGTAGGATCAGATCAAAAGACGTGTTCATGGATCTGATACGTTGTGAAAGCATTCATCATACAATTTGTTCTTTCCAGAGAGGGCAGATAATGTGTTTTATTTTGGGGGATTGATGGTGGTTTTTTCCAAATACAAGGAAAGCTTCGTTCATGCAGTTCCAGCTGACGTGAGTATACGAGAACACTTGTTTCATTATGTGACAGATTTGCTGCTATTGTTGACTAATTCCAAGATGACTATGTATGGTCAAGTGTTATGAGCAAATGCTGAACAGTTGATGTCACATGGACAGTTAGAAAGTACTTGGGTGTTTATCTAAACTTGTACACCGAAAATTGTGAATAAAACCATTGTAGTATAAACTAAGTTGATAAACAATTTTTCATGCAATGTTATGGAAAATAGAAATATTCATTGATATAGAGATCCTTTACTCAAGTTTAAACATAAACCTTCTTTAGGCATGATGTAACTCTGTGCAAAATACTACTTTGCAAAGGAGGAGGCTGATGAGGAAACTTTAGCCTAAGTCGCTACATATAGTTTTCTAAAGAAAAATAATGTAAAATGTGTTTGTGTTGCAGTACCTCAGAGGCAAAGCTATCTTGAACAGGAGAAGTGGGAGCTTCAGATATCCAAAAGGCAGTGAAATGCTCAGTTTGCAAGGGATGGGTGTAATCTGTTTATCTCAAATTTAAGGGTATCCTTGTGAGAAAGGTATTAGGTACAGCAGCACATAAGCTTACAGGTGATGGGGAAGTGTTTCTCTTGCCACCTGTGAATTCTGCAACCATATAACTTAAATATGTGCGTCTCAGTTTTTTCAGCTTCTGGTAAGACTCTGAGAGACCCGCTCATGTGAGTGATGTGCAGACAGACTCAAAAGCAGGTAATCCCTTGGTAGGGCAATTTAGGAGACATGGGCAGAGGTGCAGAGTTGTCCTCTGTCACTCTCTTGCCAAGACGTCTTTCTGCTCTTTTGAAATTCAAGAGCACAAATGTTTTAAATATCTTTATCTCCTTTGAAGTTAAATGGTACTCAATTGTGGAGCTACCAAATCTGACAGCTAATGGCATAGCAGACTTCACAAAGTGAAGCTTGGGAAGAGCAGCCCTTCAGTGGAAAGGACTGTTAAACAAGTAAGTAGCCTGTGATCTTCAGATGCGTCTTTCAGTTAAGACAGGCATTTAGGCCTCTTCCTACACTGCTGGGTTTAAAATTTTTTCCAGGCATTGGACTATGCTTATTTCTTCAATGGCAGTTTTTCCAAAATAGTTCTGTTGAATAGCATTGAAGACTAATTCCAAAAAACGTGATCCGATCATAAAGTTGTCTGAGGCCTATAACTGAATGTCCAAAGCTGAATCCACCTCTCTCCTTTGCTGGTTCTGTTCCGTGTTTGGTGACCTTGGGTGCCTCCTGTGCTCAGCCGTGGTCTCCGTGCTGACTGCAGCAGCTCATTCCGTCAGCCACTTGTTCCTTGTGTAAATAAATTCCTCCTGAGTTACTCATAGGCCAGATGTGCCTTTCCTTTTTTTAAACTTTTGGCTTCCAAATTGGTAACTATCTCTAAGTTTGGCATCCATTAATACTTATGAATGCTTTTGTACATTTTTTCTTTTTTTTCTTGCTGTGAAATCCTCTCCCGGGAAGCAGTTTCACTGCACAGAGCTGCAACTCTTCACAATTGGATGTGAGTGTGTGTTGTCATTTGCACCTCTTCCACCCCCTTCTATTTATTTATTTTTAAGAGTTGTAAGGGAGGAATCCTGTATTCAACAGCAGGGGATCCAACCTTCAGCCTTCAGGATAAATATGGTCTGCAAAATGATTATTTTTCCTGCTCTGCTTGTCACCTTTTTTTTCTGAGGATGCATTCCCACTCCAGGAAGCTTTAGTCTGGTAGATGGTTGTCTTCCTCTTGGAATAGGTAGGTAGATTATTTACTTGAAAGAACAGTGTCATGACTGCTCAAAATGTTTCCACTGTTCTCTACCCTGCTTGGCTGTCCGAGCAGAAGCTTCATAGTGATGTGATCACTCTTACTATGGCTGATCACAGGACGCTCAGGAGCCCTTCCCCACATCCTTCACAAGCAGTGCAGTAGCAGATGGTCACTCATAGCTGTCTAACCTTCACTCTTCTTTCATTGAAGGAAGCCCACTCATGTAAGCCTATTGCAACATGTGACCTTGTAGGTTTTTTTTGCAAGGAGACAGGTTCAACAGGAACAGAGGAAAAGACTTCTTTCCTCTCCTTCCTTTGTGGTGTGGACAAAGCTGTGTCTCTACCTTGGCCTGTGCCTGAGGAGGCTGTGCTTGTAAACCTTGTGAGAGCCAGAAGGATGTAATTTTCCTTCATCGCTCACATCCTTCTTTCAGCAAAAGCAGCTAGTAGTTTCTTCTGTGCAAGAACTGTGCTCCCGTGGTGTCTCCCACTCATCTTGCTGGAAACCAGAGACTTAGAGCGGGATGAACTCTAACCCCTAACCCTCTAACCTAAGAGGTACCGGACACTTAATTGACTAAGGGAGCTGTCATGGTGAGCAAGCCTGGCTAGTTGAGAACATTTGCTTGATCTCTTCCTGCCTGGTTCAGCACCCTCAGACTCTGGGAAAACAATCATTCTTCCCGTTGTGATAGTGTGGTTAGTAGCAACTACGGCTAACATGGGCCAGAAAGAGCATACTGCCCGTTCATTTATAAACACATGTTCTTGTTAACAAGAGAGAGAGAAACTTGGTCTTACGTTGTGTGTTTACAGGCCTACCTGAACTCCTTCACCCTGGTACAGATAACCTGGTTCCAGCCCAGACCATCAGGCAGGAAGGCATCAGTGTTGCATCATCTGTTTTGTGGGTAGCCCCCAAGGGGGTAACCCCTTGGTTTCTTTGTTGAAAAGGCTGGATCCAACTGAGCTCTAGCCTACGGCTCTAATTCACTGGAGAATGAAGTCTAGCAACAGTACCAGGTTTCTTCATATCAGGAAGCCTGAGTTTATCTGAGTAGAACTGAATAGCTGCATCAGTTGACTGTGCTCTTTGTGGAGCCTCACTGTAGATCTCGCCTATTTTCTGCATCTTAATTTGACTGTGAGGCTGCATCATATAAATGGTTTGGCTGCACCAAATAAATGGTTTTCTCTCACTTGACTAAATGAATGTCTACCTCGCAAGCAGCTAACAGCAGAGCTTCTTTCCGGAAGATATTCCAGGAAGCCTCTGTTAATGGCTAGCCCTCTAATACTCTTTCAGCTTTTTTTTTTGTTGTTGCTGTGTGAAACTGAGTTTTTCACAAGCTAATGCGTTTTGCCCTTATGTTGTTGCTCTTTCCCCTGAAATTTTTGGGTTTGCTTTTCTCTTGATCTGGTCAACGAAGGAGAGAAGGGTGTGCATGACAAAAGCAAGCTTCTGTCTTCTCTGATTTTGTGCATTAATGTTTTTTACACGTTGCTGCAGGCTATTTATCAGAGTTTTCATATCTTGTCTTGATGAGGGACTTGAGAGAGAGGAAAAGGCAGGGTATAGGCACCCCCAGCTTGGCTTTCCAAGAGGCTCTGACTGCCACAACCTGCAACAGCTTGGCCCGTTAGTGGGTGGCAGCAGCCATGCTGCTACAGCTGTTCTCCCTCGTGTTCTTGTTCGACAAGATTTTTTGCAGAAATAAGAGGATCAGCTTTTAATTTCTGTCATCTTACAGCGAATAGATTTGTTAAGGCTCTAGAACAATAAGGCAAGTCCTGACAAGTCATTATTGGTCAGAATAAAAATTGCCTTTTAAGTTCAGCATCTCAGGCTAATTAATGTAAATTCACCCATTTAGGTTGCCACTGTATGTGGCTTGTTCTAATGCTTGAGTCATAATTCAAAGAGAAGAGACGGAGGCAAGATTTATATTTTTTTTCCAAGCTGCTCTTTTGTGTCAGCTTTGAAATGGATGAAGATAGCTCAAGCTTTAAAAGTTTCTAAGGTCTCAAACTTTTCTGCTAAAATCCAAACTTCAAGCAAAGAGTGATAACATAGGCATGTTATAGTATGTGTGTGTGTCTGCGTATGTTTTCATATGTGTATATTCAAGCAACATGCATTATTTATACATAAGTAACATACATAGGCATGCACATGATATGTATGTTACACAGCACGTACATACCTATTTCATTAGAAAGAGGCAAATGATTCTGATGAAGAAAATGAGCTGGAAGCTGTTGTTCACACTTCAGGAGATCACTGTGTGTGTTTTGCTTCTTGCCTTGGAGACTGTTGCTTTTGGTGTAAAAGAACCTGTAGCTGGATAACCCACTGCTGAGGATAAATACTTTGTTTCAAAACAGTGTTTGGCTGCTTTTTCTTGGGAGCTTTTCTCAAGAGCGATCTTAAACGGGGCCAGGGAACAGTAGTTAAATTCTTGGTGAAATTTCTTACCAATGGTTCTCATATTTATCTTCTTGTTCCTCTAGTGGCTTGTTTCCACACAAAACTGTTCCTTTGAGATTTTTGGTGCTGTTATTCTCCAGAAGCAGCTGCATAAAATGTTGAAGGCTACCCTTAGCTTTTCCTTCTCATTAAACACAGACCTGCTTTAATTTTTTTAAACAGGTGGTAGTCATTAAGTTTCACCTGTCCATGCACTCTTTCATGGGCTTTCAATGTCTGGCATCACTGTTTCCCACTTTCATTCATCACGGAAATGCCATTTGTGTTTTTGGGAAAGTTTTGCACATATTACATTTCCATTCTTCTTCGGTGTTTGTAGAGGGCTTTTTAGCTATTTAAAATGTCACTCAAATTGGAGTTGACTATTGAAGATTAGTTCCTACTATTTTAGTGTCTTTCCTTAGTAAGACTGTGAAGTAATGTAGTATTGCATCAGTTACTGGTCATTCGGAAACCCTAGCTTTGTTAGAGCCATTTTCCTTACTGGTTTTGGGTTGTGGCAATCCCCTTCGCCAGAGCTTATTAGGCACGGTGACTTCTAGTCGTTCCAGTGCCATATACACTCCTCCTTGGAAATCAGAGTGGGGATCTACTTTCTTTCAACTTTTTGTATAAAACAAAGATCACATAGCACAAAAACCCATGAGCCTGATCTCAGCTGGCACACAACCAGCTGATGCCATGGTATATATAGTGGTGCTCAGTACAAACCAACTGAAAAGCATGGACAGCACATAGCTTGGATGCCTTTAGCAGTCTGCATAGATGCTTGTTACCTGAAGTTACCTTGAAAACCATGATACTAATGTCTGTCTTGGTTTAAAGGTGACACTTACAGAGTATAGAGGTAAGTTAAGTGGACCAACAGACAGCGAACCAGAAAAGCAAGGTCACTGAAACATGGGAGCGGAACAGCTTTTTCCATTCTGGCAGACCGGAGCAGGGTGAGGACCTGCTCTTGGCCAGAGGTTGCCAAACAGAATCACTTGCAGAGATAGGATCCTCGTATTTCTGTAAGCGAATACAAATTTCAGTCCAAGTGCAGTCTTCTATGTATGGACAGGCTGGTTTCATGCATGTTTGAGTACTGTAGCTGGCCATCAGTCATTGCCCCTGTTTCTTCCCTTCCTGGCAGCTTGGTCAGCAGAGCTGGATGGTATGATGCTGCTTCACTTAAAATAGACAAACCTTACTCCCTCTGCCTGCCTCTGCCAGTGGTTCACTTAGGCTTTGGCACAAGAGTGCCTTGGGATTTAAAGGGGTTCGAGATATATCTATTAACTCTGTTTCTTCTTGGGGTTATCACAGACTTAATATTTATTGGCTGATGGCAAAACATGGCCATTGCTGTAGAGGTGCCAAGTTTTAATGTTTTAACGTAGTATTTTTCGTAGCACCAATAGGGAGAAGGGTTCTGTCTAAATAATTTCTGGCCCCTTGCATCTCTAGCCCAACTTACCTTTTGGTGTGAAACAAAAATGCAATCAAAAATAAAAGGGAAGTAATGTTCTTTTCACCTCCCTTCTCTTTTTCTCCCGTTCCCTCCCAAATCCCCTTCCGTTATCACAGCTTGAATCCTGAAATAAGAGGTGAGCAGGGATGAATGGTCCTACAAATTGTTTCACAAAGCTAATTTAACTTGTATCCTAATTCTAGTTGTTACCCTATGCTGCTCTGGACAGTAGATGTGGAGTAATGCAAGTGAAGAATGTGATTGCTCCAGAAATTTCAGTGCTGCCTTGAAGAAGGGATGCTTTTCTAGTCTAGAGAAATGTGCTTGTGCTTGGAGAGTTGTGTTCAGTCAATGATATTTTGTATGTAGCAGGCAGAAATGAGGTTACCTCTTAGTTTTTAATGAGTCCTCCCATCTAGCATGGTGTACTCCATCTGACCTTCTTGTGGAGCTTACCTTGAAGCTAATATGCTTCCACTGGATGTCACTGTTGCTCTCTGGGAACACATTCAAAATATCACTTTACCTGTGGTGTGAATGACTCCTCGAAATAGACGACTTTTAATGGTATATCTCTCTCATTTGGATTAGTAGAATTGGGGTCTGAATAAACAGTGTACACCACCTTTGGGAGTTTTCTGCTTCTCTGGTGTTTCCAGGGGAATTTTTTTCAGCTAAGATAATGAATTTAATCGCACTTAGTGAATTTTAATACGTTGGATGTCTGTATTGAATTGAATACATTGGATGTATGCGTTGCTTCAAGGGAATGCCATCTTTATAGATACTTGAAAATTAATTCTTGATAACATCATATTCTTTTTAAAAAAAACCAACCAACCAAACCCAAAAAGTAGATAGACTGTGGAAATTGATTTAAAGGGACTTAAAGGTAGAGCTGAACCTACCAACCTCGCACCACTCAGTTCCTCCCTTCCAGTGGAGAGGGTTGAAGAGAAGGGAAAATAAATATTTCCTCTGGATTGAATTGTAAGAATCCTACTTTTATTAGTAGGTGTAAAATTCAGGTAGATAGTTATCCTGCCAATATATCTTCTAAATATCACCATTTAGAAAGCAAAATGGCATTTCTTTAATTGTCCCTTGCAGTTTTACTATGGATGTACATGCGTTGTGTAGTTAATACTTGCCCCCCACCCTCCCATCAGCACTATAATAGCTGGTCAGAATGCTGTTTAGCCAGAAGAATTTTCATAAGAGGCTCAGTAAGAGACCTCTGGAATGAAGGCTGATTAATTTTCCCCTTCCCCCAAGTAGTTGCACTGTGCTGTCTTTAAGTGGTTGCTATAAATAAATCACTTCTGTTTTCCCTTTGTCACTGAGAACTGTATTGTATTCTGAAACTGCTCATCTATTCTTCCTTTAATGTTCAGCTGCTTCTTGCTATACTCCCAGTGCTTAATAAGCAGATGTTGTAATAAGATATTTAATGGCAAATACATTTGTTCGGTTGTGCCGAATAAATGGCACACTTGAACTCTGACTAAAATAGATTAAACCTCTGCAGCAGTGTCACTGTTTCTGCTGCCGGTCCCCAGGATTCAGCTGGCACTTTACCTGGCAGGTGAGTCAGATGGGAGCATAGGTGTCTCTCTCTGTAATAGTGATGCTCATCAGTACTGAGGCTGTGATGAAGCCAATGCATATTTCAGGGCTCTTTCTATATTTTTGCAATGTTTTTTTAAAATCTGTTAGGATTTAAATCACTAGTGGCTGGCTCACCACATGATATAGATTGCTGTTAGGGAAGGGTGGTTGGAGTTCGGTCTATGGAGGGTCATCTCGTTCATTCTTATGGACAGTAGCAGGAATGATTTAATCCTGTTTTACAAAATTTGAAAAAGCTTCAATCTGGGGGCAATTCAGTTCTCCCTCACGTGGGTGCACATTTCCTTTCAAATGTAGAGGCCATTAAGGTAGTGGTAAGTACAAGTTGTAGTCTGGCTGTTAAGGGAAAGTTTCCAAACGCTTCTCTCTCTTGTTAAAATGTAAAGGGCAAAGCCTCCCCTGAAAGACTCCACAATGATGCTTGCCACTGTCAAATTTGGAGGCTGTACTAACGATTCAGTAGAGGCAGCCTTATTGCTTTTATAACATGCTTCAACCAGTGTCACTGCTGTGTTTAACTATGGCAGAAGTCCAGGTGGGTGCTTATGTCAGACAACCTGAACCCCTGAGCATTGCAGCCTCTTTCCAATTTTTCAATGAAGAAGAGTGTGTTTGAGCTCATCAAAATGTTTGGCAGCTTTCTAAAATGAATGTCAAACAAAATTCTGGGTGTCCATTCGGATTTAGGATACTTGTAAAATGCCCCAGCATCGGCCCTGTGAAGTCCCAGTTGTGTTTTCTTAGCAGGCAAAGCCTTCCTTGACTGTAAAAAAAAAAAAAGGTGTCTTTGGCATGAAAAATCTGAAAGGATTAAAAAAAAAAAAAAAAGAAAACGTGTTTTTCTCCTTGGTGCCGTGGTAGGAAGGCCATGGTATCACTGTTCCCCTCTGTTTACAAGGTTTCTGTTAGCTGGTAGCAGAGGGCCATGCTTTGGGTAGTGTCAATACAAATATACCTACTTGGGCTCCTCAGCCTCTTCAGAAAAAGTGAGTTGAAATTAGTCTAGTGAATCTGATCCAGATGGATGCAAATGCTCTGCTTTAACCTGTGAAATGGAAAGTGCTGTGCCTTTGTGAGATGCAGCAGCAGGCATGTCCACCTTGGCTGGGTTGGCCATCAGCCGATCCTTTGCTGTCGTCCTTCTGCTGTTCTGTACATCATGGGCTGCATTTACAGCTTGCAGTGTTTCTGTGGGTGGCTAGCTGAGAGCTTGCAGGCATTTCCAGTGAGCTCCACCTTGCGCTGGACGTGCCTGCATTGAGCAAATCCAGGCTTAACCCTTGTTGAATGCTGTATATAGGGTCCCTCTTTGAGAAGCCTACTTGTTGTCCCAGACTTCAGATTGCAGCTTGATGCCATCAGAGCGGGTGGAATGAGTAAGAAGCTAGAGCAAACTGACTTCAGCTTCTGCCTGACTGTTTGTGGGCAGTGATTCAAAGTGCTGTCTGTAGGTGTGGGTGTTGGATACTTGGTTTTTGCACCTGCTGTGGCAGGGTAGGCTAGGTAGGATGGGCTTGTTCCTGGGACTGAATGTTCAAAGACCTTGGTCAGTTGAGAGCCTCCCTTTTGGAAGTCACTCTCGGTGACACATTGACATAGCCTTTTATTTGCTGGCTGAATGTGTCCCTAGTTTAGGTAGATGAAATAACTCGGAACTTCATTGCTGAAGGCAGGAGCTACAGGTTATCTTCTTGATGATGATGATGGGCTGTAAGCAACCTTTCAAGTAGCTGTGGTTGAAATGGGGCAGTATGCCATATTGTCATGATCCTATTTTTAAATGAAGATATACTTCTGTTCCTGGGAGTATTGCCACCATTCAGAGTGCCTTCAGGAGCCCACACAGGCTTCATGGAGGTGGCTTGCTTGGCTTTTCACGGGGGTGGTACCTAGCCTGTGAGCTGATCATCAGAATGTATTATCAGTGACAAACAGCTGCTGCTGCCTCTGGCTTCAACTTCACATGGTGAGGGACCACCTTACCCCTAAAACATCAGGTGTGGGAACATCTATGCAATATTGCCCTTGCAAATATGCCAGACTCTTAAACTTAGAATGTCAACTCTGAGTTCAACCCAGCAGCTTTTTATGAAATATATGCTATAAAGATAGAGGGAGAAAATATGTTTATACAGTCATTTTTCTGCTTCTGTGAGTCAGCTTGTTCTAATGGGTTTTGAAGTGGATAGCTCATAATCATTTGGGGTTTTTAAGTGCAGGTTGTATGCAGCGTTAGCTCGCTCGAATTTCTGCTGTGCCATGATTGACTGGCCTAAAGTTGCATCATCAAAATGTGATAGCCTTAAAATAACAAGAAAACATGCTTTTTAATGCTAATTACCCATTGAAAAGCAGTGTTTTGGTTTTTTTGTTTTTACTTTTAAATTTAAACAGCAAAGAGCAGTTTTGTAAGGCTGGCTTTATCTCATCTCTGCAAGAGCGTATCGTAGTTGATTAAATCAATGCATCGGTGAGCAACATGTGGCTCTTGGGCTACCTGCAGCACAGGAGTAGTTGGAGTGTGGCTCCCATGCTGGGGCTGTGCAATGTGACCCGGAGCGTGGGCTGTGTTGTCCTAGGGCCTGTAGATAATCCAAATTATCCAAGCAAGTGGGAGGAAGCAAATTAGCAGAGGCTGGTGTGGCTGTTACCACCTGATACCGAGCTGCTTCCCAAGCCTGTGGTGTAGCACGGTGATCCCTGTGGAGCGGTTGTTATATGTATCCTTTAAACCTTTCCCTTCCTTTCCTGCTCCTTGTGTAAAACTGGTCTTGTGATGCTTGGCTGTATGAGGATAGGTTGGTTGGCAAGGTCTGGAAGAATGGCCGGCCCTTACCAGCAGTTACTGGACAGCAGCAAGCCATTCTCCTGTCAAAGCCTACTATTCTGGTGACCTCTTTTTTCTTTTCTCTTCCCTCCCACCGCCCAGTTTCTAGCTTCCCTATGTAGTCACGATTCTGTTCTTTGCGCTGCTTCTTGCTTATTTTGCCTAACTGTTGGGCTGGACCTCAGCCTTGGGAGCCTTTCTGTGGCCTAAATCAGCGACTCCGAGCAGCACAAGTTTTTTTTATACGCTTTATTTTTAAATATGTATATTTCTGTGTGTGTATACACATATATGTGTGTGTGTATATCTTCATAATGCACTGAACAGCTTTGGGTTTAAAGTTATGTGAGCTGGTCTAAGGTCTTGTTGCAGCTTAGTTGCACATCTGCATACACCTGGCATCGAATAGAGAGATAAGCAGGTAAGTCAATACAGTGCTGATGAGAAATGCATTCATAACAGTGCGTATGAGGGAAGAGGTGGAAGCAACTCTTCATTTCTTGCTTAGAAAAAGTACATGCAGGAGAAATTAGAGACCCATTTTTCAATCTGTCAAAATTCCTTGCTGCTTTGTTGATTTGCAAACTTTAGTCATTTAATGTGAGTAATAAGTGCATGGGATGGAGCTGCACCAGGCATCGGGCCATGGAGAACTGCGTTTTGAGTGCTGTGATCTTGGCTTTAGATTCAAATCTTGTCTGTTGAGAAACTTAAGTCTGCAGTTGCTTAATCAGTTGGCTACCTTGTTTAGTTAGATAAACTCTGAACTTCTGCTGGTGGTAATGCAGATAAATAATGCAAATAGTGTTTGTTTTAGAAGAAAGATACCATTTTGAAAGAGAAGGAAAGAAGAATAAGTTCTCTAGTAAAGGTCTATTTGCTTTTAAAACTTAATTTATTCTGAATGAAATATTCAAGCTTGCATAACTAAAACAGTTGAAATTGAAACTTCAAAGTAAACTTGTTCTTAACCTCATTGAGGAGGGAAAACCAGTTCAAGATATAAACAAAATTAAAATGACTAAATCAAAACTGTCTGGTTTAATGTATATTGGAACGTCTTGCTTTTGCTGAACTTAACTACAGTACTTCATCCTTGCCTCTTACAACTACCAAACATGGAGAGAGGCTTTTACTGCACTGTTGAAGTGAAATAATTGGACTCCTCTCGGGGTAGCTTACTTAATTCTTATAATTTGGATGTAGTACTTCCACGTGGCTCCAGTAAGTCTTCGTTTACCTGTACAGTCTATGCCTGTGTACCACAGGAGCATGCCAAAGCTCTTTGCACGAACAAAACTTGAACCTTGCAGGATTGCTTCAAATTTGTTATCGAAGCTTTGCCTTTCCTGATGCAAGTTTAAAAACAAACAAAAAACCACACACAACACCCCTCCTACCCCCCACCCAGAAAACAACAAAAAAACCCCTCCACCTGGTAAAGACAGACAAGTCTGCAGCAGCTTTTCCAGCTGTGACAAGAACAAACAATTCCTGTTCTCCTTTGCCCATTTTTAATAGCATAGACTGTCCCAACATAAACTGTTCTTTACTGTTTACCCTCCATGAAACAGCAATCCTTCTCCAGTTGTTTGCATTGCAATAGCAGATTGTCTGTTTATTTTTCTAGCAATCAGAAATGGATTGTGGTGTTCATCTTAAGAAAACAAAGACTCAGGATTCTGGTAGGAACCATGTGCAGCAAGAGGAGGAGACCACTCTTGCAAATACCTTGGAACATATTATGGGACAGCTGGATGTTCTGACTCAGGTATGGTTTGCTCTTTAATTTTGCAATGAAAAAGGTACCTCTGACTGGAAGAATTGGGAATATTTTGCAATAGTTTCATAGAATAAAAGTGTGGCAAGTTCAAAACCTCTGCTTTTTAGTAGTTTTTTTGATAAATCTGTCTTCATCTGCTCGTCGGCTTATCTCTAGCAGTTCCCTCACATCAACTTCTAGCTCAGGCCCTGCTCTTTACCCAGTTCCTTTATGCTGCAGGGTAGCAGAGTGCTACTTGAGCCAGGTCTGATACCCTGTGCTGTTAGCCAAGGTTTATCTAAGGTGATGCCTAAAGGAGTGGTTGGCAGCAGGTCTCTGTTTTGGTGAATAATCTCTGTCTCTCTTCCCTCCTCCATTACACTGCAGTGTATAGGTAAACTCTATTCAGATCCCACTCCTTTCCCCCACCCAACATTCACCTACACAGTCCAATTTCTGCAGTATTCTCCTCCCATCAACAAGTCTGGGCCCTTCTGTGCCTCATCTCTGAAACATGCTTTTCACCCACAGCTAGTAAACAACTAATCCCTTGCTAAAGCATTAACATGCAGTTCTTCCTCAGAGTCACTAAGCAATGCTTGAACAGTACCAACCATTAATGGTTGATCATCACAGTATGTGTTTACTTAATAAGAATTTGGGGATAGAGTTGTTTTTTGTTTAACTAAATAGCTGCTCATTGCTCCTGTGAAGAAATACCATTTCTGATCATTGTCTGGGGCTGAATTTCATTGTGTATTTTTGAAGTATGTGAGAAGCAGGGAGAAAGCATGGGATAGTAAACATTGGTGATCTCTTGTAGATGAGACCGTGGTCGTAGGGTGGAAAAATCTGTGTGGGAGAGTTTTGCTGTGAGTTTGAGCGTTGTTTCTGAGGAAGAACAAGCAGGTCTTGAACACTTGGTATTGAACATACTGATTACCAGTCCGAGTTAGCTCTCTGCTCTTGAGAAGAAGTACTTGTCAAAAAGTGTAAGATGAGGGGTTGGAGGGCCCGTCAGGGGATTGAAGTAGGGCTGATTTAAGGATTAAAAAACATTCCAGGACTACAGACAGTCTAAAATAGCGTAGGGTGAAAACCAAAAGGTATTTAAGTTCATTTGGCAGAAATGCAAGAAAGCACTTTTCTTGTGATCTCTAAAACGCTGAACACTGGAGGGGGGTGGAAAAAACTCGTATGACATTGGGCCCTCATGCTTGTGAGTAAAATGCAACCCAGTGTATACACAAAATATTTTATTACTGTTTTTACATCTCCCTAGTAAGTTTGGAATGTGATCGTTATCTTTCATTACATAAATCAGATCCACACTTCTGATGATGGACGTATAGTGGCTCCTTTTCAACTTCATAGGTGTCTAGAAGAGGCAAATATTGCAGTAAACAGTATGTGTGGGATTTAAACTAGATATAAGCAATGCAAACATCTCTCTCGGAGATATTGTGTAACCATAGAAAATTCCAAATGTTGTTTTAAACCTAGCAGAAAGAGAAATTGAGAGTAGTGGGGGAGGAATAAATTAGTGCGTTATAGGATAAAATTGGAAATAGGCCTGAAATTATAGTAAAAAACCAAAAAGCTGCCTTGAGTAACTCTGCATTCAGCAACCTTTTACCTTTTTTAGAGCTTTTTTGCCATCCTCAAAGTACTTGATTTCCCATTGGTTCTAATCTTTGTATGTTGTGTTTTGTATTAACATCATTTTAATGCACTTGTACAAGTAGATGTTCCTGACGCACTGTTGAAATGGTTTCATAATTCTTCATTTTCATGCCAAGGTTTTGATATTTAGCAGTGAAACAAACCAACACCAAACAAACTTAAGCAAATGAGCCTGGAAGAAGCCCTCGTTCCTAGGGTAAGGGAGGAGGTTCCTCAGAGGAGGGATGCAGGCAGGTAGCAAGGCAGAGCTGTGGAAGGTAACTCTGGAGGGCATCTGCTTGCATAGCTAAACTTTGGTTTTTCCAATGCTGATGGCCTGTAACAGAGAAGGGAATGCAGCCCTGGTAGAGCCACTGTTACCCCTCTTTCGTGCAATTAGATGTTGACGGGAAGCAGCCATGGCTTGCTGATTGCTAGTGGAGATCCAAGTGAAATGGAAGCAGCGGCTGGTGGTGTTGGGTTGGTTGCTTTCCTAGCCATTTCGGCCAAAGCACAACTGGGTGCTGCTCCCTGCGTGTAGCAGATTCAAATCCATGTTGTGTGTTTTATATGGCAGCTTTGTGCCTGCTGACCTCTTCTTGTGAAAGTAGGACACCATTACTTCTTCAAAAATGGAATGAAAAGCTTTCATAAATAACACATAACAGGTGTCAGTATTTTTCCCTTCTTGAAGAAGGGCTGAGGATGCTCCTGGTGCTCTGTTATAAATCATTGGTTCATAATTCCTGAGTGTTGCTTGTTTAAAGAGAACACTAATGGCGTAAGCAGGGCCATACAGTTGAAGGGAAAGGACAGAGTCCTGTGATATTTCCAGAAACCCTCTATTGATATAGCCATCCATGGGTTTTTCAGGAATTTATAATTTGTTATGTTCATGGGAGCTTGGGTATTTTTCTGATGTGGTACCTTGAGTTCCTGTGCTCTTTGTTCTCGTTGTAGTTTCCAACACTGTGTTAACATGGTGTAATGTACCAGTGGGGGAAACTTAAAGTTGTGGTAAACTACTTTGGGAAATTATGCATATATAAACCTAGTTTATTTTCCTAGTATTTTTTCCGTAGCTATCATTTCAAGGTTTATCATGCTAAACCTGGTATCATGTAAAAGTGGGAAGGAGAGAAAATACTTTCAATTTCTGCTGAAAGAGGTAATAGTAAGACATCAGCTGAAGGCTGTCATCTCTTGCCAGTGCACAGCTTTGTTCTGAGCTGCACACTTGAAGCTGCATTGTCTGCTGCTCACCCATTACCAGTACCTTCCCTCTGTTGACAGTAGGTTTCCAGGTGAAGTGGGGTGTCATGTACTCGGAGACAGTGGGATTGTTTTTATTCCATTAAGAGGTTTCTTCCTGCCAAACACCAATCGCAAGTAGAAGCGCTGAGGCTGTAGAGGCGTTGTGCCCCGCGCAGCAGGATACGCTTGAGCAGGCTTGCACCTTCAGTTAGGCACTTCAGTTCTTATTAGAGAAGGATGGATCAGAAGAAACCCTAGTGGCTACATCTAGCAGTAACCGCTATAGCGAATAGGTATGGCCCCCTCAGATTCCCAAGGCTTCCTTTTTATGTTGTTGACTTTGTGCTATGATTCTATTCTTTAAGGTTTTGGCAACTTTCTTTAAACTGGTCTTTGATTGAAAGAAACCTTCCTCTCGTCCTTCTCACCAGAACTCTGTCAGGACATCTTTTGTTTTACTTGTAAGAAGGTGGTCTAATGTGACCTGACGGGGTCTTCATTTTTTTTTCCTAAATGTGGTTTGAGTTTGACCACACTTCACATGCAAATAAAGAAGTTAATGTTTGACTGCCTTTTTCAGAAGAGTAGCACATGCTTAATAATTCTGCTGCCTTGAAGGGTGGAGTGAAGTTGAGACCCAGACATAAGCCGGTTGCTTCCAGTAGTTTTGGATTATTTAAAGATACCCTGGTGCCCCTTTGTAGGAAAGCAGGCAATTCAAATCTGGCAAAGGAATGAGGAAGGTGAGAGTAATAAATGTATGATATAGATGCTTTGCTCCTCCCTTTCTGGCAGCTTAGTATCTTGTCAGTGTCTCAATGTTTAAAAATCCTGTTCTTTACTGGCATTTCAGAAATGTGAAAAGGAGAAAATGCAAAATGTTTATCAATTTTTTTTTTTATTGAAAGCTGGATCTCAGTATCTCAGTGCCTATATGAAGAGGTGGGTTGAATATTAAAGTTTAAGGGGAAAACAAGGTGATTTTCTCTCTTGGATGGCTTCCTGGAACAGAAAGGTGTGTTTTGGCTGAAACAAAAATGGAGCAGATATTAGGGGTTTACTTGGTTCAAATGCGTTTTCTGCACTTGCAGCTGAACTGCACTCCTGAAAGATCATCTGTGAGTAACCATCCTGGCTGCAGTGGAAAACTTGCATTTGCAATGATCATCTCCAAATAATTTGTATACTCTTAGCCTTACTCCAAACACCTGCAGATGCCATGTTCACTCTGTTAATCTGTAGCACTGGTGGGCAACAGGCACTGAGGCAAAAGCTGCTGGTTTTATGTGGGAAGGAAGATGTCTGCTCCAAACGAAGAGTTCAGAATCAGGTTAGCATAAAAATTCATAAATAGCTGTGATAATCCACCCACAGGAAACAGCTTTATATACTTCCCCAAACTAATCTTGCACCGAAGCTGGGAGAAAACAACACAGTGAAATGGAGAAGACTTGATAAATCTGTAAAATAATCCAAGCTTGAACTGAAGGACAATCTAGCTCATGTGAGGTTAAAGGATTATTTCACTCCAGAAAAGATTGCAGAGGGAGGAGAATTTTTTAAATGAAATTCTTTAGCATAAAAAAAGACTTGGACACAAGTTGCTTTTTAATTAAAATTGAAAATGTTTGTGTGTGCAATGCTTATAAAGAAAAAGAGTAAAATCAAATTTGTTACTCCCTTTTTTGAGATGTGGTCTCCAAAGCCTGTGTTGGTGAGGAATGAATGTGGCCCCTGTCTTCTGAGAGGTATTGAATGTAGATTAAGCAACTGGTTTAGTAAAATATATGCTTTTATGACCTCAAGGAGTTACAAGTCAAGAAGAAAGATTATTGGGGGGGGGGGGGCAGCGTCATAAGTGCTGCTACCTCTGCCTTGCACAAATGTCTTGATTTCTATGTTGCTCTCAAGACCTGAATACCCACTGGCTATAGGCAGACCCAACACATAGGAGAAAAACTGCAGTTTTTATTAAAAAAAAAATGGTTTGAAATCCAAAACACTAATAAAAAAGTTCCCATCTGAAAAATCTGTGAAATGCCAGATGAGCTTGGTTTTTAAATCTTAATTTAAAGGACATAGAGGCTATTTCTAATGAGTCAAAACCATCTCTTGGAGATGCAGTAGCTTTGATCTCTCACTTGAAACAAATGAAGTACCCTGGTTGTTGCCAGTCCTCTGTATAATATAATCAGAGCTACTCCTTTCTGAAATTCACTTCCTAAATATGCTTGTTACAAAATCTCTAAGTCTCAATGCAAATACATTTTTCTTCTTTCTAAGACTGCCTAAATTAAATGCACTACTGGGGATATTGCTATATTAGCAGGATACTGTCTAAAGGCTGGGTTCTTAAAAGTGCTGATTATCTCCCTGGAGGTCCACAGGACCTTCACCTTCCATCATCCTTCAGTAGGGAGGAATACTAAACACCTCCCACAATTTGTTTTCTCAAGCAGATCTTGAAGATTAATATAAATTGTTACTCAGCCATTAGGTACCAGCAGCTGGGTTAATTTAGCTGAGTCATTTGCATCCTTTCAGAGGTTGATTGGGCAGCAGGGGAAGGATATGGGAAGTCTTTCAAGTCTTTGTGGTTGGGGGAGACCTCTAGTCATTTGGGATTCTAACCTCTATATTGTGCAGTTGCTCGCATGGTACATGCTTGGATATTTTGTTGTAGCTCATCATAACTTGCTGTGTTTTCATATTGTGTGGTGAAACTTGAAGTCTTCTGACTCTTTTTGCTGTGCTTGTCTAGCCCCAGAGGTCTAGGAGCTCTGCACCGAGGAAGCTGCCCGTACCTGTGCAGAAGCTTGCAGCCATTCCCTTCCAGAACCTTGCAGGATTTGATGCAAGTGCTGTCAGTTTAGCTTTGGCTGATCAACTGTCAAGACTGAAGCTACAGCAATGTGTGGTGAAACATTTTTAGTAAGAGGGCTGTAAATGGAAAGCCTCAGTTACAGATGGCTTGTGTGCCTTGTGTCCCCACACTGTGCGGAAGAAACTGGCAGAGCCTGTGGCTCGTCTTCTTTGTGGCTAGGATTGATTTAATGCAAAGGACATCCTTTTCTGTCCTCTGGCGTCCCTTTGGTCACTGTGATACTGGTACTGACCATGCTGCTTGGTCTGGCAAAGTGGATGATACTAGAATTTTTGGGTACTCTTGTATGGTTTTCATACGGTAAAAAGCACAAGGAGAGCACTGCGAGTGATAACTTGTTCCTGTACTGAGTCTATTGCATGATAGACTCATGAGTAGACTCATGCGGTAGACCAAAGTTGCTCCTATAATTTAGTTAAAGGGTTGGTTAACTGTGATTCAAGCATCTGCAGAAAGTGGAGTGTACTGGGAGGTGGAAGGAGAGATGGCAGCTGATAATCATAGAATCATGGAATGGTTTGGGTTGGAAGGGACCTTAAAGATCTTTTAGTTCCAACCCCTGCCATGGGCAAGGACACCTTCCACTAGATCAGGTTGCTTAAAGCCTCATCCAGCCTGCCCTTGAACACTTCCAGGGATGGGACATCCACAACTTCTCTGGGCAGCCTGTTCCAGTGCCTCACCACCCTCACAGTAGTAATAAGAAGGAGGGGTTAGCTGAGCAATGCTGGGTTTGAATTTTATAACTACCCATCTCCTTCTTGTAGTGCTTCGGACTGCTAAATATAAAAGGTTATTTACGTTCCAAGTATTGAGAGTAGCATGTGTCTGGCTGAAGAGAGCTGGTGGGACTGTGAGCTCTTGTGCCCTGCACTAGAGAACAGACACCGAGGTTGTTTAGCCACATGACTTCTTGAGCAGATCTGGAGCTCTACGTAGGGATACTGATGAGGCCAGGATAGCGCTAGCATTTGCACTTCTGCAGGCATCATCATGTATTCCTAATCCACATGACCCAACAGTGACATTGGATGAATGTGCAAAAACTGTGTTGAGGGGGCTTGTGGGATTTCCTAACCCACAGCTGTACAGCAGCACCGACCGGTATGTTCCTGCCTAGCCACACTGGAGCGAAGTGTTTTGTAGTAACAAATATAAAAGCTTGTGGAATTTGAAGCATGTTACAAAATAAACCCAGGAAAATTCATGAAGCTGCATTAAAGAGCGATTGAGGGGAAGACTGAAGCACTACATGAGCATCTTCTTCATTCTGAAATAATCAATACACTATCCATAAATCAGCCTGGTGTGAAATATTCTATGCAAATAGGCTTTGTGAGAATTCACCTTAGAGTTTGCATTCAAAGCAATTGAGATGGTGAGGAGCTACAGAACTTATTTAAAGTGTCTCTGGGGTAGCAGATCTTGTTTTAGTCTGAGCAGATGAGGAGCTATCATTTCTTTAGAAATCATTTCACATTAAAAAAAAAACAAAACAAAACCAAAAACCACCTTAATTGTGTATTTGATCTCTGAGATTAAGGCTTTGACCACTAGAGTAAGGCTAGTCCCGGCACGCAGAGAGCCTTGCATGCATTTGTTTGCTACATAGTGTTAATAACTGTGAAGGCTTCATACCGTGTGATGCTCTCAGATATGAGGCTTACTTCCCCAGTTAGTCTAAACTGCCAGCTTTTGCTGAAAATGCTCCAGAGCATACTGCGTGTCGGTAGCTATTTCAGGTCCCATTTCAAAACCGTGTTAAGATGTAACTTGCCTGTGAGGAGGGCAGCCTAGCTTTCTTTAAGCGTGCTCACTAATAGCCGGGGTCTGCTTTGAGTTTCACTGGATGCAGTTGCTGAGATCGAAGGGAGGCTGACAGCAAGTCAGGGCAAAACTTGGTACAATAGGAGGAAAGGCTGCTTCTTACCAGACAAGTTCATGCTTGAATGACAGAGGGACTTTTACTGCACAAGTTCTCCCATGAGCCTTTTAATCTTGCAGCTGAAGCTTGGTATTTTAAACTATTGTTGGTGGAAGGAGTTAATTTTTTTTTTTTCTGTAAAAGGTAGGTAGAGCTACCCTGGCGCAAACCCTTCCTGTGGTAGTTTATTTTGCTCATTGCATTAGTTTAGAGAAAGGGTTCCCAAGCTTAATTTACCTGGATATTTGTTAATTCCTGTCTCTGCGTGGGACTGCGTATATGCTCAGTACTGTATGTAGCTGGGTTTTGGAGATACCACTTTAGTGATCCGCATGCAATAACTGGGGTCTCTTCTTGTCGATATTACTCTCTTTAACCGGTGCATTTGAAGGTTGGCAACTGTACTCCTTTCTTGCAAGTCTGTTTTTACTGTGCCAACAGGTCTCCTCAATGCTGTGCAGCAGTCTGTGGTCCAGGTGTCACAAATTTGTGTCCTAGAGGTATATAGGTACCTCTGAACCCACTCATTAGCACTTGCCAAGGAGGGACCCTTGGATACTAAGGCAGCATTTTCATGACACAGTTTACTTGCTGTACTACTTGGCCATGTTTGGGACTGAAATTGGCTCTGAAATGACCACTTTTAGGGAAAACCATAAGTAGTTATAGCAGGGCATCTAGCTTTTCAAAACCAAACCAGTGTTGGCCTTGCTTGTTGCAGAGGGCAGAGCTCTTAAGCCTGCAACTCCGGGTCAAACTTGACAAGTCTCATTCTGCAAATCCATGGGCCGTCTATAGTCTTCATTGTACCTCTTGAAAGGCACCCCTAAGTCTCTCCTTGTACCAGCACAGTGGAGTGGGGAAACTGAGTGCACGGAAACTTATAAACTTCTGCATTTGTTGCATGTTCTTTTGTAGATGCATTTTCTGATAAATTGAAAAGAAAATGCCCTCTTTATAAATTAACATGTCAGACAGGAAAGAAAAATCTGAAGAGGTAGAAGTAATGTTTTTTCTTGGGCTATTTGATATGTTAGTGCCCTGCAAAATCTTTTTTAGCATACGCTTAGAGAAACTGGTGGAGCAAACTTTTAAGAATCTTTTTACTTAAGTAAAGATAGGAAACTACTTCTACTTCCTTTGATATCAATGGAGAGAGGGATTTTATGTTATGAAATGATGACAGGAATAGAATCATAGAATTGTTTAGGTTGGAAAAGACCTTTTAAGATCATCGAGTCCAACCGTTAACCTAGCATTGCCAAGTCCACCACTAAATAATGTCCCTAAGTGCCACATCCACACGTATTTTAAATACCTCCAGGGATGGTGACACAACCACTTCCCTGGGCAGCCTCTTCCAATGCTTGACAACCCTCTTGGTGAAAAAATTTTTCCTAATATCCAATCTAAACCTCCCTTGGCACAACTTGAGGCCATTTCCTCTCGTCCTATCGCTGTTACTTGGCAGAAGAGACCAACCCCCACCTCGCTACAACCTCCTTTCAGGCAGTTGTAGAGCGCGATGAGGTCTCCCCTCAGCCTCCTCTTCTCCAGGCTAAACAACCCCAGTTCCCTCAGCCGCTCCCCATCAGACTTGTGCTCCAGGCCCTTCACCAGCTTCGTTGCCCTCCTCTGGACACGCTCCAGCACCTCCATGTCCTTCTTGTCCTGAGGGGCCCAAAACTGAACACAGGATTCGAGGTGCGGCCTCACCAGTGCCGAGTACAGGGGCACGATCACCTCCCTGCTCCTGCTGGCCTCGCTATTTCTGATACAGGCCAGGATGCCGTTGGCCACCTGGGCACACTGCTGGCTCATGTTCAGCCGGCTGTTGACCAATGCCCCCAGCTCCTTTTCTGCTGGGCAGCTTTCCAGCCACTCCTCCCCAATGGAATAGAAGTGCAGGTGTAAACGTTGCCTGCACATAGCCAAGAGCACATCTACTTTGCAGTCGGTGCGCAGGATCACATCCCTTGTAGGCTCAGCCAAGCTGCTGTTACCTGATCTGAGTAACTGTTGTATCAATACATGGTTTTTTGGGGTCCCACAATTACTGGTGATCAGCCGGAGCAGTGTTATGTCCCCCACGCTATTGTGTGTGCTGCCTCGATCAAAGCTGGTGCGAGTGGCTTGCTGAAAAACCTGTGTGCTGCTCGCAGGGCAGGAGCTGCGCCTTTTGGTTGCAGGGCAGCCATCCCTCAGCAGGGTGAGCCTAACATTATTCCATCATAGCCGTGCTCCTGCCTGCTTCGCCCCCAGCTCCAGCTTAGGTACTGCTTTAGTTAATGAGCAGCCATCTGTCTAGGGGGATCTCTCTCCTGGCTATGCAGGGACTCCCACCGTTGCTCTAGAGGGTTGCTGAGGGCCTCTGCTTGCTCTGGACTCCGCTGTTCAGGCTTCCTTCTGCAGTTGTGGAACTGGTTTCTGTTGGCATTCAATTAGCACCTGGTTCCCCTTATCTGTAGTCCTCAGAAGAGGCAGGACTGATTGCCCCTCCAGGGCTGCTGCAAAAGCCTCAACCCTGAGGCTAGCGGTTCTTAAACTGTCTCTGCTACTTAATCAGACAGGGAAATGTTTAACAGGGACTAAGGAGAAGATACTGATGAAAGCATCTTGGAACAGTATCACAAATCACTATTATTTGGGTTGTGGGAGTAAAAATAACATGGAGGAATAGCATAGGGGGCTTGTCATCATGTCAGCAAGTGTGACTACTGCGTGCTTCAGTTTAGGTGTCCTGGGGGAGGATGGAGCTGAATATTCCCCAGAACTTAAAAAGTAAATAGGAGGCAACTTTTTTTTTCCTACATAGTTCTCATTAATGTTTCCAAAGCGAAGAGCAGGTTCTTTTCTAGGCTAAGTCTGCGAAGATGAATGAAGACAAGTGTTGCAGGAAGTGTTGGTAGAAGTGATTTAAGTAAGTTTTCTTTTGTGGGAAAAATTCCATATTCTGTTCTGGTGTCCATGGTAATGCTCAGTATATTACTATAATGTCAGAAATACTCCTTAAAAAAATAAATAGGTTGATCTTTCTTCTTGTTTAAGCCTAAGCTGTTATCCTTCTGCCAGCTTGAGTCAGGACTTTAATAAATTATCCGGCATTTACTCCCTGGTGCGTAATGGAGACATGTACCGTGCTCCTGACACAACAGGAAGCCCAGACCCTGCCACAGAGAAACGGCTTGAGTGTGAACCTGGCTCCAGTGAATCCTCACTGAATCTGGCCAACGGTATTTTCCTCCTTGGCTTAATTGTTGTTCGTTATCTTCTGAAAAGCAATAGCAAAAGCATGCAGGAGTTGAATGGGTGCAGTTTAATTTGCCTACCAACAAGGACTTGCATTATAAATAGCAACATGGAGATACTGTAAAACTCTGTCAGCTGCTAATAAAGGATCTTTTCTTTTAGGTGTAAGTTACAACATAGCAGTAATAGCAGCTGGGCAGTATTTGTGCTTTCCCTTACCTTCCTAGGATGTCAGATGCCCTGTGTATTTTGGGCATCATATATTCAATTCTAAATGGACGGTAGTCATCAGTTCCTACTCTGGGCTTCCTGGATTTCATTTCTGACTGCTACTTTTCCACTTTTAGTTTCCAAAAAACACTCACGACAAGTTTTCTGCTTATACTTACATGCAATTTCCATTCCAATAAACATTTTCCTTACAGCTTTTTCACAAATTCAATACTTTCTGAAATCTGCTTTACTTGCATTTAGTCTCACAGTGCTGCGTGTAACAGCACTTAACTCGTATCGGCAGGATCGTGGTGGCAGTAAATCATGGGATATAGGAATTGCAAGTAGTCTGGGACTTTGCTTCTAGCACGGTAGTGTGACCAGGACATTAATCCAGTTGATTGTCTTTCTAAAGGAAATTTGATGCAATGTTTCACCCCCACTTTTTAACCGAGTCTTGAGTTACTATTTCTTCTTTTTTAAATGGAAAAGCCAGGGTCCCTACTGCTTTTCATTCTCTGTCTGGTTGCTTGCAGGGTAAGATCTTTCCTGTAAACCCCTGGTAGACATTCAGCCTGCTGTGTTCTGCCCTGAGTAGCTTTACTCCTGACCTCTGTGAGACAGGCACTAGGCAATAGCGTGGCTGGATGTGAAGAAGATGCAATCCTCTCTCCTTTGAATAGACGGGAGGGCTCCTGCTGGCTCTGGGGCACCTGGGATGTTACCTGCTGGCTCCACAACTTTTTTCTGGTTCTTGTGCCTCAAAGGGGTGGCGATAGAGGAGGAAAAAACCTAAATGAAGCTAGTGCTGTAGCCCACGGGAATATTTAAGCAATGCAGGGTTTTTTCTTTCAGGTGAGTCTTCCTACAGTTGCAGCAATGGTGCATTAGGCAGCAGGAGTTAGCTCTTCTGCCTTGTCACAGGTCAACGGTACCTGTGGAATAGAAATAAGCTTTGAATTAGTTTGGGGAGGAAAAAAGGGTGCGTTATGGTAAATGCTATGATGCACAGCCCTTTCTGACTTTATTGATAAGCGATCTTGCAAGATGGCTTTGCCATAGTACTTGGTGTTGGTTTTACTACGTCTGTTTTCTCTTCCCCCTCACCATTCATCTCATTCCCCAAATCATTTTACGGGAGACTTTTCCTAGTCTCAAGTGGCCTTAGCCAAGCTATTTCCTCTGTTTGTGCTTTTGTTTCCCCAGCTGTAAAATGGGGATAATGAGACCTGCTTTCTTTTGTCAGGCACTTAGAGATGTGCTTACGAAATGTGCTATTAAAAGGCTTTCTATGTATAACTTCTATACAAACAGCGGTTGTCCAAGTTTATTTGAATTACTTTATTAAAGTCCAAGGTTCTGAACATCCTTTGTTTTTAAGAGAGGATGTTATTTATGCAGTAAAAATGCTCAAAATGTGAAGCTATTGATTGTTGCTGATAAGTTTATGGATATTAAAGCATTAAATCATCACCGCCTATTATCAGCCATTCCGGTGTCTTTGGAAGTTGAAAGCGGTTCTGCATAGCTAGGTCCCTCGATTACCTCAGAGTGATCAATAAAAGGTTTTCAGCAGAAGCTTTTATTGCCATGTGGTTAAAATGTTCTTCCTGTGCATCCTGTACATGATGACTTCAGCTCGAGGAGAAAGATATAACAATCCTTTGTGGGGTAACTGGATTACACAAAAATATTTAGGCATTATGTTGAGGTAGATATTGCCACTTTGGGCTTCAATTCCCCTCATCGTCTGTTGCACTGCCTTACACCGGGAGGGTTTTCTTGCTTGTCATCGTGCTTGTCCAGCAAGTTTTGCGTGTTTTAATTGCGGCAAACTGACGGCATTCAGGGAAGGGAGGAAAAAGTTGGAAGCAGAGAGGCAAAATCAAAGCTAAAACTGTTCAAAACCTCTGTCTCTCGTTAGCAGAAGAGTGTCTGTCTGGTGGCTCATGAACATGGAAGGACAGAACCTGGCCATGAAAGGAAATGCAGAGCCCAATTTGAAAGCACCAAGTGCTGAAACGGGTGCTCGGTGTTGTCTGCAGGAGAGCTTTGTGCCCGCCAGCCTCTGCTGCTCCTCTCTGAAGTCATGTGGGGCTCTGCCCTGCTAAAATGCTGATACTGGAGTTACAGCCCTGAAATACGTCAAAATACTCCTGTGAATTTAGCATTTTATTACCCACTGAGAGTACAGGACGTAGCTTGTCGTTGTGAGCAGCTCAACAGCAGCTTTCGTTTTGTTTTCCAGACCGTTTCCATCCTGGAGCAGAGGCTGACGCTCACTGAAGACAAGCTGAAGGAATGTCTTGAGAATCAGCAGAAAATCATTCAGAACAAAACGAGCTGATTTCCTGAGAGAAGACGGGAGCCGAAGGCATTGGGAGGTTTGAGGTTGTTTGTGTTCCTAACAGACTCGTGTGACTTGCTTTAATAATTTTGAGCGCAATCTATTTTTCAATTGGAATGTACAGTTATTGTATCTGTAAATAAGCTTTGTTATTTTACTAAAATAAAAGGAATATTTTATTCATAAGCATGGATAACGATTGTGATCTCCTGTGTTTTCCAGAGATACAGCAGCCAGCATGTGGTCTGAGTACTAACTTGCATCTCTCCTGCCTTTGGTGCTGCTGAGTTAGATTTAAAATGTTTAAACATCTTGGAGTTGCCAAATGTGTGGCATGGGCTGCATTAGGCTTGTTGCTGAGGTGTGTGCTGGCTGTAGGTGACAAGCAAAGAGCTCCCAGGGTATTTTGGGCAGTGGGAGAGTTCACCTCCGTTCTCAGTCCGTAGTGAGCAGGTGAGGTCCCAGCGCAACCGGCGCCTGAAGGTCCGTCCCACCCGAGTCCCAGGCGGTGCCTGGCAAATCTGACAAAGCGTGGTTCAGACCTGGATGGTATTTGTGCAGAGGTGATTAAATCCAATGGTGGGATTTAACCTGCTCCCTTGTGCAAAGTGTGAAAAACAATTGCTTGAGGCTGGAAGAGAGGCCCTGGCACATCAGACGCAGGATTCCAAGCGGATTTTGCTTTGTCTTTGTCTGCTTCTTAAATTAAAGGCAGGGTAGGAGAGGAAAGGCAACTAAATAGCAGAACGTTTGCTCTGTTGTGGAACTCCCCTCTTCTCGCACCAGACTGCCTTTATTTTTCGGTCATTTTGCAGATGTTTTCACAGTTGAATAGCTCATCACTTGCACTTACGCTCTCACCCCGGTCCCCTCATCGCTCCTCCTGACTTTTTCAGGGCTTTAGCAGGTGTTCAATATGTAGCTGCACAAGAATTTGGACTTCTGGGAGATCCTGTTCTCCGACACTACTTCTGCTAACACACTGGAGGTCTCCTTTCTTGCAATAAACTATTACCCACATTCCTGGAGAAATGAGCTGCAGGAACTTGAGCACCTCAGGGTTAATGAACCCCCCCCACTGTCTGTCTGACCTCTTCAAACAGGGAGGCTACCTCTGTCTCTGCCCTTGGTGGTCCCTCCTGCTGCCACCGCCTGCCAGCCGCGCACAGCTTCCAAGGCCCCATCTCCAGATGTGCTGTGGGCGTTCTGGATGTTTGCCTGAGGACTGGCTGGCATCCTTATTTCACGCGGGGCTTAGCAGATCTTAAGGCCAGCCCATGTGTTTTTGTTTTCTTTTTTTTTTTTCCCCACCTGTTTCCGTTGCAGGCTGTGTCTCCTGGTACAGCGTCTTGATAGTGTTAATCCTCCTCATCCCATCTGGGTGAAGCTGTTCGCATTCCCCTGCCATCACCAGGAAGCTTCTGGTGTCCTTCCCTCCTGGTACTTTCTACATCTCCAAGAACCCCTTGCTGGCATTATCACAATATTTCACTTTTTCATTTGCAGGAGGCTGAGAGCTTTCTCATTTCCATGCTTATTGGGTTGATAATAAATCTGAGTTTCTCTCTGCTCTGCCACAGACTGTTTGCTGTTTCCAAGCCCCGAGTCTGATAAATCATTATTTTCTCTTAGATTACGCTAATGGAATCAATTCAGTGATATTCTTCCGTGCTCTTGCTATAAGCTTTCAGTGGCTTTCTGCTGAGAGACTGACATCACTTTCATTGAAATGAGCTTATGTTGTGATGTGGTTGTGTGGGGAGGAGGGGACTCAAAGGTACGTGCGGACAATTTGCTGCTAGGAGGAGGCTGTTCCTGCCCTGATCTTCTGCCGCTGAAGCGATGACAAAAATGAGTTGCAAGAGCCTAATTTATCAACTTGATCCTCAATGTTGTGAACTGGCCTTTGGGGTGGGGGTGTGGAGGGGAGGAGAAAATTCAAGCTATTCTAACACTCATCAATTTTTAAGCTTCACTTTAAAAATAGCAAAAATAGCCTTTGGTTCCTTTTAATGTGTAATTTCTAATGTCTTAGAGACCACAGAAGCAATTTGTGTATAGTATTTTAGGGAGAATGGCAATACAAATGACTTGGGCACATTCGATAGAGACCGTTTTTGCTTTCAGATGTTCTGAGTGAATCCATTTGAAAGATTTAATTGTGCTTCTAAAACAGATGAGATGCTCAGGTGCTGAAGGACAAGCCAGTGGGGTGCAGGGAAAGTTGCTTTTCTGGACTCAACTTCTTAAAAGCACTCATCTGATCAATACAACATGTTGTTGTAGAGGTAACCTGGGGTCGGTGGGTGTGGGGAGTCAGGAGGAGAGGGAATCTAACAACCTCTGCATGATTTAGGTGGCAAGAAAGGTAATCTAAAGGGAATTTTTTCTGATGGTACTCTCCATCTCAATCATTTCCTTGTCCCAAATCTCAGCAATTTGCGCTCTCTTCTTTTCCCCTCCTTACAGCCTCTTACCTGGATTAGGATATCAGGGCTTAAAATGTACCAGCACTTCTAAAGGGTGGCTATTGCTTGAGAGGCAGGCAAGGTGTGGAAAATACAAGATTTAAACTATAATCCTTGTGCTTAAACATTGAGCAATAACCTCAAAAAAACATCTGAGGAGCCCGAATCCTGTTGCCTGTCTCGTCCCTAGGCTCCATGCTTCACTCTATCCACTGAGCACCACGGTTTTTGAGTGCTGAGGAGAGAGTGGCCTCCTGAGTGAGTTAAATCCAGTTTTATTTTTACACTCATGATCTTTTTTTTTGACTTGGGAACATCTGCAGCAGCTGATTTGTGAAGCTGTTAACTCGGGGAGCAGTGGAACAGCCAAGCGAGGAGGAGCACGTTGTTTGTACTTGGGCTGACATCGCTTCTACGCCACGTGAGGATATACTTTACCTTGAAAACCGCCTGCGGTGAACTCTGTGCAGGGGGAGGCTACAAAGAGTTAAGGATTTTGTTTTGGATCTCCAAGGCATGCTTGAAGCCAAGTTCTTAAAAAAGTAGTTTAATTTGTTGCCATTACATTTGCCAGACGTATGACCTCACTAAACTTTTAGCAACAGTTCTTTGTGCCCAGATTGGCCCCTGGGGAGCTCAGCGCTGCTGCAAATGGCTTTTTGGCTGCTATGAGTATGGAGCATGTTAAACATAACCGTGATCTGTGAAAAAGTAAGAATCTTCAAGCACTGCCCACTTTCCTTCCTGTCTGGGAGCTGGAATTGGACTGATACCACAGCTGAGCTCATAACTGAATAGGCAAAAACAGCAGAGCGCTGTGGTGTTGACTCTTCTGGCCGGGAAGCGAGATGGCCCGGAGCATCCTCTGCCCGCAGGGTCGTCACTGGACATGAGTCCGCCAGCTAACTAGAAAATAAAATCCAACTATGATCTAAGTAGCTGGGCTAAAACTAGCCAGCCTCGTGGTACAAATCGCTTGTTATATAACATCTTTAAAGAGCTGCTTTTGAGCGAAATGTTTTTTGAAACGCGAGTGAGTAGGAGGGGAGGGAAGCGAATCATTTTGCAAAGGTTTGTCACTTGTGACGTGAGAGCAGGGCTGCATTCTTCTCCTGCTTTTAGAAATGGTTGGTCCCCAAGTGCTTCTCAAATGGCGTGACCTGATCAGCTGTAGTTTTGGGAAGAAAATGTGATGGGAAAGAAGATTCTCTTATTGATGCTCATCTGCATATTTAACCTGGATTTACCGTGCTGTAGGAAGCTTTATGTGTGTCTCCGGGCAAGCTGGGACCTATTTCCAGCTCTGCAACAGAACTGCCATCGCAGGCAAACATCACTCTTCAATCCTCTGTTCCCCTTGTCAGGGAAGATGCATATAAATTACTTCCTCTTTTGAGGTACAGGTTCTGTGGACGAAGAGCTCGCTAGAGATTTGAAAGTAGTGTGTCGGGAAAGAGGGAGGTGGGCTCGCTTCCAGAGCACAGGTCTCGAGCATCCTTTACTTTCCCCCCGTCTCCTTGCAGCACAGCAGCCGGTGCTGCGGGGGGATGTGCGCTGAGCGCCCTTCTGCTGGTCAGCACCGGTGATGGCTGTCGCCGGGGCTTCAGGGGGAGTTGGAAGTGAACTGGTATCACTTCTGACCGAAGGTCGGGGGTACATGCTTACATCAGCGTGTTGGGAGAGGGTGCTGTGGGGTGGTTTCTGGGGAGGGATGAGCATCGTGAACCACTGGGGATGTTCTAGCAGAGGGTAGCTCGTGGTCTGCTTAGCTGCAGCTGAGACAGGCCAGGTGACCACTGCGTGAGGCCATGAATTTGCCATCTGCAAGGAAGTCTTTCCCCAGTGAGCACCCTTAGACTTCTTTATATTCACTCCAGCCCTCCAGTCCTTCCTCCCTGATAACGCAATGCAGCTGGAAACACACCATTTTGTTGTCACAAAACAGTTAGGCTGAATCAGCGCCGTGACCCAGTGCCAAAAACCTGTTATCTCTGTTCCCCTTTGCTGCTTCTGCTCCCTGCAGGCGTCTTCCATGCAGCTAATAACTCACTGCCGCCGTCAGGACACCGGTCAGGCTGAGGATATGGTGATGCTCTGTGTGGCACGATGATTTTTCTGCAAATGTCTAGTGAGGAGTGCTACAAAGGCTGATCCTGCTTTCTCCAAGAGCTTGTGGCGGCATGGAGTGTGTGCTGTTGTGGTAGCTGTTCTTTCAGCTGGTGGCTGAAAGGGTTAAGCTAAGTAGCTGCCTGGATGGAGCTCCTGCATGGCCTCACTTGCCTCTCGGGCGCTGCTCTTGGCAGTGATTCCATTGTCACATTTGCACAGCCCTGCTGAAAGCCAGAGCTGACCTTTGGTGCCCAGATCTCCCAACTGGAAGAAGAACTCCACTGCTCAGCTGAAATGGGCAGATCCTATGGGCCCTCCCAGCTTGGGAGTGTGCTGGGCACCGTGAGATCCTCCCAGCAGGAGAACCTCCTCGCAGCAGGGTCTAGGCTGCGGGGGGGAGGTCATTGCTTTTCCCTTTCTGTGAATCTATCTGCTACGTGTAGATGCTGTAACGGCAAGAAAGGCTCTGCCTGCCTGCTGCTGTGCTTGGTCCATATGGTGTGGCAGGCGCCTTGTGCTAACCAGAGTTAACCAAGATGGTTTTCATCCTGTGAAAGCCTAGGAATATTGGGTTCTTTTAACTTCTGTCCTACCTTCCAGTTGCTCGACCAAAAGGTTCTGTGGTTGCTTCAGAGGTTGTTGTTCCTTTTGTCCTGGGGGCAGTAGATGTTGGTTTCTTCAGCAGTGTCTTCTGATCCAGGCCTGTGGCTGGAGAAGCTCCTCGTTGTGTGTTGGACTCGCTAAACAAGAGCTTTTTCCAGGAGTTAGGGATGAAGATTTTGGCTTTTGGCGCTTGTCCCTTGTAAGCATCGGTCAGTACAACCAAGAGGTAGTTGTGCTACTGCAGAAGCTGCTGAGTGCTCTGTTTTCCTGTACTAAACGTGGTTGGAGCAGAAGCGCATGGCATGTCGCTACTGAGAGCTGGTGGCCCACACAAGCCAGGATGGTTGAAAGTTTCATCTGGCTTAATCGTGGATCCTTGGAGAGACTCCAGGAGTGGGAGGGCAGGCTTTGGTTTTGCAGCTTTGCCTCTGCGGTGCTTCATCCCATCTTGTGTCCACCTGTGGTGATGGTAGACCACAGGTAGACCCCACAGCAGCCTCAAACTTGGCCAATGCAGCGAGGTCAAGATGGTGTTTGGGTTCTGCTTTTGAGGTCGTAGAGAAAGGCGGCATTTAACGTGGAGAAGCTTTGCAAAGCAAGGCTGTGACAAGCTCCTCCTCCACTTGCTGTTTCTTCATTTCTGCCACCCTCTGTGCTGGGTGAAGTCCCTGTGAGGGTGGTGCTTTCTTACGTGGAGGTGGAGCGAGGCAAAGGGCTGGAGTGGAAATGGCAGCGTTCAGCTGGGAAGTGACTTACCCCAGCCTTCAGGTCCGAGAGCGCAGGTGGGAAATGGCGGGGCCTGGCTCTGTTCTCGGCGCTGATGCTACCCAGGAAAGGTGCTCTCAAACCCTCCTGCTCACTAGGCATCTCCCCCGGCGTGCTCCGCAGCAGCGGTGGCGCAGCTGGACAGTGGCTGGCTAAAAGAAAACTGTAGGATGGGGGGATGTACAGGAACAAAAGCTCTCAAGATGATGCTGCAGCAGCAGAGACTAAAATCCTGCACGCGCGATGGAGAGGTGTGATTTGGGAGAGGTACAGCTGCCTTGCCATGGAGCTGTCGTCTTCTTCAAGGGCTTGGTCTTCAGTACCACAACGTGACAAAATACTTTGGGTGCTTCCACAGCTTCAGGAGTGAAGGGCAGGCTCAAGCTGCAGGTTTGTGGGGCAAGACCCCTCAAGGTGACCCAACTGAATACGGCCATACCCACGTGCTGTGGATTAACAAATAGCTTTGATGCCACTTGATCTTTTGCCTGAAGATCAGTGCGAGCCTGCTGGGTTATTTTTTTGTAGCTCCTCTCTGTTTCCTAAGGGAGAGATTATTTGACCTGTGTATTTGCGCGATGTGTTTCTTTCCTTTATTATTTATGAAATCAATAGATCTTAAAAAGGAACATTTGCTGCAAAGTGTCTGAAGCAAGGTGTGCTGGAGGAGAATGCGAAAACCTGCCTGCTAGCACAGCCTCTCCCATCAGCCAAGCCTCTTTGCCAGAGAGGGGGAGAGGAGCTCACCTGAGCGTAAAGGGGTGGTTTGCCCATGAAAGCGCCTTGACAGCAGCCCAGGTGATGGGGGGCGAAAGCAGAAATTCTTGCCTGAGTACCTGCAGGTCACACGGTGAAGCAAGGGCAGGAATAAGGGTGGGCCATGGGATCTGTCTTCTAAATTTGGCAGCCCAGGTGGGAGAAGGGGGGTGTGATCCAGGCTACGTGCTGCAGAGGACGCTGAAAATTCTTTAGATACCTTTAACCGGGGCTGTTGTGGTGGCGTTGAGCAGGCTCGGTTTGCTCTGGAGACTTTGCAGCGGTCCACGGGGCTGCTTCATCTCGTTTTTAGAGGGCAGGTCTGTTGCTCCTGTGCAGCACCCTGCTCAAGATGGTACAAAGCTGTCTCTTGGCTGTGCCAAGACTGCCCAGGCTGTCATTTACTAATGCACCTGCATCAGCCCATTTTGGCTGGCAAGGTGCCACATGTTCCTTTGCCTCTAGGTCCCATGCCCCAAACTGGCCCCAAACTTTCCAAGCTGTGGCCTTGCCAGCCTTCCCCTGCAGACAGGAAAAGTAAAATTCTGCACATCGTGAGGCAGCAGCGAGCAGTCTCAGCTGACCCAGCCAGCAGGGATATACCTTGCAACCATGTTTTGCAATGGAATCCACTGGTGAAAGGACTCCTGGATAGCCAGAAATGTCCGAGGTGCGGCCCAGGAGCATCCTGGCTTTGCCTTCTCTCTCCGCACCCGTGCGAGCTGGAGAAGGGCCCTCCATCTCCAGCCTGGCTCAGGTATGGTCACGAGCTGGTGTGAGCAAAGAGCCAGCTGTTACCCATGCTCTGCTGGCTCCAGGCATTAGTAGCCCAGCACTGGCACGGCTTTTTTAGGGGAACCAAAGCCACCAGAAGAACCAGCTTCTGAGCCAGCTGATGGAGCGCCTGCCTTTGATATCAGGTGGGGATGTGGCAGAGGCATCTCCTGCAAACAGTGGAGTTCAGTAAGAGAAAGCACTTTTTGCCCCCTCGCTGCTTCTTTTTCCTGTTGCAAGTGAGCGTCTGCTCCCTTCGAGTCAAAGGGCAGCTGGTCTGGATCCGACAGGTTGGAACACAGATGCCTGCAGAATAAGTCCTTGGAGGATGCCCCAGAGCTGGAGCGGGGACTTGGGGGCTGCAGAGGTGGCCTTGGGAGGGGAGAAGGTTTGTGGAAAAACCAGACAGCAGGACCAAAGGGAGCTTGGGGTTGAACTGCCCCTTGCTGCTACCAGGTAATGAATTAGGTAACCCGAGCACCAGGCAACAAACCACTCCATCTGCACGCACAGGGAGGGAAGGAGGGTGGACGGGGAGCACAGCTCCGCGGGGCAGGGCGCAGGGGCTGCTCTGCACGTGTAGGTCCCGTCCCGGAGCACAGGGAGCTCTCCTGTGCTGCCGTGCCCGCTTGTGGGCTCAGGAGCAAGCCCCCGGGTGAAGCCCTGGTCCCTTGCTGCTCCCCTCTGTGGGATTTCTCCATGATAGCATCTCTGGACGGAGCACGAGATGGGTGCCAGCGGCCCCGCCGGCACCTGCGCTCCACAGCAGCGATTCCTGCTCGGAGTTACCTCCGTCCCCTCCCGGTGCTGCAGAAGGCAGAGCTGGCAGGGAAGCTCCATGTTGTCTAACTCAGCGATGGGTTTGCTGTTCCCAGGCGGGGGTGAGGGCTCTGGTGTGGCCCCAGCTTGCAGCGCGCCGGGGGTGATTTTGGCACCTCTGGCAATTTGCTGCCTCAAGCAATTGCCTGCTTTGCCTGTGCCGAGAGCCAACCTTGCTGCCCGCTTACGAGGTGACATTTTAAGAGAGCGATACTTGCTTGAGCGAGATCTAGGGCTTGGGATTGGTGCCGAGTCGTTCCCTGCACCAGGCATCAGTCGCTTGCTTTGCTTCAAGAAACAAAGTTGAAGAAGTCTCTGGCTCTGCTCCCTTTCCCACCCCTCCGACAGCGATGGCCCTGGTCTGTTTCCCTGCGGCCGGCGGGTTTCCCTGCGCTCCCTGCCCTGCGGCTCGGCGGCGTGTTTCGGAGGTTACATTCTTTGCTGCAATTACCCCCTCTCCTGCCTCTCCTTACTGTGTGCTGCCTTTGTTGCCAGCTCTCAGAGGAGAAGCAAAGATGAAAGAGAGCAGAGATGATTATATTTAATAGCAATGAAAATTGGCGCGGTGATTGGGGGCTGTTTTCCTTCCCTCTCTCCCACCTATTGAAGTTGGGAGGCAGCTTTGAAATTGCACGTGGTCAGCTCACCAGGACCGTGCCGGGCTCCACCGCGGCACTGGAGGGGAGGGGAAAGCCAGCGGCATGCTTTACGTGTGTCCGTGTTATCCGGCTTTCCAGCCTGGCCCCCGCAGTCAGGAAAGTAGCTCCCCCCCCTTGAAATGAGAAGCCCCTTTGCCCCCTTCTGCAGGCGCGTGCTGCCCCGGCCCACGTAGATGGCTTGCCTGCCTTTTAGGTGCAAATACCTTGCTGATTTCCAACGATGGGAAAGGAGCAGCAGAAAGCTAAATGAAGGTCAGCTAAAGCCATCTTTTCCCTCACTCACCCCGGCATTGCACAGGCTTGCTCGGAGAGCTGCGGGATCGGCTGCCCCTCGTCCTGCAACAAACTGCTCTGGCCCCGTCTTGGGGTCCAAAGCTTTGGGAGAGGTGTTGCGCCCCAGCGTTGCTGCTGCTGCTGGGGTTATGCTGGGAGAAGGTTGCTGGAGGTGGAGAGGTGCCGAAATGCCAACTGGTAGATCCCCAGCAGACACTGCAAAAGCTTCTCCCCATCTGGAAGATCGATGTGAAATGGACCCCGTGGCACATAAGGTGTTCGGGGAGCTCGACGGCTGAGCGAGCGACAGAGGGGCTGGGACTGTGGTACCAGCGGCGGAGGCAGCGTGTCTGTCTGTCTGTCTGTCTGTCTGTTTTCAGCAGAGTGGCAAGGCCACTGGTGCAGTGCGACCACGAAGGCCAGGGGTAAGCGTGTGCTGTGGCCTTGGCAGGAACCCTCTTTAAAAGCATGAATATGGTTCTTATCCCAGTATTTATTTAACGTCCCCTTCCTTCCTCAAGCTAAGCTGTGATCTACCCTTGGGGACAACTATTAGGCTCAGTCCCCTCCTTTCCCTTCACCCAAGGACATTGCTGGCCTCCCTTTCCTCTTGCCAGGCCAGCGCCTCTGCCAGCAAGGAGAGGATGGAGCTCAGGTGTGAGCCGAGAGCTCCGTTGCTGCCGAAGGATCCCTGAACAGGCAGGAAAGAGCGAGACAGCCCGTGGCAAGGGGCTTGTCGACCAGTAGACATCCTTCATCAGGGTTTCCTAGGTGGCTGCAAACAGAAAGCTTCAGGCCAGAGAGATGGGAGGCTTTTCCTTCCCCGGGGGGTTCGTGCGTTGGGCAGCACAGAAATGTGTCACGTTCCCTGGGCGGTCTGTGGTGGGATGGAAGGAGACAAGAAAGCAGGGCATGGGTAGGGCTCCCTGCCGTGAGCCAGCTGCGGTAACGGGTCATACTTGCTAAGAAGCTCATCCTCATCTTCGTGCTAGGGGCTGCACTGGTCTGAAATGGAGGTTGGCAGGTACCCCAGAGAGGTTGCCGTCTGCCTCGAGACAGGAGACTAATAGATTTGCCCAGTAAGGCAGGGACGATGGCAGTGGATGATCCTGTCACGAGGGCTGGCCCTCGGGGAGCAGCAGGTTCGTTGTCCCCGAGGTGAAGCCCTGGCTCAGTTACGGCGTGCTGGAGGCTGCGTCAAACTTTCCGCCACCCTGGCCCGAATGCTGCTCACTGCAAGTGGCTTCCCCCGGCGGGATCTGAGGGCAAAGCAGCTTATTCCTGGCAAGTGGCATGTTTACCTCTCTGCTCCCAAACCTGCCTCCATCCTCCGGAAACCCTCCTGTCTGCACGGGCCAGTGCGAGACTTTCCTTTCCTGCCGGAGGGGGAGATGGTGGATGCTCCATCCCTCCCCAGGTACCTCTGCTCTGCCCAGGGCAGGAACCACCGCAGGACTTCTGGTGAACTGTGCCTTTTGGGCGGTGGAGAGCTGTAGCCTGTGTTGGCCACTCCTCTTCTTAGCATCCCTTTGCCTTTTTCCCACTAAACGCTCCTTGTTTTTATCCAGTGAGAAATTTTATGTGGCTTAACTGACCTGTGACACTGATTTTCCTTTTTCCTGAGCCTCTTCTTTCCTCTGAGTTTGCATCCTGGCTGGACATAAAGCTGCTTTGTGGCCTTGCAGGATGAGTTGCACGTTGTCCCCTGCAGCTGGTGAACCCATTGGTTCAAATGGGTCCCGTCACATCTAAGCAAAGGATGGGCTGGTGGCGGACCTGTGCAAAGTGTGGGAGATGGTTTTTCCAGGAGGCTTTGTGTGGGGTCGTGTTCAATTTTGTGGTCTTTGTTCTCACGCTGTGCAGGGTCCATCGGCTGGTATAGCCCATCAATCCCCGTGTCTCGGAGCGACGGCATGCGCTTGGAAACCTCTCATCACCCTCCAGCGTGACAACCAGGTAAAGCCAGAAAAACGTTGTCAGGAACGCTAAGGAAAGCAATAGATGTGAAACCTTAAGAGAAGAAACACGGTCACAGCCCAGCAGGGTCTGATGGGCCAGCTCTGGTTTTTGTTTGCTCCTGCTTACCTGTGGCCGCTGTTAGGAAGCCTGGCCTGGCTAAACCACGGGACCAGAACTGCGTGCGCTGTGTTTCTCATCGCACCCTGGCAGCCATGGGCTTCTGCAGGCCCCACGGCTGAGGTCCTTGCCTGGAGACTGAAGCCTGGTTGATGGGTTCAGGGCAGTCGGTGCGTAGAGGAAAGGGACCCGTTCCAAAGACACGTGGGAACCCTGGCTTTCCAGATCCTCTCGCTGGTATCAGGGCTATCCTTGTCTCATCTAAAGGGTAAATCTCTCTTCCTTTGCTTTCCTGTGCTAACAGATCAAGTCATCTTATCCTTTCTAGGTGGTCTTTGTCTGCTAGAATCTCCCTGTGGAGGAGAGTTCATGGGCTGGGAATGGAGAGGCACGTGCAAAGCTCCTTTGCAGAAGGCTTTCAGAGCCAGTCCTGTGAGCTGGACCTGACAAAGCAGGGCTGGAGGGAAAAACCACTTTTGTGTGCTGGTGTTTAGGTCTCGTCAGTGAGTCAACCCTACCCACAAAAGTCTTGGGTAGTGCTGGAAACGGTCCTTTTCTCCAGCAGGCGATCCTTCACATCCAGGGCCCCACCACATCCCTGCTGGTCGGTTGCTCAGCGCTCCTGTCTGATGAAAACCTTCACGTAGGTGCCGTGTCACGTAATCTCAGCGTTGCGCAAGCATCCTTGAGGTTATTTGCCGGAGCCCTGTGAGATAGGAGAGGGCATACTCAAACCACCCCTCGTGGACGGGGATCCTGACTCACTGGAAGGTGGAGTGGCTTGCTTAAGACTCTGTAACTTGTCTGCATGTGGTCACGCCACGATCTCCAGCTTGGACAGGGAGATGCAGGTTTGGTTTAAGCTGGCTGGCTAGGGTGCTGCTGGCAGTGGAAGTGCAGCATGGCTGGACCATCTGGCTGTTTTGCCACTGTCTCAGCTGACTTTTGCAGCCTGTGTGGAGCTCAGCTTCTGCAGCCACAGTATCTGAGCCAGCGAAAGGCTGAGCCAAGATCAGCACCTGCATTCTTGTTTCTTTTGGCCGGGCCATCCCATAGGACACTTGTGGCTTTCCCTTCTGGAAGGCGCCCCAGCATTTGCGCGTTGGATGGAGACACGGCGGTGCAGGGAGAGTTTGGTTTGGCTCTGGACTCCGTGTCCTGAGCTGGAGCTGGCGAGCTGAGTCCTGAAGACCTAGGCCTTTTCCTCCCATAGATAGGGATAATATTTCTATTAATGGGGTGGTGTGAAAGTCAAAGCCAAGTGAGCAGAGGTAATGCTGAAAGACCGGAGGTGTTGGAAAGCTGCAAGAAGTCCAGGAGGCAGAAATGTCAGTCAAAACAGGGGTTGCTGAGGATGAGCCAGTCTCTTTGGAGACTGCAGAACAGCATCCTAAAAACAGGTCTCCACAATTGCCTGCATCCCTCACCAGTGTCTGTGCTTGGCTGAGGAAATAGCTCGTGGCCGTGTTGAAATGCGTTCGGTTTGGTCACGGCCCAGATGCGGAGCTGTGGGTGCTGTTTGTTTTCCTGTGCATCTTACAGCTCATCTCTCGAGCACTTTCTCAAGAGGCTTTCTTTTCTCCCACACCAAACCTCCTCCCTTGTTGACTCTCCACAAGCTGGTTTCTACACTCTGATTTTGTGACTTATGCCCTTCTTCTTTGTCTCCTAAGGGTTTGATGCTGCCTGGTGGGTTCACTGGAGACCTCAGAGAAGGGATGGATCCATCTGACTCCTTTTTCTTCCCTGAAGACTGCTTCCCTTGATAGAAGACTTTTCTCCCCATTGGGTTGTGCTGGGTGACCAGGCATATGTCCCTTCTTCAAGTCTATTTTCTTTGTTCACCCTGAAGATGCTCAGAATTTGCTAATAGGGTTCCTAGTTCCTGACAACCACCCCTTTCCTCAAGCATCAGGTGTGGAACGGCCTGCTGCCACCACTTTGAGACCTGTTTCCTCGGTGGCAGGCTTCAGGCACAAATCCCAAACTTAAATTTCCCTTCCCAGCCTCTTACCACTCTCCCACCGCTGTGTTCAGCCAAGCCTGGTGGGATTCTGCCATCCCGAGCAGGATGCTGGGAGCGGGGCAGGCAGCAAGGTCCTCTGCGGTCCGTGCCACGTGGCTTGGTGACTTGGCTTGTCCGGTGGAAGAGAAACGGCGTCTCCCATTGCCCAAGAGCTACCGTGTGGTTTGTTTCTGATATTGTGCAGTGGGAAATCACCTCTCAAACGTGACCCACGGAGCTTGTGGTGATGAGATAAGCATGTGCTGGATGGGATCTGCCCTGGTTGGTCATGTTACGCCCGCGTTGCACAAAGAGGATTGCTCAGGCGGTGGTGTTACTTCCTTCTCTAATACGTTTGGGGTGACACCCGCACTTTCACCACTTCTCGGGGTGGCTCGGGGCATGAGGAGAGGCCGGTGCAACAGGCAGGAGAAGGAGCCAGGAGGTGAGGCTCCTGCTGCTCAGGCTGGCCGCTGTGGAGCGGAAGGATTTCAGGGGTGCTTTTAATGGGGAGTCTACAAGAATTGGACATGCTCAACCTTTTCCCTGAGCCTGTGAGCTTGACCTGCCGACGGGCAAGCTGGCAGCTCAGTTCCCCCTGAGCCCTATCGCTGTGTGGGGCTGCACAGCTGGGGGGAAGCCCGGGAGGTTGGTGCATCCACTCCCCCGCCCCGGGGAAGAATTAGTTCGTTAAACTGTCCCCAAGACAATAAGCTGCAGGTCAAAGGCAGATGGCGTTGGTCAAGCAGCGTGGACGTGCATCTGCCCTTTGCCGTGCAGCACTCCTCGGTTCCTGCCGTGAGCGCGGCGCCGGGGGTCCGTGAGGCATCCAGTGCGGAGCGGGACAGCGCTCTGGTGGTCTCTGGTCAGGCCAGCGTGTGGGTTGCGGGGGCAGATTAGGTTGCATGGGAGGCATAATTGGGAAATGACCATCCCTTCTCTTATCGAAATGTTCTCAGTTGTGTCTTCTGCAACAAAAGCTTCCAGGTTTGAGTAGAAATGAGTCTGCAGGTGGCTGCTGTGGTGTGGATGGGTGAGCACCAGATGTCTGGCTGCGAAGAGAAGCTTGCAGTAACTTGTCTTTGGTGCATGGTGCTTGTGGAAAGCCTCTGGGCTGGCTGATTTCAACCATTTGCTTTCCCTGAACCCCACGCTTCAGGTCTCTGTACGGCCGGGGAGTATGTGCGTTCGCACTGGGGAGCAGAAAATGTCCGTGAGAATACGGTGAACGAAGGGAAGGGAGCGTGGCCCGGAGGGGAAGCACGCAGATGCCGTTACCCAAATAGGTAACGTCACAGCGACGGCTTTGCCAAGCCAGGGTGCGTGGTTTAGAGAACCTTTTCCTTCCTGACATTTTAGAAATTAGCTCTGATGTCTAACGCCTTGATCATTCAAGACTTCGTCTTCCCCCATCTCCATGAGCTTCAACATGGTACAAACTGAGCAGCTTCCCACTTCACTGAAAAAATGCTGGAAAAACAAAAAAACGAGTAGGACAAGTTATTGCAAACTTCTCTTCGGGGCTGTCTTTCTCTGAGGGAAAGGGTGAAGACCCAGGAGGAGCAACCCCAGCAAGAGCTGATCCTGTAGTTCTGCTCCCAGCCCCGCCTGGGGTCGGGCGCTGTCTGTCTCCGCAGGGACAGCCCCAGCCCCCGCCGAGGGGTTTGTCCCACGCCTTGGCACCTCTCTTCTGGCCATGGCTGGTTCTTGCTTTGTGTTTTCTCCTCCCTGGGCAGATGGTAAACAAAGGAGAGCGTTTCCCAGGAAATCTCTTCTGGGTAAGCCTCTACGGTGCAGTATTTATTTTGCAGGATTGGTGCGTTGTGCATTTTTCTCTCTGGCTAATTCAAGTAAACGCACACAAATAACGTTGCTTTTATCTGCCCAGGTCCAGACCGTGCTCAAAGCCTCCTCTTGCTGTGACTCACTCCTGGGCAAGCCCTGGAGAAAATAGATGTGGTAATTCAGTTGCAGATCCCGTCCTTTTCTCACGGCCCTGTGGTCAACCGGCTTTGTCAGACGTGCTCTGGGTGGCTGGCGGAGGAGCGAGGTCCTCCGAGCAGGAGCCTTGCATCAGCCGAGCGCCCGCTCCTGCCCCTCCTGCCGCGCTCCAGCCCCCGCAGAGGGATCCTCCTGGTTTGCAGGGGGACTCGTTCCCGCAGCCAATTTGGGACACTGTTTTCTATCAGCCGTATCAGTTCGGTTCTGGTGGAGGGGTTGGTGTAAGGTGGGTTCTCGATCCGTTGAGTAGTTCGTAAGAAGTAGTTCATAAAAAAATGTGCATCGTGCCTTTTGTTGATGTCCTCCCCTCTGCAGGCTTCTGTGAGGGTAAATTTTGTGAGCTGAAAATTTTGTTGTTTTTACAAAACAGTGGTTTTTTGTTATCCTTCTTTCCCCTTTCTCCTGTTTTCCCTTTCTGTGTCCTCCTTTTTAATCCTTAAGTAAAACCTCAACATAAAGAAAAATCCATACTTTAGGAAAAAACAAGGGGGAAGGTGGAATCCAATTTGATGAATAATAAATAATCTCGGGCTCAGAAAAGCCTCAGCTATTTTTCTCAAAGCAGCCGGTGCACTACCAGCTTGATTTGCTGCTATAAATATTGGCCAGATTCTTTCAACTCCTCTGAAGGTAAATGAGAGGCAGTTGCCAGGTTTGCTTGGTATTGCATGTCTGGGATGATGAAAGGGCCAAAGAAACTGGAAGATCCATAATTGCGAGTGGGGTGCTCAGCCATGCGGTCTGGGAGCCCAAGCGCCGAGGTGCAGCAGGGAGGCATGCGCTTGATGTGGGATCTCCCTTCGCCACGGTTTCTACCTGCCAAACGCCAGCCTGGAAGATAACTCGCGCTGGCTCCAGGATGGGAGGATGCTAAAAGCGTTCCTGCCCAGACGAAGAGACGAACCTCGGTGACGTGGCGCCGGGTGCACCTCCGGGCGTTTGCATCGCTGCTCAAGGGCGAGGGGTTTGGAGCGCTGACGCTCCCCGCGCACCCCGCGGTGATGGAGCAGTTGGACATCAGTGGGCAGGTTGGTGCTGTGATGCCTTTCCTTCCTTCCTTGTGCCTTAGAGGAGCATTTTTCCTTCCTCAAGACCCACGCATTGTCCTCTCTCTGTTTTCAGTGAATCAAATTTTTATTCTGCTTTCCTTCGCAATCTGCTTCAGATGCAATAGATCCCCTTCCGCTTGACAGCCTGGTAACTCTTAAACGCCCAGGACTTGTCTGTCTCTGCATCCCTCTGTGCTTACAAAGCCCTTGCTGCTGTTCAGCGCCTGGGCAGCCATCCTCCATCCTGCCCCCCGCGGCGGGTTGGTGTGGGATTGTGCGTGGTCCCTTTCGGCATGGCCCAAGCCTTGGATTTGGGCTTCTCCCCAGCCCTGCCCAGCACAGGGCTTAAGCACAGGCCTGAAGGAGGAGATAAGTACCGCCTTCGCAGGTCCGACTGGAAGCATCTCCTGTTTCCAACAGCAACCATGAGGGATGCCATGGGGTTAAAAGAAGAATTAGGTGCATGTGTAGACCCGTCCTTCCCTGGCAGGCAGCCCTTGGCAAGCCGTGGTTTAAGCTCTGCTTCCCCAGCATAGATGGTTTCCAATCCATCATGCTTAAGAGCGAATTTATAGTCTCCTTTTTTATCACAATGTAAGCTTGTCCTCCAGGCTCTGTGGAAATGCCCCCGTCACCAAGGCTGCTGTCACTTTCCTGAGGGCTTGCACTACCCCTGTGGATCGGATCCAGGCAGTGCCCACTCCACCGGGACGAGGAGGGCAATGAGACCTTTCCCTTTCTTCCTGCTCTTTCACCTTGCAGGTTCAAGACTGAGGAGGAGGATGTGTCGGGCTGGGAGATGTCCTGCTCTTCACTGGCAAGGACTTTTCTCTATTTCCTCACAGTGGCTGATATCGCACCCTCACGGGCCTGACTTGACTGGGCAAACCATTGAAGAGACCAAGTCCTTGAGAATAGTCATCTGAAGAACAAGAAACTTTTGGGGATGTTCGTCCTTTAGCTTATCTAAAGGTTATTAATGACTTTTCAGTGGAGCCAATTAAGCAGGTGTGTTGATAATGACATAGCATGAGCTGCATTGCCACCAAGATAAACGTCAAGTGGTCTCCAATGGTCTCCCGGTGTACGCGCCGATGGTGCTACCCCGAGGGCTCGAGCAGCCGTGAAACCCTCCCGTCCCTGGCCTGAAGGGGGTTTCACTGTTGCTGGTTGGGTTTTTTTTAGCGACATGGCCAAGGGGGGTCCTCTGGCAGCGCTGCCTCGGGGAGCCCGGCTGCGGTCCCTGCCTGTGCCCGGCTGTGCCGCAGTCGGCCCCAGTAGCATCGCGGCCATTTCCATGGCGACGGCACGTGTGCGGCCGTGATGAAGTCAGATTACAGCTGCTTCCCTGTGCGTGCAGGCAGGAAAGGAGTTTTCTGAGGTAAGAGCTCAAATGACTTGCAGAGGAGTGTTTTGGCTGGGGAAAGGCAGACTTTCCAGCAGCTAGGGAGGCCGTTTGCACGGTGCTAGAAACGCTAAGGAAGATTGAGGGAGTTTTCTGGGATGTTTTTTTGCTCTGCCAAGTAGATTTCATGCACATTTGTAGCAGGAGCTAAATTTAAAGGGCGATTGTCCAGAAAAGGCTATGGAGCAGGTCTCTGAAGTCTCTCCCTGTCCCACAGGGCAGTAGCATGGGCTGTGTATTTTCTTAGAAGTGGCTTTAAAGATTGCTGTGGGATCCAGTCTCAGCTTGGAGTCTGCTGCTGGGGTGGCTGTTTGTCATGGGCCAAATGCCAACAGCCAGGCTGCAGGGAGAGCTCGCACACAGCCCTTGAATTTGATCTCCTAAGACTAAGAGCCGGGCAGGACTGTGTTTTGGCTTGTCCAGTGATGAAGATGAGACCATGCTTGCTTTCTTGCCACGGCCAGCCTGGAGGACAGAGCTGGTCTGTTAGCTCTCAGCATCCTTCAAGCTGACCTGGGAGGAAAATGGAAAGGTTCATTTGTTCTGCAGACCCTGGTCCGTCCTTCTCTCCTTCCATCATCCTTCTATTGCCTCTCTGCTGGGGTCATCAGGGTGCCACCCTTTCTCATGGTAGGTGACCTAAGGATCCTTGGGCCAAAAGACGTGCATGGTCCCTGCTCCCTCTGCAGCACACCTGCTAACCTCCTCTGGGGTTCGACGTGAGCGGCAAAGCCCGTGGCACGTGTTATACTGGTAGGGCAGGGGCTGCAGCCGATGCCGGGGACTACATGGCTTGGCAGATGATGGCTTTGCAACATCCTGACATTGTCTCCTCCTCCAGAACGTGTGTTGTAGTCCAAGGCTGTCTGTTTGGTATCTCTGGAAGCCTCTTCTAAATGAGGCCATGATGGGACTGTTGGTGGTTGTTGATGGGACTGTTGGTTGGTTGCTCTCCAGCACTGTCAGCATGGCAGCTGAGTTTGCAGGCATCCAAAACGACGAGTCCTTCGACCCCAGCGCAGCAGTTCCAGCACCTTGGTTAAAAGCAGGCACCCTTTTAATGTGGTCAGCCCTGGCTTTCCCTGTCCAGTTCAATAACACCTAGTAAAGTGAGATTCCTGGAGGGGTTTAGGAGTGCAATTTCTACTTAAGTATCTAAACCGTACACAAGACCAAAGGGATTTAGCGCTACGTGGGTTTTGCAGGACTGGGCACCTGAGCAGTGCTGAAGTGGGAGCGGGGGTGCTGGGGTGGGGAGGACACCGAGGGAGCTTGCTGCTTTCTGAGAACAGCAGATGCATCTCGGTGAGGTTTCTTTGGTCTCTCCCCACTCAGTCTCGTGGGGTAACATCAAAGGAGGCTGCCAGTGGAAACAAATAGAGACGGAGGTAACACCTCGTCACGGGAGAGCCTCGGGAGCCCTGGCTGAGGGAAACCCGCCTGCCCGGCTCCGATCGGGCTGGCAAAGCCGGGTCTTCCCCGCGCACAGTGTGCGGCCGTGCTAACCCTTCCCTGGGCTGTGTAATCACTGCGCGTGGATGGGGCTGTCGGCAACTGCCCGGGGCCGCTGCTCACGGCAGAAATTAGGGCAAGCGCCAGCGGGGTGTCACAGCCCAAGGAAGCTCCCAGAAGGTTTTAGGGAAGGATTTGGGTGTGGGTTAAAAAAGGTCAGGCCCCAGGTACTGTCAAATGTCACGGAGGTTCCGGACCACAAACACCCTGTGGTTTACTGCGTTTCCCCGCCCCGTCCCTGCCACCACCTCTCCTGTGTCCCCCGTGACGTGGCTGTGAGCTGCGTCTGTGTTTTGGAGGCATCACCTGGGTAGCAGCCACCGACCCACCTGCGGGTGTGAAAACCAGGGGCTGGCTTTAGCACCAGCCCTGCCGGAGGGATCTCAGCAGTTTCAAAGCATCCTCTCTGCTCAGCTGAGCTTGGCTCGCTTTCAGCAGTCTTTCGCTCAAGCACCAAATTCCTCCTCGGGAAGTGCAATATTCATGAAGGAGACACGTTAATTAGCAAGCCGTCTGCTCCCTGCTTTGGCATGTGAGTAGGTGGTGTTACCTCTGGAATTAGGTTGAAATCCGTTTGGTATTTAGGTGCATTTGATTTGCAAGAGCTTGGAGGCCCCTTAAAGAGCACCCCTAAAGCACGTTGAGCTACACGCAACCTTCACGTGTTTTTTCTCTGTAGGTTTGGGGCGTGCAAGGAGACCTCGTTCCCAGGCTGGTATCTCCCGTCCATCTGAATAAACTGCGGCCAGCCGACCGCCAGCAGTCAGAACAGATCCCGTTGTTCATGAGCGCATCCTCCCTTGCTGGCAGAGCATCCACAAACAGATCCACGATTATCTCGGACTTTGTCACGGAAGTTGCTCAGGGGAAGCTTCTTCTCAAACTGCACTTTATCTTTGGTTGGAAGTCAAATGGGCAAATCCCAATTATGCAGCTTTGCTGCGGCCGATCACGTGGCTTTGCTGCTGTCCCCAGCCTGGAGGAGTATTATTGCCTCCGTTAGAGAGTTATAAGCCCAAGGGTTACATTTCAGCCTGTTATTGAACCCTGACAGCATGAAAGTGAACACAAGAAGGTACAAACACCATCAAACCCACTTAATTTCAAATAAATTCTTGGCTATTTCCACCACCAACATGGTGCTTGGTGCTAGTACCAGTAAGTTTTGGCAACTTCTCTAGAGCATAAGTCCAGCATCTCTGGAATCCACCTTTTTTTTCCCAAATCTTTTCAAGAAGTCTCTCCCTTCTGCTAAATTCTAGGAGTAAGAAGGTAGAGTGTGAAGATGCTAAAAAAGACTACGAATCTTGCTTGTGTTGTAGTTGAGAAACAAAAGTTTCTTCCCTTTTGTAAATGATTTCCAACGGTTTCAACATTTTCTTCTTTTTTACTTTTCATTTCACAGAAAAAAAATGAAAGGAAAAATGGGGGAGAAGTCATGAAAAGGCCAAATGTTTCATTTTCTGGTTAATCTCTTAAGAACTTTAAAGAGTAAAGTAGTGGCTCATGCTAATTTCTGGAAAAAGGAAGAGAAATTCTACTTTCTGCATGTAACTTCCCACCCCCCCCACCCCCTGCCACTTGAAATAATTCATCCTGCCTTAAATTAAAATGTTTGACTTGGAAACTGGGGCAGAAGGTGAGTGTTTGTGGGTGTATTGGCAGGAGCATCCTGAGTGGATAAAAGCTTTTGGAAGGGCAGCATGCAGCCCCAGCACCGCAGGATGAGCTATACTGGGACTCTTTTTGGGTAAAACCACGGCGGGTGCTGCTGGGGTGGACGAGGAGGTGAAGATGCCAGCCCAGAAAATCTTTAAATACTTCCAACCCAGGAGCTCAGCCCCCACTCCTGTTAATTTGGGAGCTACTCCCAGCTGCTCCCTCCGGGTCCGGGGGATGCCCCGCTCCCAGGGTCAGCAGCCTGGGTGCCCAGCATCCCCCAGGACATCCTTGCCCTCTCTGCCCACGTATTTTGCTGGGCATCAAAGGGACTGGAGGAAAAACCCCAACTGCAAAGAGGGTTTTTCCCTTTTTCCTTTCCCGTCGGAGCCCCTCTGGAAGACGTTCATCACTAATGGCACGTTTCTCTCATTTAAATGAAGGTTTCTGCATCCACGTGCATCCCTGCTCTGGACCACACGGGTCTCCACTGCGGGACCTTGACCTCAGGATAGACGGAGGCTTTGCTGAGCCCGTGAACTCCTGGTTATTCGCAGCATGAGGGTGCTCCCAAGCCAGGTGCAACGAGAGGGACTGAGCTGGGTGAGCCATTTCCTTCCTGCCTTTTCTGAGCCTTTTCCCACCAGTGTCACCCAGCTCACCAAACATCAGCCCTCTGGGGCCGCGTGTCCACAGCAGTTTGCTCGGAGCGAAGGTGCCAGGCGCACCCAGCCGTGCTCCCCGGGGTGCCGGCCAACTCAGCCAGCAGCAAGGCATCGTTTGCTGGCACCTCCGGAAGCAAATCCTGCAGCAGGGGACCGCTGTTGTGCCTCCTTTCCCCAGCTGATGATGCCGGGGAGGAGAAGGCACGTCGGGAGAGAATGACTTCACGGAGCCGCTCCGGGAATCGGTCACCCCCTCCTCGCAGCGAGGGCTGCTGGAAGGGAGCCCAGGCAAAGCGCTGCCAATGATGTCTTCATCCTCGTACCCCGTTACAGGCAGTGTTTGCAAACGCTGAGGCGATGCTGTTCAGCGAGGAGCCAGCCAGCTCGGCCGATAATGTAGCTTTTGGTGGCTCTGCTCAAAGCCCCGAGAGCCTCACGGTGTGTTTTGGCTTGTGGGTCACAGCAGGTTTGGATGGCTCCGTGGGAGTGGAAGAGGTGAAAGGAGGAAGCTGGCTATTTGGCTGTTTTTCTCGAAGTAAATGAGCTCTGCCTGAACGATGAACCCGGTACGGCTGTTTCTGGACCCCACAGCCCTGCAAGATGAGGATTTCCCTATTTACAGATGTAGTGATGTTCTCCAGCTGCACCTGATGTGCAAGGGGGATCTCCTAATGCAGCTCAGCTCCCTTGGGCTGAATCAATCACTGGCAAAACGAACCCAGGCCTCAGCACGCTGTCAGATATCCCTGCAACCCACGGTCGCAACAGAAGAGCGTTGCAGAAACACTGCCGTCCTGGTGCAAGGGCTGCAGGTGGCCAGAGCCCATCTGCTGCGTGTTGTGCAGGGAGGACCCCTGTCCCGTCCCCCTCCCACTCAGGGCTGCTTTTGCAAGAGTGAGAAGCAGGTTCATCAAAGGCATCTCCACTGGAGTGCCAAAAAATGCTTTAAAATTATCTGGTTTGCATTGGGAAGGGCGGTTCTTGTAAGCTGTCTCACATGAAACACCAAAGGATGGAGGCAATTAATTAATTAATTCCACTAGCCCCACTGGAAGGGTGCTGGCCTCGGCCCTGGGAAGCAGTTGATGGGGCTGTGGAAGGCGGCTGCCTCTCTTGCTTTAATCCAAACCAGTGTGAGCACCCGTGCTGGCTGTCCAGAAACCCGGGGTCACGCTGGCACCCTGCGGTGCCAGAGCCTGAGATGAGAGACGGCTTCTCTTTGAAGTCAGGATCAATAATCTGTGAAAACTTAAAAAAATAAATCAATAAAAAGCAGGACCTCCTCCTCTCTGCTCTGCGACAGGGAAGATGTGGCAAAGCCTTTCCTGTGTTCAGGTTAGTCCTCTGAGAAGAACAGGGAAGATTTCTAGCAGCCTATCTTCTAGGTAACGAACCCATTTCAATCCTGTGGTTAATTATATTAACTAATTATGGGGTTTAACTCATTTACCCTGTGCTTTTTTATGCCCTGGGTGACCACGTGATGTCAAGTAGAAGATGAAGCAATTAGGGGAGGTGGACTCCATGCCCAGCTCCACCACTGCCGCGGGACGTGGCCGTGCCTTGGACCTCCACCGGCTCCTCTGCCCGATGACGGTGAGCTCAGAGGTGTCGAGGCTTACCTCGGCCGTGCACCGAGCATCTCGAGCAGGAGATAACGCAGCGGTAGCGTCCGGAGCGCTCTGGGAGCCCTGGGAAGCTCCGGTGCGCGGCCGGGAGCTGCTGCATCTTGCTGTGTAACGAAACACTGCCACGCCTGTGCAAATTTCCCCGTAGCCTGGGGCTTGGGTGGAAATGTGTTGGATCATTAAACCAAGCTACTTAAGAGCTACTTGAAGATGGAAGATGTGAAATCAGGCATATGAAATGGCGATCGTGTCTAGACGATCCCCTGAGCATCTGCCTGCCTCAAACAGAGCTGCTGTTTGCAGCGACTCCGGTTCTCGGCTTGTGCCCCTGGAGGGACAGGCAGAGCTTGCTCGTGCAGAAAGCCCAGCCAAGCTTCCGCTCTTCGCAGAGCGGTTGGGGCTCGCCTGAAAAGGCCAGGATGTCACCTCGCATTGAGGAGCCAGCCAGCGAGCTCAGGTTGGTGGTGCCTGTCAGGACAACAAGGGAGATCTAGGAAGAGGTGTGCGAATCCGGGACGCAGACCCCAGGTGCTGGTCTTGAGGCAGAGTCGGTCCTGCTTTGTGGAAACGTTCACGCCGCTTTTAGAAAGGCTCTGCTTAACTCCTCCTGTGCTTTCTCCTGGCCTCCTTCCCCCGGACTGAGATCCCAAGGAACTGGGAAGGAAGCTGGGTGGGAGAAAAAGCCTTTTAGTTTGAAAGGAGCCCCAGGGTGACAGATGCCCCGGCCTCGTGTTTGGGAGCTCCCTTAGCGCGTTGCTGCACGCAGCCCAGAAGGCTGCTCCGAGCAGCTCGCTGCCTGTGTGCATCCCCGGGGGTTCTGTGCTGCTCCCTCACCTTCCCTTCCCGGGGCGTGAGATAACTCCTGAGAGCCCGGACCGTGCACTGGGGTCTGATAATGCAACATCTTTTCCTTTGGTAGTCAAGACTGCAGGGTAGCGAGCTAATGGCAGGGGAGATTTCTCGCCACATGTTCATCCTACAGCCCCTCAGTGGAGGATGACATCTTACCTCGGGGCGAGGGGGTGGATCAGATCATGGGAGCCGCAGTTTTCCCTTGGAGACTTGTGCAGAGCTGGAGCAGCTCCAAGCACAGCTCCCAGGCTCAGTGCCTGCTCCATGCCAGGCTGCACTGGTACGGGGGCTGATGGAGCACCCAGGTTTTGGGTGGCAGAAGCAGCCAGCCAGGCCGCCGGTGCTATGAAGGCTGCAGGATCCTGCTGCAAGACCAGCTCAGCTGCTTCTTTCAGAGGAGCCGTCTGCTCTGGTGCAGAGCAGGGCCAGAGACTATTTACTGTTGAGGAGGAGCAGAATGGGTTCAAAAGTGGATGTTTTGGGAGTGATTTCGGCTCAGAGCATCTCTTTGGGGTACCTGTGGGGGACAAGCCATGCTACCTTGATGGGTAAAGTATCCCCAGCCCATGAGCGTGTTTCATAAGGCTGTTTCCTTCAGCGCTGCCTGCTCCCTCCACCCAGCTTGTTGCTAATGAATCTCCGCATCCTACCTGGGAGACAGAGAGAGCCGATGCTGGTGCAGCATCAGCCGGGCTTCGGCCGGTACCCAGCTGCCCGGCGGAAGGGCTGTCACGCTGCGTCTGAAACCCAAATGCAATTATGCGCTGTCTGCTAAGCCGCGAGGAGCTCGCCTGGATCAGGCGGCAGACTGCTGCGCTGCCTGCAGAAGGTACCGGCAGCAGCCAGTGACTGGTTGCTTCTTATTGCTGAAGCATCATTGATTTTTACCAGCAGCTTCTCCTCTCTGTAACCGCGGCTCCGAGGCACTCGCTGGGCTTGGGCAGAGGGAAGGGGAGCCGGCAGGGTGAGGCTGGATGGAGGAGCAGCGGTTTTCAGTACAAATAAACGAGACGCAGGCAACTTATTTTCCTCCTGTTTCACTGCTGGTTGCCTTCCGCACCTGTGTAGTGAGATGTCAGGCCGGGATGTTCCCCCTGCCTCTGCGTGTCTGCACGGCACCGCGTTGGTCTGTAAATCCCTGGCCCCTGCCTGAGAACAAATGCAAACACTCGGTCACCCGCTGCCTCTCCAGGCAACGTTCAGCACGTGCTTCCCTCCCCTCCTGCCGCCTCCTTGCAGTCGTAGCTCAGAAGCACCTCTCGGGCTGTAGCATCTGCTATCTTTAGCTTTACAGCTCTGAAATGCGCGTTGGCTTCATCACGTTTGGCATTGCTGACTGTAGGATGTGCCCAAATGTTAAGTAACTTCCCAAGCTGGGTCTAGCTCGGACTAAAGGGATCTAGGACTGTTTCTTTCACTCGGGTCATGGAGAGCATTTGGATAGATAATTAGAAGAGATGCTGTCCTCCCCAACCTGCTGGAGGGAGAGGCAATAGCCAGGAGAGAATTGGGTTGAAGGTTTGCTTGAAGAAAGATAAAGTGCAAGTCTACTGGAGGTGTCTCACTGGGCTTGAAGATACCTTAAGTGTTTTGGAGAGGACCAAAACCAATGCTAGATGGTTGCTCATCACCATCAGAGGGGACATTTGGGAACCAAAAGCCCAACTCTAGAGCTTGATTTTGGGTTCCTCTTTCTTAGGAACGTTGCTCAGCACATGGGAGCTGTCTCTCCCCGACAGGAAAGGGGCTGAGCAGCCCAAGAGGATGTTACATGATGGCTGTACCCCCCTCCCCAAAACGGCCTCGGGCAGCTCCCATGAGGTCACTTCAAATCCAGCCCTGCTTGGCCTCTGTGTCCGATTTAAACAGCATGACCGAATGCTTGCCGACGGGGAAGCCTTGTTTGATTGTGGAGGTAATAAGATGATTCGAACACAAGAGCTGATAGTTTCAAGTAACTGAAACTTAACCTCGCTGTATAAAGCGTTATTGTCCTGCCACAGAAATCCTCTGTCCGGGAGAGCACAGCTGCGGGGAAAATAAATGCTGCTCTTCTTTTTTCTTTCTTTCTTTCTCTTTTTGCTGTTTGTTTGTTTAAAAACCGGGGACCTTGGGTTGGTTTGCTCTCGTTGGCCGTGATGGAGCGTGATGGGATGCTGGTGCTGAGCTCTGCCTGGGGAGCTGGGGCTCCCCGAGGGACTGCGGGGCAAATTCCCTTTAATCCAGGGAATTAAATCCCAAACAAAGCCATTGACAGTCATGGATTTAGTTGAGATCCAGGCCAAACCCTGGCCCCATTGAAGTTAAACAGGAGCTTTAGCTGCTGGTTTCAGAGGAATCAGGGCTGGGACCCGCTGCCGGGTGTTAAGCACGTCTGCAGTACCGACCTCAGCAGGGCAGGCTGCCCTGCCCGCGGGTGGGCGCACGGCTGGGACCCTGCTCCCTGGGCGGTGCAATGTTCACAGAGCACCTAGGGCGGTAGTGCTTGTGCTTTCTCTCCCCTGTGTAGGTCCTGGCTCCAGACCAAGCCCACCTTGCTCCATCTGAGCCGTCTGTGAAACCTCACCGAGCAGCAGCTGCTAATTCTTCAGTTGCTTTCTCAAAACCATCTCCTGATGCGGAAACAGCTCATCGCTGCACGTAACCAGCAGGAATGCCAGATCCTGCCAGCATCTGTTTTGGACATTGAGGCAAACGGGTCTGGGATGGCTTTATCTGGGGGTGGAAAACCGCTACCACCAACAGTGTTGCCCCAGGGCTGCCGCTCGCCTGCTGCCGCCGTGCTGTGGGGCCAGGAAAAGCACTCCCAGATGGGCTGACCTTCCTAGGTGTGTTATAAAAGGGATAAAAAAAGATATATTTGAATATATATATATGAGTGGCTGTTTTGGGCAGAAGCTGCTGGTCCCTGGGTGCTGGGAGCTGCAGGAGCAGCCACCTCCATCAGCACTGCATGTCCAGCTCAGGGCTGGAGAGACCTGGTCCGGCGGCCGTATTGCCTGACTCACGCAGCTGGGTTGCTTTTCAGGCAGTTTAGACCGTGTTTATGAAGGTAAAGGGATTTTATTTTGTTTGCTTAGTTTTATTTTTTAAAAACTTCCTATTTTCTCAACTTCCTTGCCCACGCAAATCAGTGGGGTGGACAGGCAGGGTCTTAGTCCAGTTGGTTTTGGGCGCACTCAGAAATCCCCACGGGGATTTTTTTTCTGGCAGGGCTGGGATACTCTCTTCCCGCTCGTAGCTACCATGAAAACATTTCTTCTGATTAAGCTGCACTTATTTATTTGTCCAAACACACAGCAGCCTAAGCCTGTATTTGTGTGTGTGCTCAAATGTCTTCCAAAAGCCACTCCTACCACCCCTGCAAAATAGTTGGAGGGTGATACAAGAATGATAAATATCTGGCCAACGGGAATGCTTTGGAGTGAATGAACGGGAGTTGTGAATGGGAACGGCTCTGTGCGAGTAGCGCTGCGGCGGTGGTGACTTCACTCGGTGTGAGACCAAAATAGCCGAGGCGATACCCAGGGGAGAGGCAAAGACCCTGAGCGCCCAGCTCAGGAAAGCCCCTTGATCAAGTAGGAGGCTTCGGTAGATGTTTCATCCAAGCTTTTATGCTGGCATGGATCGAGGTCTGGATTTGTGCTTAATGTTTCACACAGAAATCCGTGCTTAACTCAACATCATCTCGCAAAGGGGAAGCAGTGATTTGTAATTTGTTGCGGGAATCAGCTGTCCTGTTCATCAAAGCTTTCAGCTTGGTCATAGGATATTTGTTGAAGATGTTGTAAGAAATTCTACTGCTTGGGACTGAAATAATGTCACTTTATTGTTAATATCCAGGGAAAGCCTCTGAGACTGTGTGTCCGTACTAAACGCTGGTTCACGTGCTAGTAAAATCCTGCTGGAGTAAGTATGTTTCTAGACAAATGGGATTTTTTTTCTTCACTCTTGGGAGCTAGCAAAGTTTTATTATTTTTTATTATTTTTCAAGCGTCACCTCTACAAACTACTCAAACTTCTCCAAAGCAATATCTTTGCCATTACTACTAAGCAGGTACTTTTTAAAAGGATTAGAAAAATGAAGGCTGGAATGAAACCCATGAATAATCAAATCATCCAGTTCTGATATTGATTCTAATCCCAAACCTTTTTGGAGAAATTTCTGTTTGAAACATTGTGAGGGATGTGTATTGACTCTTCGGCCTCCGAGTCCGGCCACAAATCATTTGTGTCTTGGGTGAGAAACACGTGCAGCTTTGGTGGGAGCTGAATTTCCATCAGTGGAGTTGTCCTGGCAGGTGAAAAGATTGCCTTTCAGCCCAAAATTGGGTTCTGGGGCAGGAATCGTCCCTGCTTGGTCTTCCTGCTGCCTTCGCTGCTCTGCCTTGGTGATGCTCAGGCCGCCCTTTCCCTCCAAATGATTTTCCATGGGGACTTTGGCTTTCCCAGTGAGATGTATTAGGGAATGGGATGGCTGAGAAGCTGTACCCCCCCGTACACATCACCCAGCGGTGGTGGATGCCAGGAGGGGACGCCAGGTCCTGAGCCCAGGGCCCACTTTCTCCTCTTCTCCTGGTGATGCTGGGGCAGAGGCTGCCGCTCCTCCCACGAGCACATGACACCCAAACCCACGAGCTGCTTTGCACCTCCTAAGTTATTTTCCCTGAGTTATGGGCGTCTTCCCCAGTCTTTTTTGGAATGCTTGGGTTTTTGCTTAAAAACATTGCAATAATGGGAAATGGTTTTGACAGAAGATCCAGCCCTTTTTCTTGCATGTCCTCAGCACAGAGACAGCAACTGTTAGAAGAAAACCCCAAATATTTTCCGGATGACATGTTTCTCATCTGCCACTGTCATGGGCACCGGGGAAATGCAAGAGCGCTTGCCCAACAGCCGTTGTAAACTTTTCTCTGCTGGCAATACCCTGAATATGCCACTTGCTCTTCTTTCCAGGGCAGGAGAAACTGAGTCTCCACACTCGACAGAAGTTTCACGGTCCAGCTTTTCAGGCCCACGCCTGCCACGACCCACACTGTAAACAGCCCAGCTTGGCTCCACGCCCTCAGAGGTGCTGACGGTGTGGGGCTCCATGGACCACGTGGCCCTACACCTTGCATCTCTCCTAGCCCCCATCTGCAGCACATCTGCAGCTCCCTCGGGGACTGCTGGTGTCCCAGGACCCCATCACTCCTTGACCTGAATCTCTAGCCCTTCTGTGCTTCCTTTCTTCTCTCTGCTGCCCATAATTAGCGGCAGATCTCAGACAACAGACCCATGTAGGAGTGGGAATGGTAGTTGATGTGGCTTAGGCTGGCTAAGGAGGACCTCAGTAATGGACTCAAATCCACAAGGACCAGGGTAGCTGTGCTCCGGGATGGGTGTGATCTCCCCAAAGGCTTCACTGAGTCCTTGCCTTCTTGAGTCAGGGTCCTTCAGCATGTGCCAGACTCTGATCCCAAGAAGCTCCAAGTCACATGTCACTTCTGCAAAGCCTTGACCTGCCCATCTCAAGCCAGAGATGCCTGATGAAGCTCCTGTTATCTTCCACAGGGTCCAGACCAGGGACCCTGGGTCTGCTTCTGTCCCCCCGGGTGGAGATAGCTCCAACTGCCAGCGTAACATCACTCTTTTCCTCCACCACAGATGCATGAGCAGGGAAACTAGCCGAAAACATGCAGTTTTATCTGCCTTGTCTCTTGAGAAATCTCCTTTTCTTCATTTGTTTGGTGACCTGTGCCTTAGCCCAGCTGGGAAAGACCTGTTTTACAATGTGTGGCTGGAAAAGAGAGGCTGAGTCAGAGAGTTTTGGCTGAAGGTGGGGTTTGAGCACGGTACCGGCTGCAGGAGCTGCGAAGGCTCGAGCAGCCCCCCAGAAGCCTCCCCAGCTGCTCCTGAGCCATCTGCACCTCTCCTAGAGACAACCCCGTGCTGGCGTCGGGATTTCTCTACATCCTTAATGTGCCTTAATCCTGGGAGGGCTTTTTTTTCTCATGGGGAGGGTTGCATGGAAATAGCCTGATGTGGGAATCTGCTCTTTGCACCGAAGTGGTTAAAGTCTGCTCCCTCCTTCTAGGCTGACCATGGAAAATACCGCTCATGCCAGGGACTAAATGCAGGACAGAAACTAGGGCTCCTAGGATACAATAATACAAATAATACAATTTGTTCCATGAGTGGCGGAAACCAGCAAAGCCTGGTTTCCGACGGGTTAGTGTCGTGATGTAAAGGGTGCTCGTGGGCTGTCACCAGCCAGTAAAAGCTAAACACGTGCTCAACAGCTTCTCACCAGCCACCAAACTTCACAAAATTTAAGTTCCCATAATAACTAGGAGCCCCCGTACAGTGTGGCTGAAAGTGTTCAAAAAAAAAAAGGAGGGGTGGAGAGGAGGGGTGCATGCATGGTATGGCTGCATAAACCTTGTTTCCATAGAAAATCAGGTTATAAAATGAAGGACGTAGGCAGAGCATCCTCTGGGGAAATCTAATGACGTTTCCGCCAGTTTCTGCCCTAAACTACACATCTGCTTTGTGATGATGCTCATTTTGCCGGAGCCTCAAAAGGCAGAGGTGCCACATGACAAAGTGTTGGGCTGGGGTACTTCGGGTCCACAGGTGAGTGGAGGTGTCGTTCTGCTTAGCAGTCTGGCTTTTGGCCTTCGAACTGGAGAAACCTGTGTCTGACTTCCCATTTCAGCCTAGGTTGGGATGTTTTCAGCATTGATTGCTCCTGCGGCTTGGACCTAGGGGTGTCTGGGGGTTGATGGATGCTGAAAGCAGAGCCCTAGGGCCGTCCTGTGCACCAGGTGTGGAGCAACCCCCTGAGCTGTATCCAACACAGGGAAGATGCAGCTATCACATAACCAGCTTCTGGTGGCCACGTAAAGAAAACAGCACCTCAGTTTTCTATTTTTTTCTGCTGGGATCATGTCACGCTTGTTTTCTAGGAGAGAAGAAACATGTGATGGAGTTTAGTGGATGCATGCTGGAGCCTCACGGCAGCCAGACCTTCGTCTGTTTGTCACAAGCCCCTTCTTGGCAACAGTGCCAGCTCGTGCCACCCTGCAAGGGACAGAGGAGCAGTGGGGACACGGCAAGGGTTTCGAATTAAACCCAGCAAGGACGTGCTTGCTGATTTGTTCCTCATCAGGATGAGGTGAAGGCTCCTTTGTGACACACTGGTAAGGAGGAGGAGGAGGAGGAGGGAGCTGCTGTGTCATCTTCACGAGGATGGCAGTGGGGCCACTGGTTCCCCTCACTCTCAGCACCCACTGGCGGGGAGAAGCCCTGGCAGAAATCGGTGTCCCATGAGGAGGGAGGTGGGGGAGCCCCATTCTGGTCCCCACTTACCCAGGTAGGAAGCAGCATGGTCCATACCCGCCTCCCCAATCTCCTGAGCCAGCCAGGAGAGTTGTGGCTCTGGTGTGCTCCTTGACAAGTTGCCCTTTGTTTTAAGGGATGAGCATAAGTGCTGTCCCCAGGTTACTGGGAGGCCAGATCGGAGCTGTGCGGTTTCAGGAGGATGACACTGGCTGAGATGACTCGTTACTGCGAACACACTAGACGTTACTGGGGTGCTCTGTAAGATTGACGGGAAGGGAGGAGAGGGTCTTAAGGTAAACAGAGCGAAGCTGGCAGATGACTGCGCCATCTATGCGCAACCTCGTCTAAGCCTATTTATATAAATCATGTGAAACCCAAATTAGAATTTCATCCATCTGCTGTGCTGTAAGTCGCTCTTCCACAAGCACAGCAAGCCAAGAAAACGCTCTTAACTCCGTAAGATCTGCCTCAAGCGTGAGAAAGGTTCATGTACAAGCCCCAGAGCTGGTGGGAGGGCTGAGATGCTGCACGTTGCAGTGTCCTGCAAGGCTGCAGGACATGTTGTCACCAGATCCTCCAGTAGACAGCAGTATCCTGACGTCAAGGGCAAGCCAGGAAGAGATGTGGATGTTCAGTGAGAAGCGTCCAAGACTCCCCACTGTGTTCAGGAGGACAAGGGCTCACCTCTGCACGACATAACCGTGGGCAAGCGTTGGGCAAGACCATCTCTGCCTGGCTTCTGGTCCCAAAGCCAGTGCCCAAACTCTGGGGTGAACTTGTAGTGGTTTAGCACAATGAAGGCAGGGAAATGCCCTCTGTCTTCTCCTGTTTTTCCTCCTTGTAACAAAGCTGGACTTTTCAGCCTTTCCCTCAGGGAGGCCCTTACACACTCATTTGCTTTGCAGATGCACAGCGCTCTGCTTGGGGCAGCTCCCTGGGGGAGCTGCACCACGGGCAAACGTGACCACAGGTCTTTGCCTGCCTTCATGCGTGGTTGCTAAACTTGCCGCTCATCGGCCCGCTTACCGTCGGAGCAGCCCGCGGGCTGGTGACTCGGCCAGCCGGACGCTGCCCTGGCAGTCAGCGCGGGGCCGGCCCCGCTGCCGCAGCAGAGCGATTTCTAGGAAGCACATCTGCCAGCACACACGGGAGGTCCCTGATGAAGATGGTGACTCACCAAGGGACCTTTTGACCTCTCTATCCGGCAGCATGGCGATCTGGCTTTCTTGGCATTTAGTGCTTTTCCTGTCATTAAAAATAAAAACCTCCTTTTTTTTTTTCTTTTCCCCTCACTGAATTGAGGATTTCAGCAAACAGTTTGGGGGTAAACAAGCGAAGATGACACTGTGGAGGAACAGTTGGTCAAGTTTGCGAGAGATGGAGCCAGTTCTAAATATGGCACCACTTCGCTGGTACAGAGCAGAAGGAAGGCAGCATATGTGTCTGAGCAGTAGGATTGCTGCACGCTCTGTTAGATTTCCGTAACATCTTCCCTTTTTCTTTCCTTTTTAGCAAAAAAAGGAGCAGAAGCTCACCAAAAACATCTTTGGGCGGAAATAGGGAAGGACTACAAGGAGGTGATGGACCCTCCGTGTCCCCACTGGCTCAACTGGCGGGTGGAGGCAGATGTGTCTGGATGAGATGCTCCTCTGCAAGGATGAAATCAGGAGGCAGTGGCCACCTCCAGCAGATCTCCTTGCTGCTGGCGCCCACACCAAAATTCAGCCTGGCAAAAGGTCTTTTCCCAGGCAACCTCCATGCTGCTGCCAAGTGTTTGGTACCGATGGAGGGGCTGCTCCGAGCCACATATTCCGCAGAGGCCAAGACCTGCAAGAGGGAGGAGGTCACTGGTGATCATCTGGAGATGCTGCACACCATCAGCCTTCCAGCTGGGCCTCTGCACACCAGGAGCAAGATGTCTTTCCCAGGTGCTCTGGACTGGGTAGTCAAACTGAGTGTCTCCTCCAAAGTCCCAGGCCACCTTGTTGGCACAGAAAAGCTGCTTGCCTCTAGCAGTTCCTCCTGGGAGGTGTATCCTCACACCCCGCTGGTCACGTCAAATTTTTGAGCCTCTTTGTCCGCTGACAAAAAGCCTGCAGAGAAATCAGGATGTCCTTGGACTGCGTTCACCGCTGGAAAGAACTGAAGAAGGATTTCCCTCTCCCGCCGTGGCTGACTATGGAGACAGCCACAGGCCGGGCTGCGCCGGGGAAAAAACACTGCTGGATGCACACCGGCAGCCCCTCGTGTGGCTCCTGCCCATCCTGGAGGACAACCCGCAACCCCTGTGCTGGGGGCTTGAACCTTTCTTGCCTGTGGGATGGTCTTGCTGGGTTTTCACACGCCCGGGGAAAGGCAGGGAGCTGGGGAGGGGAAGCCAAAGGTGAGACTGTTGCAACCAGCTTCAGTCAGGACTTGATTCTTAAACCACCTAGTTACAGGGTTAGTTGTGGAGCCTTCTCCCTGCGTAAGAAATACTGATTTGACTGTGAAGCCACGTTTGGAGTCTCGTGTCGCTATGTTTGGCCATTTAAACCAAGGCTTCCACACAGGTTTCCAGCAAGAAGGGCTGACATGGCCGAGCGGGGAAGAGTTTAGCACAGATATCGTGGGCAGGTGACTTGCCTGACCATCGCCAGCAAGGGCAGGGCCACGCACGTGAAGGATGGGAAGGAACAGGCGCTGCGTCCTGGACCTGAACAAGACGGGAGCTGGGGGTGAAACACGGGGTGGGGGGGACCTGCTCAATGGTTGCTGCTGCTGAGCATTTCCTTCTGCAAATGACCTCAGCCCATCTCAGCACTAATGCAAGGAGCAACCAGCACTACCACGGGCAAAACCTGGCCCGGACCTTTCTGTAGGTGTTTCAGCTCCAGTTGGCCCAGGGTCCTGCCCAGGAGGTGGGGAGGGTCTCCCCAGCCTGCTGCGAGCACCACAGCACCCTCCTGCTCTCCCAGGCTGGATGGATGGGCAGCCAGACCAGTGCGTTATGCAGAATGTGGCCCCCACTAAAAAGTCAGTATTTGCCAGCAAATTACACATGGTTTTTCTTTTGGTTTAATTGCCTCAGAGTCAGTCTGCTAATCTGCATTTTAAATTGGAGACCCCAAAATCCTCAGCACAGAAGAAAGAGCTACAGAGAAAGAATGAAAGAAAGACAGGTCCCGGAGCACCGGTTGTGCTCTCTGGTGTGATGCAGCGATGCCAGCTGCCTTGGAGTAGCACCCCAGTTTGCTTTCAGCTACTTCTTCTGCCCTTTGAAGACATATGTGGAAATGACTGAGCAACAAAGTGCCCAGCCTGCTACTGGAAGAGTAAAAGGCTGTTGGCAGAGCATTGCTTGAATGAAGAGGCTGAGGACGGTGCCTGACTTTCTGCATTCACATCCTGGGATAGCAGGTGGAAAATGGTGCTGGTTTGGTCGTCTGCTGCTGAGCTAGTTCTTAACGCCAAGTACGTGGGTAAAAAAAAGGGTTAAACAGAAGTTTAAGAGCTTTAATCACATAAAATGGAGGTGGTCAGAGGGTTTGTGTAAGGACATGTTTCAAATGCCCTTTTGCGAGCACTAAGTTCATCTTATTTCAAGGAGTAGAAAGAGGAATATAAAAGCAGAATCTTCTGCGATGCAAAACTGCCGCTTGTTTCATGGTTTTGCTTAATTCAGTTTTATGAACAGGCTTTTAATTCTGTTTAACTCAGCCTCTTTTCTGCCCCTGCTCCCCCTATGCAATGCAAGCCCATTTGTGTCTAGGTTACTGGCAACCAGTATATAGAGCTCTAGCCAAGCATGTATTAAAATAAAGCCTGCAATCTGCTGAAAAACAGGTTTTAAGATGGAAACAAATAATTAGAAACACACAAATTAGTGTATGTCTGACAACAGGTTGAGCTCTGCACAGATTTAAACAAAGCTGTAATGGCAGGATACGAGTGATTCAAACCGGAGGCAGGGGCTGAGTGCTGACTTGAGTGGGTCAACCGGAAAAGATGCAGGGAAGGAGCAAACCCGGGCAGGTTTGGCTCGGGCTGAGAGAACTCTGAGATAAAATAGCAACACTTGGGGGCTTTGCGTAACTCATGGCCTTTCAAGGACCGAGGCCTCGGATGAAGCACGAGCTTTTGGCTGATGTTACAAGAGCTGCTGCTGAAGCACCTTGCCTCCAGCGCTGGTCCTTCCCCTCTGCTGTCTGCCTGCACTGGTGCACATTTATTGGGCAGTGGCGGGGCACCAGTAAGCCGCTTTGGTGGGTAACGCGTGGAAGCACTTTCTGCAGTTTTGTACCTTTGCCTTTGGGTGTTTTTATACCGACAGGCTCCAGCGGTCTGGCAAAGACCTGGGGCAAGGCAGGGGGGAGCCCTGCCCGTGCCCCTTGGGTGGGCGATGGACAGCAGGTCCCCTGGGGAGCTTTCTAGCGGTTATTGGGAGCAAATGGGCATCTCGCTGCTGAACTTGCAGTGTGCCCGTTTGGCGTGCGTGTGAGCGAGCAAGGCACACCAGCAGCATGGATTGTTCTTCTGCACCCATTGTTATGGAAATTGCCTTAGAGACAGTTGCTCCAGCGTACATTTTTAGAAGCGCGGGTGAGCTGCGCAGCAGGAAAACCGCTCCGAGGGGAGGAAAACCGCCGGCCAGGCTCCCAGCACTGCCCCTTCCTCCAGCGGCACAGTGGAGCGTTGCCGACTTTCATGGTAGGGATGAGATTTAGGGTGTTTCTTTGCCTGGTAAGGGAGGGAGAAAGAGCCTCTGGAGGAGCAGCCCCTTCTGCATCAGTCTCCAAGGAAACCCTGGGGGCTGTGTGGCTCAGCCTTTGCCGCACACCCGGAGTTTGGGCAGTGGCTCACAGGTCCCAGACTTGTGCCTGAAATGGTACAGGAGTCCTATCTGCCAGTGGTGTTTCGTAAGTGCAAACGGCCCCATTTTAGGCAAATTGTGGGGTTTTCCTACCCCTAGACGCCACTTTATCTCAAAGATACTCACAGTTGGATTGGTGTGCAGGAGAAGTGATGTCCTCCCGTGAGCTCGAGAGAAACTAGCCCTATCTCTGTTTCGAATGCACATTCCTCACCGTTGAGTCTGAAAGGAGAAGCCTTTTAATGCTCCCACACCTCCCAGCTTCTTGAGAGCAAGCCTGGGAGCTGCAGTGGTTATGGGAAGCTTGGGCAGCAGGTGCTTGCAGATCTGCTGCCACCAGCCTGGTTGCAGTGCCCAAGGCAGAGCAAGTCACCCTGAGCTGCCGGGCAGGAGGTTCAGAGGAGAGCAAGCAAGTCACTACCCTGGAGGTTTCCAAAACCCTTCCCATCTCAATTTTGACTGAAAAATTCAGCAATTCTGGTCAGGATCAGTTAAAAAGATGGGCAAGGTTTGCTTCTCTTGGGTTTTGCCTGCACTCATCATCGCTGCCTGCCGCGGAGCAGGACCAGACCTCCAGCCCGTGCCCAGGAGCTGCGTGCAGCCTCAGCGGCTGAAAGGGACAAGCGCGGATCCGGTGACCTTTCTGTGCCATAACTGCTGCCCACAGTCCCTGCCTGACATTTGAGGAGTGAAGTAAGTGCCGGGGGGTGCCTGGTGATAGGGGTGCTGGGCAAAGCAGATGAACCCCCTCCTTGCTGGCAGAGTACCAGGCTGAGCCGTGGTCTGTCCTTTCTCTCTCTGGAAGTCCTGGTTGACTTGCATGGTGGCGTCTCACCAGGAACCAAGGACAAGAAACCTGCCTCCAGCTCCTCGCTGGCCAGGCAGAGTTTGGCCACAGTTTGTCTATTCCCAAGACCGTTCTGCTGCCCACAGCAGTAATGGAGCCGGAGCAGGGTGGAGCGTTTGGCTGTGTGGGACAGTGTGTCGGTCACTGCCGGTGCCATGGGATGGGGCACGAGGGAGCTCACAGGCTGGAGCTGGAAGGGGACCTTGTCATCAAAACGGGGCTGCTGGGAGTCACAAGGTGGTGGCAAGATGCCGCTGAACAGCCTGGCCCACGCTGGCCTGCCGGGTCCCCAGCTTCAGCCCTGGCTGCTCCTCAGCATCCCCCGGGCACTGCCTGGGGCTGCCCATGCCCGCGGCAGCGGTGGGGAAGGACGACTCCGTCCCATGCCTGCCTCCTCTGGCTTTTGCAAGCAGGCAGGTCTTAATGCCTTCAGGCTCTTTGGGCAGAGCGGTGTTTCATGAAGGACCACGGTGTCCAGCGCTGTGGATGTGTTTGAAGCCGCAGAGCATCCTGACCTTTGCGCTGGCAAATTGTTCAGCTTTGTAGGCAGTACAGCTGAAAGGGTGTTTCTCCCCGAACCTGGGAGACTCTTTATCCCAAGGGTCCCTGGTGTGGCTAGCCCCAGAAGCTCAATCCTCAACAGTCAGAAGCAGAAGATTAGCACAAGCCCTCAAGTGAGTTTCTTTTGATAAAGCAAATTTTGGGGAGGATGCGGAAGGGTAATTCTTTGTATTTTACCTTCTGAACCATAAGCTCATCTTACTTCCCTTGCTACTTTATCTGCTGCACTTGCAATGGCTGGAAGCTCCCTTTTATTTTGTTTCATTTGCTTTTAATGTGAAAACAGAGATTTTTGGGGCAGGTAGGTGAAGCTTGGCCACAGGAACTGACAGCCCCATGCCTGGCCATGAAAATCAGATGCCTTCACTGGACATCTGGCTGCTTTAGTGACAGATAGCAGGGAAGCGCACTTTAATATTTATCCTGAGCTCAGAAAACAAGTAGAATGGAGAAAAATATACAAAGTAGGCCATGAAAACAGGGTTTGTGAACATCTGAGATCCGCTCCTAATTAATAGCAGTTCCCATCCCAGAAATCATGCCATTCAGCAAAAGTTAATCATCTTTGCTCATACATACAATACACTTCAAGAGAGAGTGAGTCACCCTCATTGAAATGTCTCATGTTATGAAATCCAGTGTGACTGATGTAACAGACCCGGCTGAGCTCTCCAAATTGGCCGGGAGCACCAACAGCGAAGCGCAGCCTGTGTGTAAGTTGACTTCATTGAGTTTTGCTTGTTTGTACCCGAGCTGGATTTCACCTTCAGTTACTAAAACAGACTCACGGGGAAGTGGCCAAGAAGGACGCGGGTGGGCAGGGGAGCGGGGAAGGTGCCGCAGAGAGGGACAGGAGGGGTGGGCATCGCCAAGCCTGGTGGTCCTCCGCTCCCGACGTGGACCTGCCCATCCCCACCTTTGGGAGGCCACGAAGCAACTCTGCACAGAGGCCCCGATCCTGCAAATATTTTGGCACACACGTAATTCACAGCTCTGTTGGGGTGCTGGGACCAGCACTTTAATCACATCCCTCTGCGCGTTTAACCATTCGCAGGCCCAGGGATTTATTCTTCATTTCTTGGTTCAGAGAGGAATGTAGGTTGAATTCAGCATTAAGATTCTGCCTTGATATCAGCTGTTCCCTCTTAAATTAAATATTATTACCTGCAAACATTTCCTTTTAGCACTGGGAGCCGTTTGCTTGGCGTACTTTGTTTAAATGTCACCATATGAATTACTGAAAGTAATTTAAATATTTAAAGACATATACTGCAAGTCTAATTTTATTTTGAAATACCGAGCCAGACTCGCAGCTGATGCAGCAGATAACAGCTCAGCCTGGCACCTCTGGTTCCTGTCCCAGTTCTTTAAATTAATAATTTGCATTTCCAACACCTTTCACCTAACAAGTCTGGGCTCTGAGATTTTTTTTTCAGCCAGATTTTCTTCACTCTTTGAGGCCTTGCAGCCCCTCTAGGATGGGTGTAAGTCCCTCGGCGGGCTCTTCTCCCATCCATCCATCCATCTACCCTGGCTGCCCTTCTGGGGCATCTGCCCCATAGGGCAAACCCTGGGAGACATAACATCAGAAATGCCAGGGCCCCAGCAGAAAAGACAGCAGCACTCTCGTATTTCATGTTTTCCAACTAGAGAAGATCCCCCTCCTGAAACAACCTTTTCATCTCTCGTTATCTTTATGAATAGCTTAAAAAAAAAGTATCACTCCTGGCACACTGGCCACTCTGCTGAAGAGCTGTTCCTCTTCCACCTCCTTCTTCACCCACTCGGATGAAAAGCTACAGGTAATGTTGGGGACTAAATGAAAGGCTTTCCATGGGGAAATAAGCTAAAATAGTAAACAAAAGGCTGATTCTTAAAAGCAAAACAGCTGAAGATGTCACCAGGAAAACACCGTGACGAAACACTCCTGGTCCTTGGAAATTCCCTTACACGCTGTTCGAAATTACCTTCTGACTCAACCGGCTCCATGCATCTGATGCCGCTTTGCTAATAGCTTTTCCTTGACCTGAATACCCACGGTTTTCAAGGAAATAACATTCCCTGTGAGAAATGCCACCACCCAGACCCAAGCCTTCCCTAGCTTTCCTGAAAAAAGCTTGGGTTAGGTGGATGCTGTGATTTCTCCAGCTCCTGGGAGCAGCCTACCCCAATGAGCTGTGCTCCCACCACCGTGTCCTCATGGCCAGCTGGTTTGCGGGGCTGGGACTGGCTCGCTGCGTGCTGAGCCGCGTGGATGCAACCAGAGCCCTGTCAGCTTTGATCTCACACCTCCAGCTGCTATCTCAGATGGGTCTTCTAATGCGAGGTCCAGGTTGCCTTTTATTCATGCTGCAGGCATCTCCCTGGAGCGTTCATCTTGCCTGATGCCCTGCCTGCCCCTCTCCCTCCAGAGGTGAGTCTGGCTTCTTATGCAAAGCTGGTGACTCATTCCCCAGGATGTGTTTGCTTAAAAGTTGCCTGGTCACCTCTTTCTCTCATCACTGCTTCCTCGCTTTTCAAATCGGGAGTGAAGAAAACGGTGACACACAGGCACAACGCACACGCGTGCTGAAACGGCACAAGCTGCCTGCAGGATCCCCCTTTCCTTGTGCCCTGCGTGTCCCCAGGTGATGTGTCCCCCCCGTTGCAGTCAGCGGTCAGATGTGGAGAAGCATATGTCACAAAGCCCATCCTTTTCTCCCTGCTCCACCACTTCAGCTATTAAATGATGTGAGCTCTCCCTGCCCCCCCGCTTTGCACGTGTCCCCGGGCCAGCCCAGCTATAGCAGCTGCCTGAGAAAGCCGGGCTGTTATTACAGCTGGGAAGGTTTCCCCCAAGTCCCCTTTGGCCACCAAAGTTGGCCCCTCCAAGCCATGCTCGAGCAGCTCCAGACCCTCGAGAACCCTTCAGAGATGAGGCTGTCAGTGGGCACGGCAACACGCGCAGTGACTTGGGCAGGATCTAGCAAGTGCCTTCGATGATGACGGGTTGTGCGTTGCTTCCTCGCACCAATACCATCCAGCATCTCGTCCGCTGTGTTTCCTGGAGCTATAGACTGGGCTGAGGGTCCAGCAAAGCTTCCAGGGCTTGGCTGTTGTGAAATAGATAAATTGCTCGATGCCGCACAGAGCGGCTTGGAGGACATCTGGGGAAATTGTGGCATCTTCCTCCCTGACCTACAGCACAGCAAGGAACCAAAGGAACCACAGGACTGGCTGCAAAGCCAGGCACAGGAGAAGCAGGAGCTGCAGCCAGGACATCTTTGCCATGGCTCAGCAGCCAGGCAGGCACAATGAGACAGGCCCACAGCACTGAGAGGGCAGGTCTCCTTCTCCAGACCATGCTGGCGTGTCCTTTCTGGCGCACAATGAGATGAACTAAAACCAGGCTGAATGGTCATGCTCAGAGGGTTGTGGTTAGCAGCTCAAAGTCCAGCTGGAGGCCAATGGTGTGCCCCAAGGGTCGGCACTGGGCCCAATATTGTTTAACTTCTTTATTAATGACCTGGATGATGGGACCGAGTGCACCAGTTTTTAGAAGATGATACAAAACTGGGAGGAGCGGCTGATCCATCAGAGGGTCGTGCTGCCATTCAGAGGGACCTCAATGGGCAGAGAGGAGCTTCATGAAGTCCAGCAAAGGAAAGTATGAACTCCTGCTCCTGGGAAGGAATAACCCCAGTACACACTGGGGGCCAACCAGCTGGAAAATAATGTTGCAGGTAAAGACCTGGGGGGTCCTGGTGGACAACAAGTTGACCATGAGCCAGCAATGCACTCTCACAGCCAGCAACATCACGGGCTGCATTAGAAAGAGCGTTGCCAGCAGGCCAAGGGAGAAGAAGGAAGACGGTTTTGGTTCCTCCTTCGTCACCAAGCACTGCTGCCACTGGTGGCAACTGGACTTGCACCTTGTGGGTGTTTCAGGTATTTCTTGCCAACTCTTAGGTCCAGCAAAGTGCTGCATGAAGGGGCTTTAACCCCTTTTCAAGGGTCGGGAAGCAGGACACAGACAGAGGGAAGGGACCTGCCCAGCATCACACAGTAGGCCAGTGATGAGTTGGGAAAGGACCAGTCTCTTCCCTGAGACCTGGTCCAGTTCCCTCTGTGCTGGGTCATGTCCTTGCAGGTCATATATGTGTATCCGAAAGCTGTGAGTGTACCCGAGGGTGTCAAACAGGCTGGACCAGTGACCAGCAGGGATTGCTGAAGGAGTTCACAGAAAATTGGATTTTTGTTAAATACATTTAAAAAAAAAAAAGCAAGTGAAAAAGAGATTGTCCCAAGAGATACTTTGCGTTCAAAATAAAGCTTTGTTTCCAGGAAACTAAACTTTTTGGGGAAAAAGAGTGGGGTTCAGCTGAACATTACTAACACCGGGAGGAAAACAGAAGTCGTTTTCCGATGCTCTGAAAGGGGAACTGGCCCCTTGCTCAGAAAACACTTCATGGAAATAGCTTCTTGGGTTTTCTTCGGTTTTATTTTAATCGCAATGAGGGTTTGCCAAACCATCTTCACGGATGGCCGGCAAACTTCTCAATGAAAAAGCAATGTTGCCACAGCACCAGGCGGTGAGACCTCGAAGCGGGGCAGGAGGTTGCCTGTCCATTAGTAGCCACCAAATACATCCAAACCAGAACAACTGTGTGAATGAAAAGCCGAGCTGCGGGGGGACATGCACGGGCTGGGAGACCTGCCCCGCTCATTGGAATAAAAGGATATGAACAATAATTAACTTAAGTCATGCACGGTGAGAAGCGGCAGCACGGGGCAACCTCCTTCCCCAGTAGCTCTGCATCGGCTAAGGGCTTAACTGGTGCAGTTTGGGGTTTTGTTGATAGGCAGGGATGCGGAGCACCGCCACGTTGCTGAGTCCGCCTCTGATCTTGTCACGGTGTAAATCCCAGCTAGCGCTGCCGAAGCCACCGGGACTGCCTCGGATCCGCCGCAGCAGAGCTGAGCTGGGCTGCCTCACCCTTTCAGCAGCGGGGAGAAGTCCTGGCAGGGTTTGCATTTTAGAGGAGCACCCAGAAACCCAGGTGCCTCACAGGATCAAGCTGAGGAGCAGTGACCGGCCAGCTCAGGGTGGGGAGAGAAGCCCAGCCGGGTATTTGGTGGCCCTGGTTGAAATCAGAGCCGGCAGCATCGTGAGGAGGGAGAGCGCGAAGGCTGCTGAGCCAAAGTTTGGCAGAGTCATCGTGTCTTCTCTCAGCTTCTCTCACCTTCTCCCACCACAGGGACAGGCTGGGAGCTGGAGGGACCACACAGCACCTCCCCGGGGAGGCTCTGCGCTGCCTGCACCTACCCCAGGTTTTCCCCATCCGTCTGCTTCCCCTGCCCCAAGCCAGCACCCCAGGCAGCAGCCTGGGAGAGGTGGCAAGGGGCACAAAACTCACCCCCCGGGCATGTATGGGGGGGGAGCTGGGTTAGGGGCGCAGAGGTGGGTGCAGCCTGCACCCGCCCTGCTCATTTACAGCCTTCCTGGTGGGTGGGGAAGCTGCTTTCGCAATTGTTTTCTGTGAAAAGCCCGCACCAGGAAGCTCACCACTTAGCCTCCTTGAAAAAGAAGTATTTTTCTGCAGGAAATTGCTTCTTGAAAACAGCCCCGGCCGCCTGGGAGAAGCTGCCGAGGAACTGACGTGTGCGCAGGGCGGGCGGCCGAGGATGCCGAAACCGCGGAGCCGGGGAGGCGATGGAGACGCGAGCGGATCAGAGGGGAGGTGCTCAGATAGCACCAACAGGTCCTGCACTCGCTGTCTTGGGCCATTCCTCTCTGGCCTGCCTGTTTTCTACAGAGGAAGGGCTTTTTTTGGCATACAAAAGGAGGAATGATTAGAAATGGGGTATGTAGGTATATATTCAATTACACGCTGTGCGGTTTGTGTCTGATAATGCATGAGACAGCCTTGAGAGTAGACGTTATTGGCTTTTTAAGTCCCATAAATATCCTGTCCTGCTCCATCATTGCGGTGACAGACTCTGGAGGGTCTAATGCCAAAGGGAGCATTGGAGCTGTCCCCTCCTCTGATCTTCCGCAAGGGAGGATTTTGTAAGGGTGGTAGCACGCCGTTTCCATACCTGCTCATTTAAAATCCATTGCTAAGAGGGTAAATATCTTAAATATTCTCCAGTTCTTCCTCTGGAAGGAGCCTGGAGTCCAGGAAGCAGTGGCAGGGAAGAAGGGAAGTGGTCGTTCCTCAGTGATGTTTTCTCGTTTTAATTAGATTGGAGCTGCCCTCTCTTGCTGGTGGAGCCCATGGGGGTTCTTGGCCCCTGCTTAACCATCAGCCTCCTTTCTCTGCTGGGTTTCATAGAAAGTGTGGGGACCTCTGAATTTCTCATTTAACCAGGTATCCCAGCCAAAGCACTGTGAGAAGATCTGGGCCAATATTTCCCAGATAAATTGGTTTTTGGCTCTGCAGACTGGATTTTTTGCACCCAGGCAGTGGCATGCCCTATTCCGTAAAAATGCAGAAGTTCCTCAAACCCTGAAGATGGAGATAGACTTTTCTTGGGTGCCCAGTGAAAGGATGGGAGGCAATGGGGACAAATTGAAGCATGGGACATGACGGTTAAACATAAGAAAACACTTTTTCACTGTGAGGGTGGTCAAACACTGCATCAGGTTGCCCAGAGAGGTTGTGAAGTCTCCATCTTTGGAGATATTGGGATACCCAACTGGGATGCAGTACCTGCCTTAGCAGATGCTGCTGTGAAACACGGGTTGGACCAGATGCTCCTCAGAGGGATCTCCAGCCTCAGCCATTCTGGGCTTCTGTGACCACTACGAGATGAACATAGAAAACAGAAAAATGGGGTTCTTGGAGCCTCGATTTTTGCTGTGGAGATGTTTAAAGGGAAGCAAATGTCCACGTTGCCCGAGGCCTGCAGCACTCTGCACACAGCTTTGCTCTCCTGCGGTTGCCACAGAGCTTCTAGATCTACCTGGAGACCTGCACGGTGGAAAGGCGAGAACCAGCCTGAGGAGAAGGCTCCTACATCAGGTGGGATTGCGCAGAACAAAGAGGGGACAACTGCCCTGAGCTGCCCAGCCGCTGTACATGTTTTCTGGCTTTTGCACAGGAGGGGTTGATTTGCTTCTTCTGCAGAAACATGCCAGAGAATAATTCTGAAGTCTTTAGACCAGAATTCATGGACATGTTGACATGAAAGTCTCCAAGCTCTGCAGCAAAAGTGCCTCCCAGAGAGGCAAAGTGCTCTGCCCGTTTAATAGAGGAAAAGTGGCACCATCCATGGACCTGGCCCTGCAGCTTGCACGTGCTCCGGGCTGCCTCGTGCTTCACGAGATGGTCCATGAAGGTTTCTCCTCGTGGCGGTTCTTCCCCAGCCTACATCTACCTGCCTTTGCTGGGGCAGCAGCGGGCAAGATGCTGGCGCAGCATCCTCGCAGGATGGAGCCCACCGGAGCCTTTGCCCTGAAGCGGGGCTGTGTTAGGAAGGGGAATCTGTGCCCATCGCTGAGTGAGACGCCTGCAGTGTCAGAGCTGATGCTCCACGGGGACCGCTTGCTGCAGAAAGGAGAGCACTGCGCCGAGATCCTCCCGCTGAGCATTTGTGGGTGAAGCGCTTCACCAGGCCAAAGTCATCTGACATTTTTCTCGGGGGCGGGTGAAGCTAATGAATCCAGATTAGGCAGTGCGGAGGCTGGGGAGCTAGATTTCTGCTGAATATATATGAAGACAAATGTAAATTCTAAACTTTCTAGGGAGTATTTTTACCCTGGCTCAGTGTTAACGTTGATAAAAATAGTCACAAATTAGTGCAGGAGTAGAAAGCAAATTTGGGCTTTTTTTTTTTTTTTTTTTTACTGTTAAAACCATGCATCTATTTCTCTACCAGGAGTTAACCACTTATATGCATTAACGAAACACGGGGTAAACCATCAACAAGTGCCCTACCCTGACAAAATAACTCCTACCTCAATTAAGTAATTAGAAAGGAAAGCTGAAGTTAAAAAAAAAGCCTTTTTTTTAAAAAAGAACGACAAAGTGATTCAATTCGAGAAATTCAGCACTGCAAGGAGGATGTTAACATCACACCAGCCCACTTGCCTGGTTCCCTAGCACCCAAATGCTTGCAAAGGTGATGGGGAGGCACCAGCCCCGTTCTACAGATGGGAAGAGTGCGGTACAGAAAATTGTGATTTTGTTCAATGTCACAGAGCAAAGCAGAAGCCACCCTGGGAGCCTAGGTCATCTGAGCAAATTCCCAGCTGAAACACTGCTCACAAAATACTGCTTCGAGCTGCCAGGCTGTCGTTAAACTGCCAGGAAGGAGCATCCTCTCTTGGTACTGATGGATATTTGACCACAGGCACCTGATACATAAAGACTCCTGCCAGAAGAAGCTTGATAGCTTTATGGATTGATATGTGGGCCATGAATCATACCTGATACTTGTTATTAGGTGTTGCAAACAGCTGACTGAGCAACGAGAAGGTAAGTCCTAGCAAGGTTTAGCTGCTACAGCCCAGAGGTGTTGGGCGAAGGGCTGCTTGGACAGCTGAGACTGGAAAGAAAACCCTTTTGGGGTGCAATGGTGGTGAGAAAGTGTATGTCAAAAAGAAAAAAAAAAAAGCAAAGGCATGCTTTTCAGAAGTTCATTTTTAAGAAGAAAATGTGGTTTAACTTCTGACCAGCTTCTGATTGCGAATACTTTTGCTTTACACTTCCAATCCTTGGGAACCCTAGCCCTCACCTAAGCTGTAGTTAGTACCATGAGTCCCCTCGTGATGTGACACTTTCTTCCCTTTGCTCAGACTTTGGCTGCTCCCTCAGCTCAAAGTAGCAGCTATCACATCCTTGGAAGCAATGCCCAGTGCAGGGGTAAGTCAGGACCTGGAGTGAGTTTGGGGTAGACACCTGCTAATGATGCATTTACCTCCTGTTCTGCCAGGACTCACAGTTATGGTCTTTGTTTCTAAAACATGAGACAAAGACCCAGGTGGAAAAGAGACACCAAAACACAGCCTGCGGGCTCGGCAGTCGGAGAACCTGGGAGAAGAGAGGTGGTGGCTGCATCACGGGACACCAGGACGGATGAGGACAAAAGCAATCTGAAGCCAAACCAGCAAGATGTGGCTGTGGGCATGGGGAAGTTGCTGGTCACCATGCTGGGCATCGAGTAGAAAGACTGATAGAGCAGAGAGTCTTTCCGCAGCTGGACAACAACCAGAAGGACACACACAGCCCTGTGTATTAGAAACCCGAGGCCAGTTGTGGTGGTACGGCATGGAGATGATGGCAGTCCACGCGTAGAGCAGTTATAGAATCATAGAATCATAGAACAGTTTGGGTTGGAAGGGACCTTTAAAGGCCATCTAGTCCAACCCCCCTGCCGTGGGCAGGGACATCTTCAACTGGATCAGGTTGCTCAGAGCCCCTTCCAAGCTGACCTTGAATGTTTCCAGGGATGCAGCAACTACCACCTCTCTGGGCAACCTGTGCCAGTGTTTCACCACCCTTATTGTAAAAAATTTCTTCCTTATATCTAATTTAAATCTATCCTTTTTTAGTTTAAAACCATTAACCCTTGTCCTGTCACAGCAGGACCTGCTAAAAAGTTAGTCCCCGTCTTTCTTATCAGTATGGAAAGGTGCAAGAAGGTCTCCCTGGAGACCTTTGTGCTGGAGCAAGGAGCACTTTGTGCTGTCCTTGTTGCAAGCGCTCGGGACTCATTGGAGTTGAGCCGAAAGCTGCTCATTTCTGGACACGTGCTGATCTTCTAGCTGTCAGCAAAGCCATGTACATGGTGAGACAAACACCACCAAGACCCCTGAGCCCTGGCCAGCCCCGCTGTGCTGGAGGAGGTGCTGGCGCACAGCATCCTGGCCCCAGCCTACCTTTTGGGAAACCTCGCGGGCGCGAGGTGCCTTCTCCTTGGGAGGGGATTTGAAGGGGGCACCCACGGCTCTCTGCAGAGTAGAGGTTTCTTCTTCCGTGGAAGAAATCCCCCTGGACGGCAGCCCTGGCTGCTGCGGGGAGGATGTAGGGCCTGGCAAAGGGAGCCTGGCGCTGGGGGATGGAGGTAACTCGGTCCAGCTTTTGGCTGCGGTGCATTTTGGAGCGGCTGACTCAAGAGGGCAGCATGCCGACAGGCTGGCACCAGCCGCTGCCCGCTGCGCTGCCCGGCCTGCAGCTGCAGCCCTGCCTGCACCTGCCTGCTGGGTTGCAGTGGGAATTCACCAGGATGAGCCGTACTCCTGAGGGCCCAGGGATGGGAGAAGCGAGGGGAATCTCTGTTGCTCCCCTCCCAATGTCCCTCAGCTCCTGGCTGGGCAGGCAGAGGATGCCACAGCAGTGTTAGGTGACATTATTTTGCTTTCGCCCTCGTCAGGGCGAAATCTGGTCTTGCCTCTGCAGGTGATATGCCTGGAGCCTGTCCCGAAACTTATGTGGTTGCTAATGTGACCGCAAAATGGAGGTGAAACATTTCTCTTCTGGTTTCACAGCACCGCACGCTGGTGGTTACACCTGCCTCCCTCGTGCCGCAGAAGAGGAGCCAAGGAGTCCCCGTAAGGTTTCTGGGCAGTTTTCAGTACACCAAGGGCTTTAGACCCAGATGTAAGTTCTTTGCACAACCCGCTGCTGTTCCCCTTATGAATTGAAGGTGCTTTGATAAACATACTGAAAGGTCAGCTATTTTCACTGTGGCTTGCATAAGAACCTCAACATCCTCTGCTGCAAGAGCAGCGTTAGTAACTTCCTACTGCAACACTGAATCACAATAGCCTCCCACAGCAACCAGTGGTAAAAATAAACTGGGCAAGGGGAAGTGGACGGCTTCTGCTGTTCCGCTTTCTCGGGCACACTTGAGTCACAAAAAAAAGCGATGTAGAACAAGCCGTTTATTTTGCTGATGCCGATGAAATCCACGAAGGGTTCGGAGCACGGTCCTGCTGAAATCATGGAGTGTGTTGCAACGGGATGCTCAATGCGCTCAAAGTTAAGCATGTGCTCAATTGCTGTGTTGAGTCTGTATTTTTCATTAGGAACCAGACTTGTGGATTAGATTAAAAGGAGACAGGGACCCCAGCACAGCTGAGTGCTGCTTTTGTACTAAAAACAGAGGCAAATGGCCTCCTTGGGATATTTTATGTATCAAGGGTATATAAAAGACCACTGAGGAGACAGTGGCTCTGTTATAGTTTCAGTAATAGATCTTGACTTTGAGAAAAGCAGGTCTTGACTGGATAAAAAGTATCCTTAAATACAATCTGATTTGTATTTTTTGCCTTGACACAATGTCATTTGAACAGCACAGTTTTAAATAATATTAAGACGAAGATTGTGTGTGTGTGTGCGCGTGCGCGTGCGTTTTTGTTTGCCTGGGGGGGTGTTTTAAAGAACAATATCTTTCCTGTTACACAAGATACAGCCCAGGTCTTGACATTCAGCCAGCTGGGAAAAAACCCTGTGGAGACCTAGTCAGGTCGCTGAGCCTGGGAATCTGCTGGTGAGACAGACGCTGACTCTTCCCCTTGTAACAGTATTTGCTGAGAAAGTTTATAGTAAAAGGCTAAAGAGAACAGAAGTTAGGGCAAAAAAGGAATGGCTCATCTGTCCCAGACTGGGGACGAGGAGCCATTCCTCCTCCCACTGATGCCCATGGGAATTTGGAGAGTTTGTAGGATAACCCAGGTGAGAAGGGACCACAGGAGGGCTCTAGTCAAACCTCCTCCTTAAAGCCGGGTCAGCCCTGAGGTCAGAGCAGGTTACCTGGGCTGTGCCGAGTCGAATCTTGAAAACCAACAAGGCTGGAGATTGCTCAACCTCTCTGAGCAACCCATCAGTGTTTGACTGCCTGCATGATGAAAATAGACTGCAACAGAAGCAGCTCATACAAAATCATGTTTTTAATGTCATCCCGCTCATTAAAAAGAGAAAGATCAAATCTATTTTGTAACAGGAACGGTTTATGTGAGGCACGGAAAACTTCTGGTACCGGAGAACTGATTCACATGAAAAGGCATGTAAAGGATGGAAAGAAACCAGAAGGATGCCTCCAGTTACATTCCTGTCTTGAAATTTCAGTATTGCAGCACAAAAGGTTTGTATTTATAGTAGTGGATACCAATGGGGAAGATACTCTAAAAATAAACTAGGATGCATGGATAAAATCATCTATTTTGAGGCTCATTCTGAGAACGAAAGGGAATCCCGAGGCTTAAGGAGTCTCAGCCAATTTTATTTTGGAATTGTGCATTGCTGTCAAAGACGAGGCAGGGCTGGGCATGACCCACTCAAAACCCACGCAGGCCTCCACACCTGCTGGCCCGTGGACCGTGTCTCTTCACTCCCGTAACTTTTTCTTAAACTTTTGGCTGAAACCTGGCGGGGGCGCAAGGGGGCGGCGCCCAGGCCCGGCGCGGCGGGCTGGCTTTGCCCGGCAGCAGCGCGGGCTCCCGGCAGCGTGGGCCGCGGGCCGCGGGTCTGCGGCCCCCCGCGCGCCTTCCCGCGCTCTGCCCCCGCCGCCGGCGCCGCGCAGGCCCCGCCCCCTGCCCATATAGGGCTCGCCCGCTTTCCGCCGCCGCGCCTCATTGGCGCTTGGGGCGTGGCGGGAGGCGGTGACGCGCGGCGGTGGGCGGGGTCTCCGCGCGGGGCCGCACTGCCCGGTGCGTGTGCGCGGTGCCGCGCCGCGCTGATCCGCGCCGGGCGGGGCGTGCTGCTGCTCGGCCGGCCCCGCTGCCCGCCCCGCCTCCCGAGGCATGACACGCCGAGCCGCCGGCGAAGCCCCGCTTTAATTGAGGCCGCCGGGATGGGGCGCACCGCGTAGGGCAGAGCGGGGGCCGCCGCGCTCCGGGCCGCAGGCAGCGCGCACCCACGGCCGTGCGGAGCGGCGCTGCGTCCGGCACAGCGCGAGCCCACCCGGGCCCGGGGGGAGCAGCGGAGCGGGGCCGCGTCCGGCCGCCGCGTGGGTGGCCGGTGGGCCGGGCGCTGGCGGCCGCCGCTGCCGAGCCCCATGAAAACGCAGGTCTGGGGGAGCTCCCCGCGGGCGCCCATGGCTGCGGCGATGCCGTGCAAGAGCGCGGAGTGGCTGCAGGAGGAGCTGGAGTCGGGCGGCGGCCGCTCGCTGCTGCTGCTCGACTGCCGCCCCCACGAGCTCTTCGAGAGCTCGCACATCGAGACGGCCATCAACCTGGCCATCCCCGGGCTCATGCTCCGCCGCCTCAAGAAGGGCAACCTGCCCATCCGCTCCATCATCCCCAACCACGAGGACAAGGAGCGCTTCGTCAAGCGCTGCAAGGCCGACACCGTGCTGCTCTACGACGAGGCCACCGCCGACTGGCAGGACGGCGGCGCCGCCACCTCGGTCCTGGGGCTCCTGCTCCAGAAGCTGCGCGATGACGGCTGCAAAGCCTATTACCTGAAAGGTGAGGTGCCCCCCGCCCTTCCTCCAGCCCCGCAGCCCTTGTCCGGCCCGCCTCTCCCCGCAGCTCCGGCCGGCCCCTGCATCGCCGGCCGCCCATCCCCTGGCCGGCCGGAGGTGGCTGGGTTGTTTTGCTTCCTCCCCTCACCTCCCTCAGCCTGATTAATTTTTTTTTTTTTATATATATTTTTTTTTTTCCCCTCTGCATCCCGCTTTAATCCCGGGCACAAAATGGTCGCAGGCTGGAAGCGGCCGGGAGCGCCCCGTTTCTTCCTGCGTCGCCTCCCCGGCAGCGGCGGGAGGGAGCCCCCCAACCCCGCCGCCGGGGCGTCCCCTCCAGCGCTGCCCTGTCCCAAGCCGACCTCGGCTGGGCACCGCTGCCGCCCCCCAGGGCGCCCCTCGCCTCTGCTCCGCGGAGGGGGCCTTTCGGGGGCTCCCCGCCCCGGCGCCAGGCTTCTCTCCAGCCCCTCCGGAAGGGATGGCCAGATTTGGGGGGTTGCAGAAGAGCCCCCCGTTTTTTTTCCTTCACTCCCCCATCTCCGACAAGCGAGCGCTTGGGTTTTTCTCCCCCTTTCCCTGCTGGCGGGGCTGGGAGGGGGCAGCCCGACGGCTCCCCCGGGGCCGGGCGATGGAGGGGCGGGGAGCCCCGCACATGCCCTTTCGTGAGGGCTGGGATGGTTTGGGGTTTTGGTTGGTTTTTTTTTTTTTGGGGGGGGGAGGGGGGTTGGCCATTTTGAAAGATCCCAGCAGGCCTCCGCAGCGGGCTGAGCAGAGCCCACAGCTGGGCTGCTGGGACCCTTCCCATCCTCCCAGTCCTCCCAGTCCGGTCGCTGGGTGGCAGGTTTGAGGCAGAAATAACAGGAGAGCGGAGGAGTGTTGGGGGGGAGAGTGGTGAAGAAAGTTGCCACTCGCAGCCCTTTAAAAAACACTGCTGCTTCTTGATAGACCCTTTTTGGGTAGCCGAGGGAGCCCCTGCTACGCGGTTGGGGTGGCAGGGGGACAGGCAGGTATTTGGGGACCAGTCTGCGCTTCCTGCACAAGCCTCCTCCAAGGTGACTTGGTGGGGGGCAGCCAGGCCCCAAGCATAGGGGTTGATCCCGCTTTTCCCTCCCGTCCCTCCGCTCCCGCCCTGTGCTGGTGGCTGAATCCCCGATCCCGGTTTGGGGTTTCCCGATGGGGCTGCGTTGCTCCTTCACTTTGTCTTCCCGTTTCTCTCCCCATCGTCCTCATCCCTAGCAGGAAGGAGCAGCTTTGAAGTTACTCCTAAGCTCTTCCCGATGGGCAGGGGAGGAGCTGAGTCCCTTTCTCTGCATTTTTCCGGGAGCCTCGGTGGGAAATGTTTCCAATTAAAATTCCAAAATGGCTCCTCGGCGCTGTCTGGCGGCGCGGGGGGGAGGAGGAAGACGAGGACGAGCCTTTTTCATGAATGGATGTGGCAGGAGCTGTCTGTCCTGCTCAGTGACCCTGCCACAACCGCCGAACCCACTAACAAAGTTTCCAGGAGGCCTTTCTAATTAAACCATTTGTCAGTGTCAGATACTGATGGCTGAGCTCGGATTTAATATTGCCTGGAAAGGAGGTAGATCGGTGGGGTTTTTGCTTCCCTGCCTCTGCCTTCCTTCCCAAGCTGTTGAGCCGAGGAGCTGGAGAAAAGGACTTAGGAGCAGACACGAAGGGTCCCATCTCTCCTTGAGCCTGCTGCAGTTTGGGTGAAGAACAAACCTGTGACACTTCTCTGTCGCAAAACATGTTTGTAGTGATAAAATAGGTGTGAGGATCGCTCTGTGGCAAAACTTACGGCCTCTTTCCCTGCTTGAGGGTGAATTATTTTATTGGGTTTTAGTGCCTGGGCTGGGTATGTAGTTGTTGTTCTTGCTTTATCTTTTCATAGATAGTTCTGTGCTTTTCTGTCTAGGTGGCATAATAGTTCTTGCCTAAGCTGCCCCAGACCCATATTTCTGAGAAGCTAAAGGAGGCGAGATTGTCTCTTGACATTGATTTTATTTTTGGATGTTTGTTTCTTTTGTGATTGAGATTTGGCCCCTATTTATCACAAGCAATATCGAACTTCATAAGAAACACTCTTTGGTTTTCTGGGACCTGTTTGCTCACTAACAGTCTGCCCAGGGAAGATGGGGGAGCAGGGAGATGCCTTTCTTGGGGTGAAGTTGAAGGTATACCAACTTTTTGCCAGCAAAGACTTGCCAAGTAACATGCACATGTGTTCAGGTAGAAGCATTCCCCATTCTGAAGAATAAAACATCTTTTCTCTCTGCCTCTCTCCTTCCCTCTCTCCTTTCCCCCTTCCCAGGTGGCTTTAACAAGTTTCAGACTGAATATTCGGAGCACTGCGAGACAAACCTTGACAGCTCCTCACCCAGCAACTCTCCCCCAGCATCGGTCCTTGGCCTGGGAGGGCTGCGGATAAGCTCCGACTGCTCAGATGGTGAATCCGACAGGGAACCCAGCAGTGCCACGGAGTCGGACGGCAGCCCCATCCCTAACAATCAGCCTGCCTTTCCGGTCCAGATCCTACCTTACCTGTACCTGGGCTGTGCCAAAGATTCGACCAACTTGGACGTCCTGGGCAAATACGGCATTAAATACATCCTGAATGTGACTCCCAACCTGCCAAACATGTTTGAGCACGATGGAGAGTTCAAGTACAAGCAGATCCCCATCTCAGATCACTGGAGCCAGAACCTCTCGCAGTTCTTTCCCGAGGCCATTGCTTTCATTGGTAGGTAGTTGGCAGAACATCTCTTTTCATACTCACCGCTTGGGAATGTGGCAAGCCGCTTCCCAGGGCTGTTGCTCGTCTCTGGCCTCACCTCTCTGGGGCACAGCATCGGCGCTAGCTTAGCAGCTGAGCGTCATGCTGCCGAGGTGACACTTCTGGTGCGTGTCACCCTGCCTGGGTTCAGGGAGGCTTCCCCTTCCAAACTTCAGCCCTCTTACAGCACCTCGGCTGGGTTACCTGCAAGTGGTAGGACCGGCCCCGCTGTCTCTTGCCCTTGTATGGGATTTGCACTTGTGTGAAATGGCTGAACCGAGGCGATGGGGAGCTCCTTTGCCTGCTTTGCTCGGAGGAATGAGTGTTGATGGGAGTTGCATTAACGTGACTGGTGCCAGCAATTCCTTAGCCCCAAGTGTGGTTAAAATCTGGCGGGGGGATGTTTTCTTTTCCCGAGGGGATTTGCTAGTCTAGTTGCTCTCCCGCTGTAAGTCGCCCTAGCATAACTAACTCCTTGTATGGATACTTCTCCTAAGGTAAGTGTCAACACAATGAGTTAGTGATTATAATTACACTGCAGAGCTCAGCTGGAAAAACTGCTGTGCAGACAGCCCCTGAGACAGCTTTGGCTGGTCGTGGGGAGGGGCGCAGAGGGGCAGATCTCTTCTCCCAGGCTAGTATTGACTTTGAAAATTGCTTCTTATTCTGTGAGAAGTGTCTGTCGCACTGAATAGGAATGTACACTTCCAGCATGACCCGTGCTGTCTGCTGGTGATGGTCGTTAGCCTAATGACTTCTGATTTATGGGGGGTGAGTGGCACAGGTAGTTATTACCACCATTAACTATTAAAAACCCTACGGCTTCATATCTGGTTAAAAACATTGGTGTAGGTAAAGGCGAAGGGGACCTTTACCTTCCGAGGGAAATCTGTGCAGCCCGTTTCAATGCTGCTTTGTTACCCCCCGTTTCGGACCCCGCTGCGTGCGCTCGCTTGCTGTGCTGTAAGACCTGAAACAGGGCAGAGCGGTGGTAGGTCCTCGGCTGCTTTTCAGCCATCGGAAACCCTGGTTCCCACGCGCTTTCCTTTGCCCCCAGCTTCTGTCCTCTAGTAACATGATTGTGGTCAGAAGCGGCTGCTTCAGTGTGGCAGCAGGGACCCATCTGCACCTCCCGCACGGAACATGGTATTAAACGTCAGGGGTGAGGTGTGGGGTCCCTGCTGGCATGTGGCATTTGGGATCCATCTGCTCCAGTCAGACGATGTCTCTGTGAACACCATGCTTGTGCTTTCCAGTTAATGACAGGAAATGGAGGATTACCTCACTCTAAAACCAAACACCAAGAAATGCGGCGCAGGTCAGATGAAAGGCAGAAATGTCTCAGAAAAATGTTGAACGGGGAGAGAACGGGGAGGAGGGCTGAGTATGCTGGGGGGCAATTGCCCACTGTACTGGAAATTCTTGCCTGGTTTTGGAAGCTGGGGCAGAAAACCTGTTGTGGCTTGGGTCTGGATTTTGTTTTGCCTGCATCATCTTCTCCCTTCTCTGCGCTCATGGTGCCAGAGCGTCTTTTACCTCTGGCTTTGCCCGAGGATCCTCTTTCTTCTGCCACCTTCTCCCTCCCTGCCAAGCTCTCAGTCAAATGACGGACTTCAAATAGGGCTGCCCAGAAGTAAGCAGCGCTGGGTACTTGCGTGCATTCAGTGCTCTCAGTGGCGTGTCCCTCTTTCAGCACTAAGATGTCAATTCATAAAGGGATCACGCTGTTCCGGCTGTGCGAGAGACAATGAGTGTGTGTGTGCTTTTCAATCGGTGGTAAGGGAGGGGAAATTTGGTCGCTGTTCTCTCGCCATTTTTTGGTCCAGCCTGCATTCCCGCTCCCTGCTACCATTCATCCTGAGAGCCTCCTCCAACACAAGCGTTTGTTTGTAGTGAAGTGCGTTTCTGTCGATCCCAAAGAACAATTTCACAATAAGGGAAGTTCCTGCACTTCAGACTCCGCTTAAATGGGCTTCGGCTACATTCAGATAACTTTCTAGTGGAAGGAGGACAAGAACAGCGGAAGAGAATAGCTTGCATGGTGCTGGGCTGTAGCCTTGCATCAAGTGCGCAGCCTTCCCCAGTTAGTTGCTGTTGAGCTGGGTGTGCTATGCCCGACCACCAGCATCTCCCTAGAGCTGTTGTCTCCAGCTCCACCTGCCTTTTGTGGGTTACTCCATTTCTCTGTTTGAATAGAGGGTACTGATGCTGCCCAGGCAAGGGATGTGTTGCCAGGCTTGATTAATACTTCTCAAGCACGTGAGATGCTTAGCCTTGCTGTGCGGAACAGGGATGTGCAGCTTCGCCGTGCGGTGGGAATATCTCAGGAGCTCTTTGGGGAGAGATGTGGGTGTCAAAGGGACACAAGATGGTGTCACTAGGAGCAGGGGATCCAGTTCTGGCAGTCGTCCTGGTTCTGGGAGCTTGCAGCTGCCACCTGGCCCTGCTCCAAAGCCATGCGGTTTTGGTGCAGAATAATAGACTCCCCCTTCCCCTTGTCTTGTTTCAGATGAGGCCCGTTCCAAGAAGTGTGGGATCCTTGTTCACTGCCTCGCTGGCATCAGCCGGTCCGTAACAGTCACTGTCGCCTACTTGATGCAAAAACTCAACTTGTCCCTGAACGATGCCTATGACTTTGTGAAAAGGAAAAAATCCAACATTTCCCCAAACTTTAACTTCATGGGCCAGCTCCTGGACTTTGAGAGGACTCTGGGACTCAACAGCCCTTGCGACAACCGCTCGCCCAGCGAACAGCTCTACTTCACCACCCCCACCAACCACAACCTGTTTCAGCTGAACACTCTGGAGTCCACATGAAGGGGATGCTGCCTGGTCGGGAACTCGAGCATCGAATCGCTTCTCTTGAGCATTTCAACTCTTACAAAAATATCTGTCTTGCCAGGCAGCTCTGAAACGACTAGCTTCTCTGGGCAGAGGTGCCTGATCGCTGCTTTAAGAAGGCTACTGCCGTTCATTAGTATCCTGATCAAAGTGGTTTGAAGAGGTAGTCTTTTTACAGGGGGTTATTTAATACGGGCGATGTTACAGCGTTTTGAACGCAGCTGTTACCGGCAATAACCGCTTTCCTGGGTGCATTGGGACTGTCAGAACACGCACACGTGTGAAGAGCTACCGGGGGTTAGCTTGCTGTGGAAAGTGAGGAGATTTATGCACTTGGAAACCTTGAACAAAAGGTGTTGGGCCAAGACTGTTTTAAAACCCAAGTTTACTTTTTTTTGATTTTAAAAAAAAGAAAAGGTAGATCTTACTCGAGCTTTGGGTTCAAACTCTTTTTAAATATGTAAGTTCCTGACTGTTTGTACAGACGAGGTTGCAAAACCAGTATTTTATTCTGTTTCTTGTTTGATCATTTATTATTTTTTTTTAATCAAATGTTTATATTGACCAAATGCATTTTGCACACTTTGTGAAGCCTTGGTATGTCCTGGCATATTACTGGGTACTCCAGAGAGAGATACATGCTGCTGCTGTTGTTGTTAGCATCTGGTAGGAAGCTTTGTTATGTGTGAAGGCCAGTTGGGCTTAAATGCAACCCCTTCACCACTCCTGCACTCACAATCACAAACTCTGCACTGATTCAGCCAAGGTGACTAAGCCGCAAGCTTTTTTTTTTTAATGCCACCCCTGCCAAAAACACTGTTTGCTATTGCCAGAGGTAAAACTCTTGTAGCCTCCAGAGCTGGTAGAAGCATGTCTGAGCCCAGCTTCGTTCTCTGCTGCCTGTTGACTGACTTAACGTCATCCAGCTGGCCCGAAACCATTCCAGCTTCCCGAGCGCAGAAGGTAGTTGTGATGTTGGCGTTTCTTGTGCACACTCGATTCTTTCCCACGTGTGCGGGGTGGAGGGGGGAACACGGCGAGCGCCTGGAGCAGAGCGAGGATTGCGTAGCGGGACGGGACTGAATCGTCACGCACAGAGCGTGTGAGGGGAGTGAAGAGATGTGGAAATGATGACAAGAGCGTTGTAACAGAGAATTTTTTTATATATATATGAATATATATATTAACTGGCAAATTCTGAGATGATTGGAGCTTTCAACAGAGGTTCTGATTTTTTTTTCTTCCTCTTTCGAATAACTTTATGCCGTGCCTTCTATTCTGAGAAGACTTGTTTATATTTCTGGCTAGTGTTTGGCAAACACCTTATACTGAGCTGGGAGGGGGAGGAAGTGGTAATAATTTCTGGGAGGAGGGCAGAACGGATTTGGAGATTTCTTTATTGGCTGCAATGTAGTCCCTCCTTTCTCCCCCCTCCCTGTCCACTTTAACTCTCATGTAACTGAAAAAAAAAAAAAGCCACGGATTTTTTCTAAATATCCAGTTTTTTTGTACTTTTTTCAAGAAAAAGAAAAAAATAATAAAAAAAAAATCTCCATCTGGAGGAATGTTTGACGCTGTCACATCCTGAAACTGTTCTTTTTGTTAAAGATGTTACCAGAATGTTGGAATGAGCTTCTCTTTCTTGTTTTCTGGTTGTTTTTTGTTTGTTTGTTTGTTGGGTTTTGTTTGCAACAATGTTGGGATCGTGGGTCATTGGAAGGGAGAATGGGCGTAAGTACGGTTGCGAGTGAGAAAATTGAGAATATCCTAATTGCATCTTACCTCATGGAGGAATTTATTTTTTCAGGGATTTTTTGACAGTGCATCTGTATTGCATTACAGCTAAGCTGGTTTGTAAAGGCTTCCTGTGCTGTTAGTGGTCTTTCTTCTATAAAGGAAAGAAAAAAAAAAAAAAGATGCATCTTCTGATTAGTACAAATGAGAGCTTGTTAGTGAGGAATGGTTCTGCTTTCTGACTTATGAAGGAAAATTAGTGACCCTATATATACTGATCCAATATTGGGACTTTGTTTATATTGCAAATAAATATTATTTTTTCTTTAAAAATGATGTTTGTGTCAGATGCTTGTCTAGCCTCTGCCCGTATAAGGGCATGCTGCTCTTACCCATTTTTTTATGGTTGATTAGTATTCTTCTGTGACCATGAAGAGCATTTGCTGGGCAGTGTTCAAGTGTGGTGTTTGGTTTCATGCACAACTTAATTTTTAAGACCTGTGGTAAAATGGAGAGGGGGAGGTGGGAGGGTGAGGAGAGGGATATGGGGTATTGGATAAACTGGAGAACAAAGAACAACTTGAGAATGGGACCGGCTTTGACCCCAGCCATTCCTCCGTGCCAAAAATAAATAGATAAACTAAAGACATTTTTGTTCGCTGTTTAAGCATGGCCTACAAAGGCATGGCAAGGCCTTGCCCACAACTGTTGTGATAGCAGACTTTATTTCAGTAGGAAAGCAAGAAGTTGTGGCCTTGTGGGCAGCCACCTGATGGCTTCTGGGTCTCATGGAGAGCGGGAGCCCCCTCCTGCATCCTCAGGTGGGGGGGGCCAAGCCCCAGCCCGCAACATCGCACATGGGCTATGCTGTCTCCCTGTGCTCCCCGGCTGCGGGTGCAAGCGGTTTGTGGGAAACCTGGAGGGGCTGATGAGGATGCTTTAGGCTGAAACGTGGCTCCAAGCATCTGAGTGCAGCCCAGCTAAGGGAGCTGTGGCTCCCCGCACCTCTGCTTGTATCTGGGCAGGACTGAGCAGGAGTGGGTTCCCCCCTGCCCTTCCCCCAGCATTCCTTGATTTAGCCTAAATGGCAAGAAATTAAATGACTATCTATTCAGTTGTTCAATTCCTCAAAGTGGGGGTGTGTGTAGTCTTGTTCTTCTAATCCTAGGGCCCGAGCACCAAAGACGGCTAGTTTTATTCCAGGAGCTCAGGCTGACGGGTGCAGAGTCCGTCGCAGAGCAGGGGAGGTAGTCAGAGGCTGAAGCAGGAGCCAAGGGAGTGTGCGTGTATGTGAGAATTTTTGTTTACTCCTTGACTGCATGATGGGAATCTATATATTGATTTAGAGGCCTGTTTGTGGATCAACAAATGAAAATCTACCTGGTATGCAGGGAAAAGAAGACCTTTAGGTTTTCCC